>NC_083280.1:91228386-91561274 GCF_963506605.1 Zootoca vivipara
CTGTTTTGTGATCATTTGGATCCTATTATTGATAGCGGAGAAATTGTATTTTATACATATTTTGGTCAAAAAAGGGAAGGGAGTGTGCTTCCACTATATGAGTTTTTGCAAACGTTGGCATATGTAGAAATCAGAATAGTACATATGGGAAGACTGTATGTCTAGATGAAAGTGGGATGTTTGTTCCCTTTTGTTGTCATCCAGTTTAGGAAACCAGTTGAATCAGGGTTAAAAGGGGTGGTTGGGTCATCCAAGTGTTTTTTTCCTTTGATTTCTGGCCTGAATAAATGTCTTCCTGCAATTGCACTTCTACCACAAATGACTTAACAGTCGGCTTCCACTTCATAGCATCTTAACGGCATTGAGTTCGACTTCGACCACATCATCTCTAGCACCTCATGCTCCTTTCTATGTTCATTGTAGCGTGCAACTGTACAAAAAGAAAAGAAACACAAGGAGAAAATATAAAAGTTGCCCTTTTAGTGCACTATATAATTTTCAAATACTCCACACAATTGCTGACACTTACTTCCCCTTTTCAAAACGTCTCCTAGAAATCTTGGCAAATTTTAAAGTTTAGTTGATCCATTACATTTTTACACAGTTGAAAGCGAGGTCGACTATGATATATCCTGCCTGAAGAGCTCAACATAGATACAGTGGAACCTTGGTTCTCGAACTTAATTAATTTCAGAAGTCCGTTCGACTCCCCGAACTGTTCGAAAACCGAGGCACGGCTTCCGATTGGCTGCAGGAGCTTCCTGCACTCAAGCGTCGGACGTTCAGCTTCTGAAAATGTTCGGAAACCGGAACACTAACTTGCGGGTTTTTGGCGTTCGGGAGCTGATTTGTTCGACAACTAAGCCATTTATGGTATGGCTGTACGAATGCAAGACGTCTCTGGGTGCAGGTGAGACATGCTGTGCCATCATAAATGTTGTGTTGGACTGTAAAGCACTTCAGGGTGCTTCAAGGGAGGAGACACGTACATTAAATAAAGAATAAAACGTGTGATGGTCCCTAATGTGGGCTGGACTGCCAAATCACTGGGGTTAGGCCAGGGGTCAGCAAGCTTTACCTTGCCTGGGCGGGTTCACTGCCGCAGAAGCCCCTCCATGGGCCGGATTGTGGGTGTGCGTGAGCACGATTCCGGCATCTCACCTGCACAGACGCGATTTCCAGCGCCGCAGAAGTGAGTCCCCGCACCACGTTGCGCCAGTTTAGCCCAGTATGCGGGGACTCGCCAAGCGGGTGGCTCAGTTCGGGGGCAGCTCATGGGCCAGTTAAACGACCCCCGTGGGCCTTAGGTTGCCTACCCCTGGGTTAGGCAGTTGACTGTGTGGACAAGTGCAGTACAGTGGTACCTCTACTTACAAATAACTCTACTTACGAATTTTTCTACTTACAAATGGAGCTCCGTCCGCCATCTTGGATGCAGTTTTTTTCTACTTACGAATTTTTAGATAGGGTTGCTTCGACTTGCAAATTTTTTCTCCCAATGCATTCCTATGGGATTCGACTTACAATTTTTTTCGACTTATAAATGTGTGTTCGGAATGCATTAAATTTGTAAGTAGAGGTACCACTGAATTTTACTTCTCCACTCCCTTTCTTGGGAGACCTGCTCACTCCTGGACATTCCTAGGGCCGGATCTCAACATGCTACCAATTAATAGAGTAACTAGGTTCCTGTAAGGCTCAGAATATTTTGCTTAAAAGTCCTAATCTTGGAGTATCAATCAGATACTGGGGGGGGGGGAGATACCTTTAAAATGGCCACATTTGCCCTCAGGTTGATGGCCCACTGAGGAATAGAGGTTCTCTTCTCACCTGTGATATATTTATTTGCTTTTTAACATGCATACCCCACATTTTCTCCAAGGAGCTCAACGTGGCATGCACACTTTCCATTTTATCCTCACAACTCTGTGACGTAGGTTATGCTGAGAGATGGTGACTGACTGACCCAAGCTCACCCAGGGAGCCTTGAACCTGGTCTCCCATGTCCTAGCCCACTACACCACACATTTCCATGAACAAATATTCCAATTTCTTGCCCTAATTTGCTAACCTAAGTATTCTAACTATTGATGTTCCCTTTTGTGACCATATTCCATTAACAGCTGCTACAATTTTAGCACCATAGTCTCTCTTAATTCCCCACACTGTCTTTTCTCTCAGAATAATTACTTGTTGAAATTTTTTTCAACAATATTTCAACAATAATTACTTGTTGAAATTACTTGTTGATTCCCCCCCCAATGAAAATACTGGAAGAGTTGCGGTCTCAGCCATTGGCCCCCAGATACGTCTATATAAAGGTCTTCAACTTTCCCAGTTTAGGCACTTGAGTCATGCTAGAGCGTGGACAAAAAAGTTTGTATGGTAAGGTTGCCATACGTCCGGAATTTCCCGGACACATATGGGGAAAAGCTCAACTTAGGGCAAAAACAACAACAACAACAACAACAAAACACTCTCAACAACTTTGCCAAAAAACAGCACTTTTCACTGTTTGAAATATAGCAACTCATCTGGGTTGTATGGAATATTGAAAACTAGCTTTTATATCTTGCATTAAATAAATGTGCTGTCATGTCATCATGATGCAGTTTGCTTGGCCGCAGACAGGTGCTGCTGCTAACCTCAGTGGAGGGAGAGGCAGTGGGTGGGCAGACTAAGCAAACTGTGGAGGGTCAGCCAGAACAGGCTGCAGAAACCCCAAGAGTACAAGGCCTTCCAGCCCTAGAGTCCCCAGACCCAGAGTACCAAGCTGATTGGTGCAGGTTCTAGCCACCTTCCTCCTTCTCAGCCAGCCTGGCGCTCTGCCGCTGCCTCCGTCACCACATCCCAGGCAGATGCAGCAGCAGGAGGAGGGCAGTGATGGGGAAGCCAGCTGCTGCCACGACCCAGGATAAGGGAGCACGCTTTGTGTGGTGAGCCAGTGTGGTGTAGTGGTTAAGAGCGGTAGACTCGTAATCTGGGGAACCGGGTTTGCATCTCCGCTCCTCCACATGCAGCTGCTGGGTGACCTTGGGCTAGTCACACTTCTCTGAAGTCTCTCAGCCTCACTCACCTCACAGAGTGTTTGTTGTGGGGGAGGAAGGGAAAGGAGATTGTTAGCCGCTTTGAGACTCCTTCGGGTAGTGATAAAGTGGGATATCAAATCCAAACTCTTCCTCTTCTTCTTTGAGAGTGGCAATTGGGCCCCAAACGACACCCCCAGAGTACTTAGGCTGTGCTTCACCCACTCCCCTTCCAACTACCTTCCCCACCGGCAGGAAAACACCCATGGAACGAGAGCAGTGTCTTTCTTTGTACAAATACTGATTTGCACAGAAGAAGTTACTTTATTAGATGTGGTGCTGATAGAACTTTGAGAACTACAACGTGCTTGACAGGCTTGGTTCCCATAGGTTTTATCATTTCAGGTGGTAGCGGGGAACATCTCACCCGCTGGCTGCATCGAGTCCTCCGTGTGCCTCCTGATATGCCGTGCGCTCTGCAGCCTGCCCCCCTGAAGCGATCTGACCGTGCGGGAAAAGTCCTGGGTGGGCAGATCCATGGTTTTGCTTTCCATGCCCTTTCTCAGCGTGGAAGGAAAAATCTGTGACCCGTTCCTGTAAGATGTGTCCGAATGAGAAGTGTATGTGTGGTGACAAATTGTGTATGTAAGAATGAGGGGTGGGGGTGATTTGGCCCCCAGCCTGTTTGGGGCTGGCATGTGGTCCCAACTGCTTTCCTCTGAAGGTTCCCTGTTCTAAGAGCTGCCCATTTTTCACCCTGTAGCATCATTTCATTGCTCAGTTTCCTTCCAAAAGACTTTATTGCATACATTCAAGTTTGTATCCGATCTGTTTGTTTCCTGCTTTTTTCTTTCCTTCCTTGCATTGTTTACTCATTCCCATTTCTTTCTTTTGCTCTGCAATTTTGAATTCCTTCTCATTTGTCCTCATGTGTTCCAAATTAATGCAATTCCCCTTCCCCCCTACCCTGACATTTCTGTCTTCAATATTTTTCTCATGCGGACTGAGTTTTATTATTTTGCTTTCACAAATGTTAACTGTAATCCTCAAACTACTTTGGTGTAATGGCACTCAATGAAGCAAGCTGCCAATTCTAAAACAAACAAAACAGATATAAAATATGGCTTTGGCTGGCAGACCAGTTTCCTGTAGAATCCATTCTCACATGCAAGGATTAACATTATTCTCTTTTTTCACATGTTCAGTGTTGAGGCTGAAGAGATCGGGGCTCCTAGATCTTTGAAAGTTATAAGGGATCTTCTGATAAGTTTGTCATACTTGCTGAAATGGCCTTCTCTAGACAACTGTTAAAAGTGCTAGCACCCTGGCCTCTTGAAGATCTGGCTTCCCTAAGTGCGAAAGACAGTTTGTTTTGAGTTCAGATATTGGTCGATGGAATTCCTACTCTGCCTAGACAGGAATGGCAGGATGGTTAAGAGCACAGTCCTATATATCTCGATATATTCAGCAGTAAGTCCAATTGAGTTCGGTAGGAAGTTGCTCTTTCATTATCATTTTGGGTGCCCTTATCTGAATCTTTCCCACCCCGTCAATATCCTTCATGGGAGGCAACCACAGCTGTACAAGGCATTCCAAGTGTGGGTTACACCATAGATTTGTATCAGCGCAGTACAATACCGACAGCTTTATTTTAAGTTCCTTTCCTAACAATCCCTAGCATGGAATTCGTCTTTTGGGTGGCTGCTACATGCTGGGTAAAGCTCTTCATTAAGCTATCCATTATGACCCCAAGGTCTCGTTCCTTTGGGAGGGAAGGGAAACGAGGCAAAACGAGAAGTGAGTAACAGGCCGTGACTTGCACAAATGCAGCTACATATGCTTAGCCATTTTTTGTTTGCGGAATAAGGGATTTATTTTCTTTCCTTTTCTGAGACACAGACTACTAGGAGCATTATTCTTATTCTTAAAATGCCTACATTATGCTGGCAATAGTTTAATGGTGATTTCATTTTCTACAAACCTACGTCCTTTCCCCCACTTTCAGATTTTTTAATACAACAGGAAATCCTTTTTAACATCACAGACATTTGGGGCTGAATTAATGAGCATGAAATAGCGACTCTTCCCTGATTATATAAGTGTTCAACTCTTTCTGATAAGGATATCAAGGTTGCCCTAGAACAGGTAACTTAGAGCAGGTATCTTAAACCTTTTCAGATCCAGGACCCACTTTTAACCCAAACCTGCATTTCTTAATCTTTTACCAAATATTTGCATGGTGGCCAACCCTTTTGTTGAGACCGACTTTCAGGGCCGTCTTAAGCGCCCCTGGCGCCATGGTGCGACGGATCCCTCCGGCGCCCCCCGTTCCGTTTCCCAGCGCGGTGGGCGGGAGTGTGCAGCGCGGCTGCCGCAGGCGCTACTGCGTGGTGGGTGGGCGGGCACAGCGGGGGGGCCATGGGCGCAGCTGCGTGGCGGACCAGCGGGCCAGCGCAGCTCGCTGCGCCCCCTGGCGGGCCGGTACCATGGTGCCCTGCGCCATCCAAGCTGGCCGTAGGGCCGGCCCTGCTGACTTTGGATCAGGCCGCAACCCACTAGTGAGTCCTGACCAACTAGTTGAAAACCAGTGGCTTAGAGGTCATCATCTCATGTCACTCGGCGACTTCAATGAGTTGATAAGGCTGGGTTTTTAAAGAAAATATTTGCATTATTGTGAGAATCATTACATATACATTCTGGAAATAAAGGTAACCCATAGCCAACAATTTCCCCAGGGACCCCAGAAAATACACTCACCACAACTTGTAACAGTATACATCAGCAAAACGCATTCTTAGTAAGTGATTCACCTCTGGAACTGATACTTGGTTTTCTGGAGTATTTGTGAATGATATAAAGCTCTACCATTCTCCTGCAAAGGTGTATTTGTGCTGTGTTCCTCTTGCTAGTCTCAGTTCATGCTTGTTCTTCTGTAAGGGCAATACACCATAGTCTTTTGTACCAAGTGTTCAAGTTCGCACCTTTAAGTCCTTCCAGAGTGTATCTATAACTAAAATGCTGCGACCAGGAGAAATCCAAGTACAGTGGTACCTTGGTTTTCGAACAGAATGCATTCTGGTAGTCCGTTCCACTCCCGGAACCATTCGAAAACCAAAGCGTGATTTCTGATTGGCTGCAGGAGCGTCCTACAGTCAATCGGAAGCCGCGCCAGATGTCCAGCTTCCGAAAATTGTTCGAAAACTGGAACATTCACTTCTGGGTTTTGATCGTTCGGGAGCCGATTTGTTCGGGAGCCAATGCGTTCGGCTTCCAAGGTATGACTGTAGTGGTTCTCTCCCCCCCGCCCCCCGCCCCCAAGTCCCAATTCTCATTTAAATACAGATCCAGTAATGCAAGCTCTGGACGCTTTTTGATACACTGATGAGTGATTTTACTTGTTCCCTCAGATCCCGTCAGTCATGTCCACCACAAGTGCCTATAGATGCCTGTGTCCCACACCATTGGCAGCACAGTGATGAAGTACATTTATGCATATATGAAAGTTTAACAGGGGTTAAGCACCATTTCTGCAGTTGTGAGTGTTGTGACGTGGGGTTTGTGATTTCAGCTCTCTTGACAAAACATGCTGGAGACAGTTCTCTAGTAACAGCTCTTTATTAAAGTGAACAAGACTGACTGTGAGGGCAGGAAGGCTACATTTATAGGGACAGGGGACTGGCTAGGAAGGGATACATTTTGGAGGGAACAATATCAGGCAATCACAGTGCTGCCTTTTGGAGGGAACCAATAAGACAGAGGATCCAAATACAGCAGCTTAAATGAACCAATAGTAGCTGTACCCTCTGGAACCAAAAGGCAGTTACTTTATCCTAATGCAAATACAGACAATAATAATACAGATATAAAATCCTTTGACTCAATACACAACACCCCTCCCCCCCTAGTGAGCACAGCAGACGTAATCCCTCAGGTACTGTGGGGTCCTACAACTTCTACCTGATCTCCTGACAACAGGTGTTGCAGGTTCTGGATTGGGTGTTACCTGTGGTGGAGGGGCTGCTATAGGGGTTTCGTCAGGAACAGATGGAGTCCCAGACATCTCAGGGTCCCCTACCTGTACCCCGTCATCATGAGGACTAGCAGACCCTGGTTCATTTGCTGAAGCCCCTGGTGACTGCACCTCTGGGCCATCTTCACTCTGGTCTCGCAGCTGTGCGTCATTAGCCAGGGATGAATTATCTGACTCCTCCCTGCTGAGCGCCCGGCGCCTCAGCTGATCTATATGTCTCTTCCAAACTTGCCCATTTTCCAAGGTCACATAATAGGACACAGGTCCACTAGCCCGGGTGATCACACCGGCCACCCACCGCGGACCTCGTGAATAGTTCCTCACCCAGACCAGATCTTCAGGGGCGAGATACCTTGTTGTGTCAGTCTCAGCCTGGGGGGTTGCTCTTGAATTACGGTTTGGCATTTTATCTGGGTGGACATAATCCAGCACCGTTACCAGTCTTCTACCTAAGAGCAGCTCGGCTGGCGACTTGCCCGTCGCAGTACACGGTGTCGCATGCTGCAAAAATAACATTCGTGCAATGCGAGCCGACCAGTTACCCTCCATTAAGCGCGCAATGGATTCTTTGGCTGTTCGTACCATGCGCTCAGCCTGCCCATTGGAGGATGGGTGAAAGGGCGCGGATGTGACCCCTCTTATGAAGTTATCAGCCAAGAATGCCCTGAATTCTTGGGATACAAAAGCTGCCCCATTATCTGATACAATGGTCTCAGGTAACCCGTGGGTTGCAAACAGCTGCCTCAACACCTTGATTACGGCAGCTGATGCCATGCTAGGGACCATCGCCACTTCTAACCATTTGGAATATGCATCAACGATAACCAAAAAGACCTTCCCTTGGAATGGCCCAGCAAAATCTATGTGCAGCCGGCTCCAGGGAGTCCTGGACTGCTCCCACCAGTGGACTGGTGCTCTGGCCACTTCTGGCCGCACCTCTTGGCATGCCTTGCATGTTCGTACCCATTGTTCTATGTTCTGGTCCATTCCAGGCCACCACACATAACATCGGGCTAGCGACTTCATCCTGACCATTCCTGGGTGTCCCATGTGAAGCGTCTCAAGAACCCTGTTTCTCAGTGGTGCTGGGATGATCACCCTATCTCCCCATAGGAGACAACCCTTATGCATGGACAATTCGTGCTGCCTTGTCGCATAAGGCCTGAATTTTTCTTCATGCGGACCACCTGGCCACCCCCTCCCCACCCAAGTGAGCACACGGGAGAGAACAGCATCTTTCCTCGTTTTCTCAGCTATATCAGTAGCTGTTACAGGAGCCCCCGGAAGTGTTTCTAGCATCATAATGTGCTCCGCCGGAGCAGGATCCTCATTGCTCCCGCCAGGAAGGGGCAATCGACTCAGCGCATCAGCGTGGCACAACTGTTTCCCCGGCACATGGGTCAAGGTGTACTGGAACCCATTCAGGAATATTGACCAACGCAACATTCTGGGGGAGAGAATTTGTGGCGTTTGTTTGTTTGGGTTGAACAACCCTAACAGTGGTTTGTGGTCCGTTTCAATGGAGAAATGGCGACCGTACAAATAATCATAGAACTTTTTGATTCCTGACACAATTGCTAGTGCCTCTTTATCAATTTGAGCATAGTTGCGCTCCGTGGGTGACAACGTACGGGAATAGAAAGAGATGGGCTTTTCCGACCCATCCGGTTCCCTATGACTCAGCACAGCCCCCAGGCCGTATTGAGAGGCATCACATGCCAGGACCAGCGGCTTCGACTCATCATAATGAGCAAGGACGCTCCTGCTACTCAGCATTTCTCGCAAGGAGTCAAAAGCCT
The DNA here is from genome assembly GCF_963506605.1 of Zootoca vivipara. NCBI lineage: Eukaryota > Metazoa > Chordata > Lepidosauria > Squamata > Lacertidae > Zootoca > Zootoca vivipara. Next base: position 91,237,242 of record NC_083280.1, read on the forward strand.
TCTGCTGCTCCCGCCCCCATCGCCACACAGTCTTTTTCTGCAAAAGTCTATGTAATGGTTCAGCTACCGAAGCTTTCTGGGGTAAGAATGAATGATAAAAGTTAATAAGTCCCAGGAATGACTGCAACTCCGTCTTGTTCTGTGGTCGTGGTGCCTCGATGATGGCCTTAATCTTAGCATCTGTGGGGTGGATGCCTGATGCATCAATTTTAAACCCCAAGAAATCCACAGTTGGCACCCCAAAACTGCATTTTTCTTTTTCAGTTGCAACCCCACCTCCTTGAACTTGAGCAACACTGCACGGACACGCGCAACCAGTTCCTGTGGGTCTTTTCCAGCAATCAAAACGTCATCAAAAAATGGCAAGACCCCCGGCAGACCCCTTAACAGGCGTTCCATGAGCCCTTGAAAAATCCCTGGGGCCACACAAACTCCGAACTGTAATCTGTTAACTCTGAACGCCCCTTTATGTGTGACAATAGTCTGTGCTTCCGCTGATTGTGGGGTTACTGGCAGCTGTTGGTAAGCTTGTGCCAGGTCAATTTTGGCGAACACCTTGCCCCCAGCCAGTTTAGCCAACAGATGTGATACGATGGGAATGGGGTATGAGTTTCCCCTGAGTGCCTTATTGATAGTACATTTGTAATCTGCACATATCCTGACTTCCCCATTTGCTTTAAGGGGTGTGACGATTGGAGTCTCCCACTTAGCAGAGTCCACGGGTGAGAGAACTCCCTGCTTGACCAATTTATCCAGCTCTGCCTCGATCTTGGGTTGCAGTGCAAATGGCACTCGCCTTGGTTTGAGTCGGATTGGGGCCACCCCGGGGTCCAACTCAAAGTCGACTGGGGGCCCTTTATAACAACCCAGTTTTCCATTAAAGAGACCAGCAAATTCCTTGCATAATGCCTCGCTCATCTCAGGGCAGGTTTGGATTGAATTAAGCCCTGAGATACTCAGTCCCAGGGCGGGGAACCAGTCAGTGCCCAGGAGACTGGGGCAACTGCCCTTCGCAATCACCAGTTTGAGTACAGCCTGTTTGTCCCGGAACTGTACTCTCACGGCACACATTCCCATAACATGGATGCGGCCTGCTGAGTACGACTGCAAGGTTGCCGGGAAAGGCTCCAGAGGGGGCAACTTACCCCTGGGGAAGAATGTCTTCGCAGTCTGGTCCGACACGATGGTGAATGCAGATCCGGAGTCCACCTCCATGTCGCACTGCTGACCCTCAATCTTCACCTTGACGTGTGCCTTGCCTTGCGCTGGAAACTGCACGGCCCTCCCGTTGATCTCCGTTACGTAGTGACAGTCCTTTAGAAAACGAGGTGCTGTGGGCGGTCTGCGATGCTCCAGTCTAGGTGCTCCTGTCGCTCCCGACGCCGCCGATCTACAGACCCTGGCGATGTGACCCGTCTTTCCGCACGTCCGGCACATAGCATCCCTGAAACGACAACTCTTCCGCTCATGGTTTCCGCCACAACCTGGGCAACTGCCTCGGCGATCTTTGTGCACTGTGCAGGCCTGACGCACCAACTCAACCCCACGGACTGGGCTCTGGCTCGGAGTAGCCTCTAGCTCGTCCATGGCATGCGCAACTTCTATATGTGGCTTAGTGGCCTTGCGACTGGCATCAAGCTCCTCTCTTTCATAATTCTCCGTGGCGGTGGCCTCCTTCAAGGCTGAAGCAAGGGTAACCTCTTCTTTAGCCACGATGCGTCTTCTGGCTTTCTTGCTGCTCAGACCACCAATAAACCGATCCAGGAGAGTCTCTTCCAGATTTTGGAAGCCGCAGTGCTGAGCGAGCTTCCGGAGTTCAGCCAGAAATGCGGATACAGACTCCCCAGCATGCTGCTGCCTCTTATGGAACTCCATCCGCCGGGCCATCTTGGTCTCAGTAGGCGCCAAGTGGCTTGTTAGGCAGGCAAGAATATCTTTGAGAGATGTCTCACTCAGCTTCGCTGGAGCAAGTAATGCCTTGGCCAGCTTGAAGGTCTCGGGCCCACAGTAGCTCAGGAATGTGGCCCTTCTTTTGCTGGCATCGGTGATCCCTTGAGCCACTGCAAAGAACTCGAAGCGTTCGACGTAGTCTTCCCAGGTGTGGGGCTCTGATGGCTGGAAGGGCTCCAATACCCTTGGACTCTCCATTGTCCTAGCGGCAGGGTCGTCTTCTCAGCTGGCCAGTGAGTCTTGTTCTCAGCTGCAATCCGGACTCTGAGGCAGGGTTGTGTTTAACCGCTCCTCAGCATTCCGGATCCCACCTTCGTCGCCAGTTGTTGTGACGTGGGGTTTGTGATTTCAGCTCTCTTGACAAAACATGCTGGAGACAGTTCTCTAGTAACAGCTCTTTATTAAAGTGAACAAGACTGACTGTGAGGGCAGGAAGGCTACATTTATAGGGACAGGGGACTGGCTAGGAAGGGATACATTTTGGAGGGAACAATATCAGGCAATCACAGTGCTGCCTTTTGGAGGGAACCAATAAGACAGAGGATCCAAATACAGCAGCTTAAATGAACCAATAGTAGCTGTACCCTCTGGAACCAAAAGGCAGTTACTTTATCCTAATGCAAATACAGACAATAATAATACAGATATAAAATCCTTTGACTCAATACACAACAGTGAGAACAGTGTTTAAGTTGGCGAGTCTGTTAGTTAATACCGCATACAAGACTAAAAGCAGAGACATCACCTTGCCGACAAAGGTCCGTATAGTTAAAGCTATGGTTCTCCCAGTAGTGATGTATGGAAGTGAGAGCTGGACCATAAAGAAGGCTGATCGCTGAAGAATTGAGGCTTTTGAATTAGGGTGCTGGAGGAGATTCTTGAGAGTCCCATGGACTGCAAGAAGATCAAACCTATCCATTCTGAAGGAAATCAGCCCTGAGCTCTCACTGGAAGGACAGATCGTGAAGCTGAGGCTCCAATACTTTGGCCACCTCATGAGAAGAGAAGAATCCCTGGAAAATACCCTGATGTTGGGAAAGATGGAGGGCACTAGGAGAAGGGGACGACAGAGGACCAGATGGTTGGACAGTGTTCTCGAAGCTACAAACATGAGTCTGACCAAACTGCGGGAGGCAGTGCAAGACAGCAGTGCCTGGCATGCTATGGTCCATGGGGTCACGAAGAGTCAGACACGACTAAACGACTAAACAACAACAACAACAACAACAAAAACAAGACTAAAATTGCCTTTGAGCCTCTCTGGTGGTATTTATGTTATGTATGATTTCCAAGGGAGAGCACAAGTAAGAAACCCAATGAGCAAACAGACGCAGCCCAAAGGGAGTGGTGTAAGAGGCAAAGTGTGTGTGTGTGTGTGTGGGTGGGTGCTGCTGCTGCTGCTTGAACTGAGTCACAGACCTAGCTGGGGTTCAGCCAGCAGCTACACAACTCCTTTCAGTAGCCTGCCACTGTCAGGCACAATAAAATCTTATTTTGCAGACTTCTCAATACTCTCGTTTTGCTTGACATCCTCCTTTTCCTCTTGTGTGTTTCCCAGAAATATATCTAATGTGTGAAACTTCTGCCTTAGAGTTTGTGTCATTTGTAGTATAGCACCACCAGGCAGCTGGTTTCAACAAGAGCATATAGGCATATTTTTACTCTTCAACTGCTTTCTGTGTACAAAGGTATTTCAGGAAGAATTCTCGCTTTGCTTGCTCCTTAGCCTTTTCTGCCTTTCGTCTGCGGTGCTGAGCTCCAGATGGTCGCTTTTTAATCAGCCATAGCTCGCAGAAAAACGAATACATTTTCTAAATAAGATTAAGTTGTGACTGTTAAGATTTAAAATCAAGTGCATTTTCACTTGGGGTGTGTGTGTGTGTGTCAATTCTAGGGTCCATATTTCATATATGCATAAAAGATGCTAACGTATTAATTCAAAATGATAAAATTATTCAAAATAATAAAGGCCAAAGATTATAACAAATTTTTAAGACATAACAAAGGCTGCTGGGGCTGCATTTGTTCCCATATATCTTAGCAGGAAGGGATAATGGTTAAGGGGAAGTTTGGTCTGGAAGCAATATAGTAAAAAAATTAGGTGTGGAGCTCTGCATGTTCCCGTTTGGTTTTCCACACTGCACGCTTTCTTACAGCCCTAATATAAGGGGTACATTCAATCTTATGGTATCAGACAGATATATATTTGATGAGCACCCTCTCAATTCCTTTGTCCAAGTCGTTTATAAAGACGTTGCACAACAACGGGCCCAGCTGAGGTCAGACAGAAATTCCTTGTGGAATTCCCAGTGCTCACGGAAGATGTTTTTATCCCCCAAGCATTTGAATTGCAGCTTGGAGTTTTGTACATAGTTTTAACCAGTTTTTAATCTTTCCTGCATCTTATTTCTTGTACACACCGCTTAGAGATTACAGAAGTTAAGCCATGCATAAATTGTTTAAACAACAACAACAACAACAACTTCAGGGTTCTGGTATGAATGTGAGATCCGGTGATAAAAAGGGAGCAAGCAGGATCTTTCTCAGGCATTGCCAAGTCGTCTCTGCGGTTGCTGTCCATCACTTGCTGCACTGGTGTGAATCTGCATGTGTTTCTGTTTTTCTTGGTTTCTGTCAAATACAATATCAGCTCACTTGCATGTAGGCAAAATCCTTAAATGTTTGCTTCTCTGCCGGCCTTGTAAACCTTTATACTGTAGAATGTCCCCGTCAGGCTGCATTGCTTTCTTCATTATCTTCAGCAGTTTCACTTTATTCAAGTTTCTGAGACTAAAGGCTGGAGGGTTTCTTTCCTTTGCTGGCTTTAGTTTTTCCATTTTCTATCAACAGGAGGATTACCAGTGGTTCTATTCTACTAAACTCAATAACACAAACATGGTGTATATAAATACTTTATACTGATGTGATTCCTTGAAATTCTCCTTTAGCAGCTGCCTCATATTTACCCATTCAGAGCTCCCTCAGAAGTTGGACCCAATGCCTCTATTCCCCCTTGATTTTTCTCTTTGATTCTAATATAGGACTCTTCTTTGAGAGTGGTTTTCTTTTTCTCCAGGCCAAAATTCAGTTGTTTGACTGTACAGCCATAGAAAGCATTAGTTCAAGACACCAACTTGGTCGCCATATTGGGTTTATTTGAAATGAAGCCCTTCATGATATTTTGTTAGCAAACTTGTTAAATACAGGATAGGCCAGGCAGAGGCAAACTCGACCCTCCAGATGTTTTGGGACTACAACTCCCATCATCCCTAGCTAACAGGACCAGTGGTCAGGATGATGGGAGTTGTACTGTAGTCCCAAAACATCTGGAGGGCTGAGTTTGCCTATGCCTGGGATATGCGATAGTACTATAAGGTGAATTCACTTTTGGTTGGAAAGCTGCTCATTAAATGGCTCCTCTTCATACTGCAGGCAGGTTTTGAGCGGAGTGCTGCAGCGCTCTTTCAAGCCTGGTGTTCTTTAACATTTTTATCTTGGATGCAGAGGTGGAAGGAATCTTCATAAAGTCTGCAGATGGCACAAACTTTTGCAGATGGCATAAAGCTTGGAGGACTGATTTGGCACCTCGGAAGAACAGAAATATATTTTCAAAATGAAGTTAACAGGATGGAAAACTTGGATTAAGGACAAAATGAAATTCAGCAGAGACAAATGCAAATTTCTGCATGTATAACATTAGGAGAACCCTCTCGGCAAGTAAGAGCAGCTAGACAGTGGAACCAGTTCCCTTACTGGTGCTGTACTGGCGGTCTTCAAGCAGAGGCTGGGCAACCATCTGTTGGACACGCCTTAGGTCTGGATTTTCTGTATTGATCATAGATAGCTTCTAATGCATTCTTCGGTTCTGTGATTTTGTGACCAAAAAAATCCAACATTCTGTCTCCTTTGGTGGTCAACAATATAACTCTGGGAAGCCCATGAGCACAACATGGATTTCATGGCCTTTGTCTGTTGGTTGCTTCCAATAAGTTCCGTGTAGCTATCATAGCTATTACTTGTTCATTGAGCCACCCTCCGCGAGGGAAGGAAGGATAATTGTGGTTGATGAGGGTATGGCTGCTTGCACGCCATTCTTCCCTCATCCACAGGCCTCCGGTTGCTCTTCCACTGTGCCTCGTTGGATGAGGAGGCCAACCTGGTGTGCATTACCCTCACAGAGCTACAATTCTCAGTGGTTCAGCAATCTTCCCAAGCAACTCTATGAATTGAAGATCTCTGAGAGTTTCTTTTTTATTTTTTTAATTAAATTTTTTATTTAGTTCAACAACGATTTATACATCATAAAATTACATTTGAACAATCATACACTATTTACATTACGAATACCTACACATAAATGATATATATGTAAATAATATAACTGTATATGAAGTAGGAAATAAAGAATATATACACTTGATCTCTGAGAGTTTCTTAACAACTCTCAGCACCCTTGTTGTTGTTGTTTAGTCGTGTCCGACTCTTCGCGACCCCATGGACCAGAGCATGCCAGGCACTCCTGTCTTCCACTGCCTCCCGCAGTTTGGTCAGACTCATGTTGGTAGCTTCGAGAACACTGTCCAACCATCTCATCCTCTGTCGTCCCCTTCTCCTAGTGCCCTCCATCTTTCCCAACATCAGGGTCTTTTCCAGGGAGTCTTCTCTTCTCATGAGGTGGCCAAAGTATTGGAGCCTCAGCTTCAGGATCTACAGTTCCCAGGATTCTTTGGGGAAGCCATGACTGTGGTGTGTGATACTTTTAAAAATGTATACAGTGGTACCTCGGTTTATGAACGCAATTGGTTCCGGAAGTCTGTTCATAAACTGAAGCGTTCATAAACTGAAGCGAACTTCCCCATTGAAAGTAATGGAAAATGGGTTAATCTGTTCCAGACGGTCCGCGGAGTACTTAAACTGAAGCGTTCATAAACTGGAGCAAACTTTCCCATTGAAAGTAATGGAAAGTACCTGAAGCGTACTTAACCCGAAGCATGGGTGTAATTGGTTCCGGAAGTCTATTCATAAACTGAAGCGTTCATAAACTGAAGCGAACTTTTCCATTGAAAGTAATGGAAAGTGAATTAATCCGTTCCAGATGGGTCCGTGGCGTTCGTAAACCGTAAACCGACGTGTTCATAAACCGAGGTTCCACTGCAATTCAGAAGGGGCCTCTCACAGATTCCTCAAATTGGTTTCGTTTGTCCACGAATCAAGGCTTTTAGGGTTATGGCACCAGTAATTTGGAACACTGGAAATTAAACAAGCACTTAAAATCCTAAAAATTGCATTGCAAGAAGCAATCTGATTCAGTGTTGGTCATTTATTCTGTATTTTATCAGTGTATGGTTTAATGATTTTATTGTTCACTGCCTTGATTTTTTTTTAATGATTCGACAGTTTATATAAAAAATGTTACAAGTCAAAATCATTCCCCCCCCCCATTATGGTCAATGACCAGCATTTATTCTTATAAGTAATTTGTCTGATCTTCTTCTAGTAATTTAAACCAGTGGCCATCACCGTATGTTGTAGCACTGAATTACAAGACTTAACTATGTATTGCATGAGGCAATACTTTATTTTGTCTCTCCTGAACCCATTGCCAGTATGTTTAATTTGGTGACCCCGAGTTCAAGTGTTTTTAGGAGAGGTAGTAAAAAAATTCTTTATACACTCTCCTTGAGACATTAATAATTTTATAAGCATATCCTGTTCCCACCGAAGATGACACCTTAGTCTCCTTGCCTCCGTCCCAAATTGAAAAGCCTGGAGCTGTGTTTCCTAGTAGGAAACAAGACACATTCCTGAATCTGGCATTGTGTTTCAAATCCAACATTTTCTGCCTGAAACGTAATGTGCACTGACATCCATGATTGATGGACAACAGAGCCGCGCATGGCCTTGATTGGATCTTGATTCTGAATGAGACTTTGTGCTATCATTAGCCAGAACTCTTGAAACTGTGTATGAAGAGCAATAAAATCGGCTGAACTAGGTGGCCAGCCACGGAGAGAGAGGAAGAAGGGCTTACTTAGCAGCGGGTGAATGGAAAGTCCCAAGGAAATTTGAATGGGCTTGCCGTGTTGAGAAGTCCTCTCTCCCCTGTGACAAGGTGTCTGTCCGGCAGCTCTGTGCGTTTCCGCTTACATAAGCAGATTGGGTCTTAAAGCGCAGTCTGAGCTCAGACCTCTTCAGGTTTCAGGAATATGGTTGCAGGTTCAAAATCTGAATCCCCCAGAACCAAATGAAAAAATGCGCAGTCTTGAAGCTTGGCTAGGAGCCAAATGTGGAAAGGGTGAATTATCCAGTTACCGAACCCTCACAGGAGCAGCTGTTCCTCTCGGGAGCTTTCGACTCAACATGGTGGGAATGTTTTGAATGCACAAACGTATAAAATAATCTGGCAAAATTTCAATCACTTTTCAAAGGCAGAATAAAAACTTGAAGGAAAGCCACAGTGCTTTGGAAGCGTGTAGAAGATTTATAGGCCCCTGACAAGCAAACAAGTCGGGGGGTGGGGGTGGGGTGCCTTCTAAATTCCAGTTGCTGTTTCTCTGCGGAGCCTGCAGCTAGGAATGGAGGATGAATTTGGTTCAGTTTGCATTTAAAGGCAAACATACCCAACTCACACTCTTTCTGAAACAATATGCAAACCCTAACACAGCCAGCCCTCAAAATCCACACGTCTCCTAATTTTGCAGTGCAGTTTTCCAGCCAAGTAATGTGTGCAAATATGCATAGAGCAGGGGAAAGTTTGTATATGGGTGGAAATAAGAACAAAAATGCACCGAATTTGAAAAATTGCATACAAAATTGTGCATATTTAAAAATTGCACTAAAATCTTGCTGAATTTTCATGAGAACTTTTTGATACCAGTTTGTGATGACGATTATATATGGAGAACGCAACTTTGGAAAGACTGAAAAACGAGAAATCTTTTTTTAAAATAAATAAATAGCTGTTTATTTTTAATTAAAGGGATATAGATCTTTTTTAAAAGAAAAAAATATATACACATAAATAAGAAAGCAGATTTGAGAGATAATGCCCATCCCTAGTTGCAGTATGGTTGCAGCTGAAAGCTTTGTTCTTGCAATAGGGTGTTGAAATAGGTGGTTCAGCTGTGCTGCCAAATGAGGTTGTGTGCACCTTGCACTCTCGCAGAGCAGAATTGGAGTGTCTCCAAGAAATCTCAAGTTATATCTTCCCTCCCCCTGAAGCTGCTGCCACATGTGTTTGCCCCTGCTTCCCGAAGCCTGTGATCCAACGCGGCCACCTGCCAGGGATGTTTTAGCTGTGATTCCTGCATTGCAGGAAGTGGATTAGATGACTCTCTGGGTCCGTTCTATAAGATCTTCCTCAGCATTTTGATCAGGGGGATGGTACTGCATTCCCAGTACAGTGGTGCCTCGCTAGACGAATGCCCTGCAAGACGAATTTTTCGCTTGACGAAGAGTTTTTTTTCGAGTGGAGGTTGCCTCGCAAGACAAATTTGTTTTGTGAAAAATTTGTCTAGCAAATCGCAGTTTCCCATAGGGATGCATTGAAATTCAATTAATGCGTTCCTTTGGGCAAAAGAAAATTCAATGCATTCCTGTGGGATTCACTAGACGAATTTTTCACAAAACGAATTGACTCACAGAACGAATTAAATTCGTCTAGCGAGGCACCACTGTACTAAATTACTCATGGCTCCTGGTACCAGTGCCCACAACAACGATCATGTGGAGTCATCTGCCCCTTTGGGGGTTTCAAGCTTGCTGGGCTCACTGCTCTCTTTGATGTACATAGAGACACCGCCTCCAGTAGGCCCTTCCAATAGATTTTATCCATAGACAACTGTGTCCCACTGGTTCTCTCTGTTCCACCACATTCCCATTGTTCCCATTAGATGCCATCCCATAAGACCAAGCACTCTAGTTCACCTAGCATGGTTCAGAGCAGGCGTCCCCAAACTGCAGCCCTCCAGATGTTTTGGCCTACAACTCCCATGATCCCTAGCTAACAGGACCAGTGGTCAGGGAAGATGGGGATTGTAGACCAAAACATTTGGGGGGGCGGGGCTGAAGTTTGGGGATGCCTGGTATAAGCACTTGCCTGCAGCACTTACATTTTAACCTGCAGTGGTCTCTCAGTTGCTCTCCTGCAACCTTTTACAGTGGTGCCACGCTAGACGAATTTAATTCGTTCTGTGAGTCAATTCGTTTTGTGAAAAATTCGTCTAGCGAATCCCATAGGAATGCATTGAATTTTTTTTGAATTTTTTTTTGCCCAAAGGAACGCATTAATTGAATTTCAATGCATTCCTATGGGAAACTGCGATTTGCTAGACGAATTTTTCACAAAACAAATTTGTCTTGCGAGCCAACCTCCACTCGAAAAAAAACCTCTTCATTAACCGAAAAATTCGTCTTACAGGGCATTCGTTCAGCGAGGCACCACTGTACTCGCAATGCCTAGTTCCTTACCTCCTGTAATTAAGTTTACACCAGCTTTATCACCTTCAGCCCCAGGGGAAGATTTGTTCTGACCCTTCTCAGCTCCTGTCGGATTTTACCACTCGATCACTGGAGAGCCAGCATGGCATAATGGTTAGAAGGAACACGGGTGGCGCTGTGGTCTATGTTATGGTAGAGGCCCGTAGAAGAAACTTCATACTCTGCTCTCAAAGTGCACAGGAGTTTGGCCTTTTGTTTTTCCCATACAAAGTAACAGTTCATTATAATAGCTGCAGAAAAGATGTAGGGTTTTCCGAGTGAGTCCCCATGGCAGCTGTAATGACTCTGTCCAGGATCTCCACAGTCTGATAATCGTACAAACATAATGAAGATGTTTCAGCTTGTAGGGAAGTCAAATCTGCCACCATTTTTCAAAGTTTTAACAACTCAGGCAATGTTAGATCTGTTGCTAGAAGGGGACAGATATATTCTGCTTAATGAAGAATGTGATGTTTAAGAAAATTAATCTCAAAATGGTGGCACATTGCTGGGTTGGAAAATCAATGAGCTAGCATAATTTCCACATTTTTAAAGAGCCTCATTTGTATTGTCTGTTCTTGTTATTAATTATATAGCATTTCACCAAACAAATATTATTTACCCCCCCTTTAAAAACAGTTGCAGTGAGGTGAAGTGTACTACTTAACCCTAGTGATAAACTAGGCACTAACCAATAGGTGCTAACAAAAACAACAACTATTATTATTATTAATATAATATAATAAAGTATAAATTAATAAATATCCTGCCTTTCATCCAAGGATCACAGGGTGGTTGTGTGTGTGGGTGTGTGGGTGTGTGGGTGTGTCTGTGTAAGTTTGGGGCTTATTTCCCCTTGGGGATGAATAGGGATGGAACTCATGGCTTTTCTTAACTGGTTACAGGTAGGTAGCCGTGTTGGTCTGAGTCGAAGCAAAATAAAAAAATTCCCTCAGTAGCACCTTAAAGACCAACTAAGTTTTTATTTTGGTATGAGCTTTCGTGTGCATGCACACTTCTTCAGATACCACTTCAGTATCTGAAGAAGTGTGCATGCACACGAAAGCTCATACCAAAATAAAAAATAATTGGTCTTTAAGGTGCTACTGAAGGAATTTTTTTTATTTTTCTTAACTGGGTTTGTGTTCCAAGTTTGTGTCACAGTTGCTTAGTCCATCATGACGCTAAACTTGTTACACTAGTATGGCCTCATTCCTTAGCCTGGAATGTCAACAGTCAACTCAATTCTGGTGTTGATTTTTTACAATTCCAGCCAAAAAGATCTCCCTGCAAATGTGAATTGTGTGCCTCCAGGGCACACAAAAAAACCCGACTCCCATCCTTGGATCCTGTTTTTGGGTGCAAGCACCATAAAACACAGCAAAACTGACTTCTGCGAGTAAACATATATAAGATGGGTGGTGCCTCTGTGATCCCTTGAGGCAGTTGATGTTCTGCCTTCTCCAGGGTTCCTATGATCTGGGATTTCTCCCAAGCTTTTGAATACCTCCTACCACTTTCTAAAAGGTATGGTGCTTTCTGGGGCTCAGTGCGCTCTTCAATGGTGGGCAAAGGTTCTTGCACAAAATTATTTCACCCGCTGCTGTTTCATGCTAGGATTGGTGGGGTGATATAATGTGTCCCAGAATTGACATTAGATCTCTAGCAGAAGAAAGTACTACGGTATTGAATTCAGTGACACTCATAGCTGCCAAGTTATCCCTTTTTTTAAGGGATTTTCCCTTATGCTGAATAGGCTTCCTCGCGAGAAAAGGGAAAACTTGGCAGCTATGGTGACACTTACTCTCAACTAAGCAGAGTTTGGATTGTTGCAGAGTTCCGTATTTTTCCATATATAAGACGGAAGTGAATGTTAAGATGGATGTTTTTTTATTGTGTAAAGGTCAAGGACCCCTTTAAGTCCAGTCACAGACAACTCTAGGGTTGCGGTGCTCATCTCGCCTTACAGGCCAAGGGAGCTGGCGTTTGTCCGCAGAAAGTTCTTCTGGGTCATGTGGCCAGCATGACTAAGCCTCTTCTGGTGAACCAGAGCAGCGCACGGAAACGCCGTTTACCTTCCCGCCAGAGCAGTACCTATTTATCTACTTGCACTTTGATGTGCTTTCGAACTGCTAGGTTGGCAGGAGCAGGGACCGAGCGATGGGAGCTCACCCCGTCGCAGGGATTCGAACCGCCGACCTTCTGATCGGCAAGCTCGAGAAGCTCAGTGGTTTAGACCACAACGCCACCTGCGTCCCCTTTAATTGTAAAGAAATGTAAAAAATTGGGAGTCGTCTTATACACGGATAGTGCATAGGGGGAACGGCCGATTGGTGGCAGCTGCGAGCAGGAGATTGTCAGTGGCGATTGAGCGGGCGATTGGTGGCTGCGGCAAGGCCTTCTGACGATTGGCTGCTGCTGCTGCGGCAATTCTGGCGGGCAGACGATTGGTGGCTTTGGCAAGGCGTGCGATTGGCAGTGGCGGTCAGGCAGGTGAGCGATTGGCGGCAATCCCCCCCCCCCAAGAAAGCAGAACAACTCTGGGCAATCCCTCTCCCCCATTTCCTTAATTTGGTGTCCCCCCAAAATAGGGGTCGCCTTATACACGGGTTGTGTGTGTTATACACGGAAAAATACGGTAAGCAGCAACCCAAAGCCCACCCTAAAGCCAGAGGTGATGCTGTCAATGTCTTTGAAATACTTTTTCATTAAAAGTGAAGTTAATGGGAAGGCTGTGAATGGGATGTGGCAACCTATGTTGGATCCAGGAAAGGGGTGGCGGTGGTGGTTCTCGTGCCTTTAATAGCTAAACAGAAGACACTGAATACTCCTGCTAAGGATAGAGGTGTGACGCCTAGCTTCTATCTCTGAGTTTCCAACACTGGCTGCAACCTCTGTTGCTGCTATTTGTTCTTTAATTTATATTTATGCAATTTCTGCCTTCCCTTCAAGGCTTTTTTTTTTAATTCATCCTCCGTTGATCTAATGTTTTGGATACTCAATAAAATTACCGCAAATGTTCTGGCACACTGGGGTACAGTCTTGTTCATCGATGTTTAATTAATTTAACGACATAGTTTTATTTGGGTTTTGAACAAATGTGCAATTAATTGTTACCGTTTTGAAGTTTATTGTGTTATAATCTTCCTTAGTTGGTCATGCAAACTACTGCTCAAAACAATGTTGTTTTTTTAGGGTGGGGCGGGAGGCGAGTTTATGTAACCATTCCAGGGGGGGCTGGAAAAGTTTGGGAACCACTGGATTAGAAACCACTGGATTAGACCGTGGAGACATTTGGATGGCACATAAAATCAATATGGCAAACTTTTTCATTTTTGTTTACAGCAATATATAAAATATATCTAAACTCCACATAAAAGTATGCCAAATTTAGCTTATTAAAACAGCTAAAACAACTTAAATCAGTGATGGCCAAACTCGGCCCTCCAGCTGTTTAGGGACTACAACTCCCATCATCCATAGCTAACAGGACCAGTGGTCAGGGATGATGGGAGTTGTAGTTCCAAAACAGCTGGAGGCCCAAGTTTGGCCATTACTGACTTAAATGGTTTTTATCATATTTAATAGAAATAAACTTGCTAAATCTAAATCAGTTCTCCTTATATGGTCAAGACCAGCACTTTGAATTCGGAACAGAAACTGTTTGGCGGCAAGTGCAGCCTCACGTCTAACATGTTGCAGTAATCTAACCTAGACGGCAGAAGTTAGGGACGCCGCTGGGCCACCCGCGGGAACTGATGGAAGGCACTCGGTGCCACCGAGGTCACCTGAGTCTCAAGAGCAGCCATGGATCCAGAAGGACCCAACAAGAAGTGTAACCCCATCAGGAGCAGGCAACCATCCAGCCATCCAGTCCAGAGAACTGCCCCCTAACAGTGCCTTGGTCTTATCTGGATTGAGCTTCAGTTTATTGACTCCATCCAGTCAATTACTGAGGCAAGACTCAATTACTCCAGCACTTCCGCTGCCTCACCTGCAAATATAAAGAGAAGTAGAGCTGTGTGCCATCAGCATACTGCTGACAATGTACTCCAGAATTATGGCTAACCCCACTCAGCGGTTTCATGTATATCAGGGGTCAGCAACCTAAGGCCCATGGGCCGGAAGCGGCCCACGGAGGTCGTTTGACCGGCCCATGAGCCGCTCCCGAACTGAGCTGCGCGCTCGTGCGCTGTGCTAAACCAGTGCTAAACAGGGACTCGCTTCCGCGGTGCCAAAAATCACGTAGGTGCTAAAAAATCGCAGGAATCTCCACGGGCCCAATCTGGCCCAGGCAAGATAAACCTTGCTGAACCCTGATGTAGATGTTGAACAGTATGGGGGATAAAATTGAACCCTGGGGAACCCCACATTGAAGGCTTCAGGGGCCCGGAGAGCACTCTTCAAGCATCACCCTTGGGAATGACCACCCAAGGAGAACGAGAACCACCACAAAGCGGTGCCACACACCCCTAACTTGGACAGCTGTTCCAGAAGGATACCATGGTTGATGGTATCAAAAGCTCCTGGGAGGTCAAGGAGAATTAAGAGGGACACATTTCTCCTGCTTCTCTCCTGGCAGAGGTCATCATACAGGGCAACCAAAGCAGTTTTGGTGCCAAAGCTGGGCCTAAACCCCAATTGAAATGGCTCTAGAAAACGTTGTATATGTGCAGGCTGCCTTTGGGATTTTGATAATTGCGTATTGCTGTTTTATCTTTTTGCTTTTTTGTATGCGCCCTTATTTTTCCCCAAATGGCAATTCACCTGCCAAGCATGATTTGTTTTTGTTTTTATAGTCAAGCAGTGTATAAATTTTATGAAAAATATAATTCATTGTGTTTCCGTTTGCCTTTTGGATCTTCCCCCACATCTTGGGACCTGAGTTTACAACTTGAATGCCATATTGACCTCCACTGGGTGCAGTTGCTTGGCTGAATTTGACTGATTTTTCCAGTGGATATTAACAGAGTTCTTGGGGGTCTCTAGCCAGTTACACACACACTTGGCTGAGTGTAGCTAGTCAAGTTGAACTACTCGGTTTGGTCAGGGCCGTCTTAAGCGCCCCTGGCGCCGTGGTGCGCCGGATCCCTCTGGCACCCCCCGCCCCGTTTCCCACCGCGGTGGGCGGGTGGCCGCAGCGCGCAGCATGGCTGCCACAGGCGTTGCTGCACGGCGGGTGGGTGGGCAGGCATAGCGTGGGTGCCGTGGGCGCAGCTGCGCGGCGGACTGGCCGGCCAGCGGGTGGCGCAGCTCGTGGCGCCCTCCTGGCCGGCCGGCTCCATGGTGCCCTGCGCCACCCAGCCTGGCCGTAGGGCCGGCCCTGGGTTTGGTCCATTCTGTTATGGTTTCTTTTCTTGAAGGAGGCAATTGTGTGTTTTTACTTTAAAAGTTATCCTTAGATCCCCTGAATCTGACTACTCTGGTCAGTTGCCAGCATACCTTTTATGGCCAAAGATTGTTGGTTGGTTTGTTAAATTTCTACCTTACCCTTCCTCTGAAAGGATGGTAGCGGTATGGCTCTGGGGCATTCAGGAGGGAAATGATTATATAGATCGTTATCAATCTGGCATCAGCTTAAGTTTTGGTTGGCAACTGCGTTGATTAACTGGTGGATCTATGCAGTGCTTTTTTCCTGAGGGGACACATGCCCCTAAACATTTTGGCCTCATTGAGGGGCAGTATTTCAATATGAGTAGGAAAATGAGAGTACAGTCATACCTCGGTTTAAGTATGCTTCGGTTTGAGTACTTTCAGTTTAAGTACTCCGCGGACCCGTCTGGAACAGATTAATCCACTTTCCATTACTTTCAATGGGAAAGTTTGCTTCAGGTTAAGTAAAGACTTCCGGAACCAATTGTGTACTTAAACCGAGGTACCACTGTACAGTCATACCTCGGTTTAAGTACGCTTCGGTTTGAGTACTTTCAGTTTAAGTACTCCGCGGACCCGTCTGGAACGGATTAATCCGCTTTGCATTACTTTCAATGGGAAAGTTCGCTTCAGGTTAAGTACGGACTTCCGGAACCAATTACACTCATACTTCGGGTTAAGTACGCTTCAGGTTGAGTACTCCGCGGACTCCGTCTGGAACGGATTAATCTACTTTCCATTACTTTCAATGGGAAAGTTTGCTTCAGGGCCTATCCAAACAGGCTGATTTTCTTGGATCTCTGTTGCTACCTTTGTGACCTTCTGAGGCATTGCACTGTGCAGTCCCCTTGTTAGGCAGATCCCAGAAAGTTATGTTAATGCATTTATGCTTTGCACTGCTTTGTGGATTTTGTCTAGTGGCTCCTCAAGATCTGATATTGTCCACCACATTCTTCAATATCTAGGAGCAGTGTATTTGGAGATCTGGAGTGATCTTGCCACCAGTTGGGTGGCAAAAAGCTGCCTATAAATAAAATGGCACCAATAAGTTGATTACACCCAGCTCTACTTTTTCCTACCAGCCCTGGGTGAGGAAGTAGTAATTGAGAACAGATGTCTGGTGGCAGTGATAGACTACAGGAAGAGTAATAAAATGAAACCCATACGCTGAGATCTTCAGAAGAATACCTGCTCCAAGTAAAAACCCTATATAATTTTGGGAGTGGCATGAAGGTGCAATGGGATCTGCTCTTCAGAATGCACTCCCTAGGGAAGCTTGCCATGCTGGTTCTCTTCTTATCCTCTAGAAACTTTTTGTTTGAAGTAGGTATTTGGGAAGGGAGGCAGATGTTGCTTTGCTGAGTGAGTGATGTACAACCAGAAGTCATATTTGGAGCAGCCCCATTGAAATTTGCTGAGAGTGATTAAATATTGCCCTCTGTTTCTTCTGTAGTGCTTTGTTTCTTTCATTTATAAAAGTATTTATATGCCACCAGATCATAAAATATCAGTGTGGTATGCAACAATAAAACATAAAACTGCATTTAAAATAGTACAACATAATCGGAAAAATGACTTGCTAATTAAGAAAGTTTTAAGCAGTTGCAGGCAGAATAAAAAAAATAAAAATTTGAGAGACGCCTCGATGTGAAAATCAAGAATGCCTGCCAAATTTCTGCTGGAAAAGTATCCCATAGCAAGGGAGCAACAGAATTAAATACCTGGTATCTACTTGAGGCCAATTTAGCTTCTGTGATATGAGGGGATCTGGATGCTCTCAGGGACCGAGCTGTGATGGAAGTGTTCAATTGGTCTTTAAGATATGTGGGACCCAAGTTCTTCAGGGCTTTATATACCAATCTGAGCCAATAGCATATGGGATCCGGTGCATATATTCTAGCAGAGATGTCTCATACTGTTGGTTGTCTGCCTCCACCAGCAGTCAGTAGCTTGCTGAGACCCTTAATGCCAGAACTATTTTATCATTTCCTGGGCAAATTCATGCAGTCTCATTTCCAAGAATCTTGGTCCCTACCATAGCTGCCAAGTACCCCGTTTTCTCCGGGAAACCCCCGTATTTTCTTACCATTTCCCACAGGTGTCCCGAATGGCAAAATACCTTGTATTGCCCCAGATTACAGAGCTCCTGCTAGCGGCCAGGTTCTTCTGGTGCCACGCCGGCACTGGAAGTTGCTTCTACGCACTTCCGGACATACGTAGAAGCGACTTCTGGTGCTGCGGACATTTTGGAAATGGGCAGAGCGGCACCAGAAGTCGCTTCTATGCACTTCCAGAAGTGTGTAAAAGCGACTTCCAGTGCCGCGGCGCTGCTGATCCCGGATTTTTCAATCCGGAACTTGGCACCTATGGTCCCTACTCAGACTAAGACAGACAGTTTCATAACTTCATCCCACCCTATCGCTGTTATGATTTGATCTCTCAAATGGCCAGTGATTTTCCGTAAATTAGTATTCAATGTTAACTGCAAAGTCATACAGTGTTAGAAGTACTTCGAATTATTTTGAATGAAATCGAATTATTTTGAATGAAATCTACGCCATTACATATATCAGGGTTGATATTGTTGCTATGCCGTGCCATTTGTGCCGTTTTCCTAGTGTGAGACTCAATTCCTATTCACTAGCTAAGTTTTTCTTCCAGCCAGGTGCAGGTTAACAAGAGCCTTGCCATTGTGAACACCTCTGAATCTTGAGATAGGGTAAGAAATTCTGATGTTTGGATATGTCAAGGTTGTATTATTTTAATTCTTTAAAAATATTTATATGCTGACTTTGGGAAAACTCTTTCAAGAAGGCTTACCATAGAACACTGTTTTATTTTCTTGATTGCTCACTGTTTTTACACTCCATGATATGTCTGCATGGCTAGGAGAGTGCTGCTGTTTACAGGCTTCTCTGGCTTTCCACGGGCTTCCGCCTGGCCCCTGTGGGAAGAGGGTGCCCCTTAGTTCTCCAAAGGCATCAATAGGAGGACAAGGGAACCGTTATTAGAGCTAATTGTAGGGCAATGCACTGTGCAAAGACCTACACTCCGATCAGTGATTATAGTAATCTCCTTTCAGCACTAATCCGTCCGACGGTGGCAGGGATCCCCTCCGAAGTCTCTACGGAGGAGAACACGCTGCAAAAATGTTGATAGGCACCGACTGTTTGATATGGAAACAGATGTTCCTTAGGTAAACTGCCTCACATGGAGGGTCCCATTCAGCTGTTAGTGAATAGTCGTCGATAGGACTTTTCTCCCAAATATTCTCTCTTCTACATGAATGAGTCTGATCTTTTAAAAAGATTAAGGATCCCCAGTGAATTCCATAACAATGGGTTGTTTGTAGCACTTTTGTCCTTCTTCAGCCTGTTGTCCATTAATTTCATTGGCCCTTTTTACAAATCATCTCAAACCGTAGTTAAACTTTGGCATTTCACTAGTATTTAGCAAAAAAAAGCAGTTGTGTGCCATGGCTCACAGTAAATTATGCATCTGCAAAGTGTGGGGATGTTGTTGTTTAGTCGTTTAGTCGTGTCCGACTCTTCGTGACCCCATGGACCATAGCACGCCAGGCACTCCTGTCTTGCACTGCCTCCCGCAGTTTGGTCAGACTCATGTTCATAGCTTCAAGAACACTGTCCAACCATCTCGTCCTCTGTCGTCCCCTTCTCCTCGTGCCCTCAATCTTTGGGGCAGTGTTCAGTTATTAACTAAATTTCATGCAAAGCGGAGAATAAAGCATAGCAGGAACATTTTGTGTGTACAATGCAGGGGGTGGGTGGGGTATTTGATAGTTTCTATTTGGAAAGAAGGTTTTTCTTTAAAAAGACTTTACCCAAATAAGTCATTAGACGTGTCTGGAAGCGTGCAGCGTGTTGTTTTCCTTTTGATAGCTGAGGCAGACTTTTTGGCAGTTACAATTGGAGACGCACCATTCTGATACCGCCCCAAAGTTTGCTCCTACACAGTAGAAGAGTAAGAATTGTCTGCTTTCTTTGTATCCACCCAGTTCACTGATCTGAGAACATTCCTCTTGATTGGAAGGAGGTGATTCAAGCAGAGATGCAACAGCAGATTCCTCTTAACGTGGGTCCTGTTGCATCTCTGCATTGGGAATAACTGAATCAATCAGTCAATCAAACAAACAAACAATCACACCTGATGCAGGTGAATGATCACTCTCCAGAAGAGGTTGATTGGAAGGGGCCAAGTTCGGACAACGAATCATGCAAAAATATGGTAGAATAAGAACCCCCCCCGGAACCTTGGGTGTGTTTAATTACTGTGGTGCCTTGCTTAACGAATGCCCTGCTTAACAAAATTTCCGCTTAACGAAAGGATTTTTCGAGCGGAGGTTGCCTCGCTAGACTAATTCGTTTTATGAAAAATTCGTCTAGCGAATCGCGGTTTCCCATAGGAATGCATTGAAATTCAATTAATGCGTTCCTATGGGCAAAAAAATGCAAAAAATTCAATGCATTCCTATGGGATTCGCTAGACGAATTTTTCATTATAAGAAAAGACCCGTGGAATGAATTAAATTTGTCTAGCGAGGCACCACTGTATTTGTTTCTGGTGTTCACGCAGTTTGAGAATTGTTCATGGAGAGAGGAGAGAGCTTCCTATCTCTCTGTGTGCATTTTTGCATTTTGGACCATTTCCTTTTCCAGGTTCATATCCGTTTCCCACCCAATATATGTTTGTTTAACTTTAATAAAATGTGTGTAAGCAAAGATTTAGATCCCCAGGGGTCTGTTTAGATATCACTACTTCCTAACATTCTCCCTTCCTTTTAATATCTCAAGCTCGGGATAATGATTCTCCAGATGCATCAGCTTTCCGTGTTTAAGTTGACTCTCACTTAGTAGACTCTCACTTTATTTTCTGCCAAAGGCCTTCGCCTTTTTCCAGGCTCGTAATATTGTCTCACTCTGGACCTACTGGCCTGTGCAGATGGTCCTTAATCAGCTGCCAACTTGCAGTTTGGATGTTCTGCTCCGTAAGGACTATTTTAAAGGAAGCACCAGAAATGCCTGGTGCTAAATAAAAATGGCGATACCGCAATCAGTAAGTGGCTTTTCCCGACAGGCTTTCTGCTTTCCTTATTGCAATTTGCGTTTGATTGGGAAACACTGGTTTGTGTTAAACGATAAACCAAACTAGGGCTGCAAAAATGTGACAGCTCCTGCAGAGGAGCTTGCAGCTGTAGTGTGAGCAGGAACTAAAGTGATTTAGAAATGGTTGTATTGGGGGGGGGAGGCAGGAATCAGTTCTGGGCGTCACCAGCAGGGAAGGAAAGCTGAGTTTGCTAGCAGCACACCGCTAAGTAAAGTTTGTTCCTTCTAATCCAGTCTCTCCGGCTTCTTCGTAATCTTGCAAATGCTACGTGCAGCCACCCAAGGAGCTCCCCTCCCCCTGGATGCTGCTCAGCAGATTGGTGGAAGAAGTCCAAAAGAGTGGACAGCCTTTTCTTTCCAGCCCTAAGGGCACCATTGGTGCTGGACAGCTTCTACTGCGGCCCCTCTAGATTTGGCTCCATGGCTGCAGCAGCAGAAGCAGCCACACTCGGATTTTGTATTATGCAACCAATTCATGAGCTCCCCTCTGCTCAAGCTAGGCAGCTTCCTTAGAGGTTGGGAATGGGGATGCAATGGCTGTTCTTCCATGGAGGCAGGGAATAGGAGAAAAGGGGGGATCTTCTAATGCCTTGTCCTTCTTCTTCCTTTCTACTAATAAGCATACCTGCCAAGTTCCTGCCTGAAAAATAAGGGATCGGACCGGAAGTAGCGCTGCCGCCATTTTGGAACTGGGCGAAGCATGCTCAGAAGCGACTTTGGATGCTGCTCTGCCCTGTTACAAAATGGCCGCCACACCAGAAGTCGCGCTGCTGCCATTTTGGAACTGGGCAGAACAGCATCAAAAGTCGCTTCTGAGCATGCTCCGCCCAGTTCCAAAATGGTGGCCGTGCCAGAATAAACCGGGGGGGGGGGAATCTGTTTTTTCGGCTGGGTACAGCTGGAAAAATGGGGTTTTCCCGGGGAATACGGGAGACTTGGCAGCTATGCTAATAAGTAAGCGTCCATACTTGTTGGAAAGTAGCATTAAAATTTTAATAACTTAATTTATAGTAGAAAAGAGGTTATTCACACATCCCCAAAAGTAGTAAAATGCAGCAATGCAGTAGTAGCATTTTCTCTGTAATGGGGGGGGGACGGACAAAGTATCCTCCCAATCTTTTGAGCCTGTGGTTAGGGTTGCCAGACTCAATGGAGGACAGGACTTCTGTGCTTTTAATTGCCATGATCCCTTTTGAGTCTGGAAACCTTAAAGAGAAACCAGTAGACCCTTTGTTTAATTCCCAAGCAAAGGGTCTGCTGGTTTCTCTTTAAGGTTTCCAGACTCAAAAGGGAGCAGGGCAATTAAAGGCACAGAAGTCCTGTCCACTATTGAGTCTGGCAACCCCACCTGTGGTCAATCCACAGGCTTCCATCCAGCCAAGAGTGGTAAAGTCTGATACTCTACTACTGGACTATTGACCTCATCCCTAATTAGTTATTTGCATACACTTATCTGCAGAGTGCAAAGATTTGTGAAGTATGAAGAGAGGCTGACCCTGGACTTGACCGGCATAGCTGCCAAGTTTTCGCTTTTCTCACGAGGAAGCCTATTCAGCATAAGGGAAAATCCCTGTAAAAAAGGGATAACTTGGCAGCTATGTTGACCGCATGGGGAAATGGTTCACCACAGGGGAAAAGAAAAGGAAATTCCTGTACATAGAAAGCATCAGACTGCAGCTTGGGATAAGGAGAAACTTGGTCCACTTTTCATTTTACTTACTTCACACTTCCTGAGGAAGACTCCAAACTGAAATGAAGCTGCCCTTCAAAATTTGCACTTCTCCAAATTTTGTGAAAGCAAAAAACTGCACAAAACCATATATTTTAGGGGGGGGGCGTTCATAAAAAGGGGAAATGTGCACAAATGCCTTTTTTAGGCCTTTTTTTTTTAAAAAAAAAAATGCAATCCGATAAGTTTGAAGTAGTATAGTTGAGGAACAGTTTTACTCCTATCAAAGCCTCGACACTGACTTAACTGTTGATATCTGATGGTTCCATGCCTTCTGCTGGACAAGCTTAGTTTGGTGGAGTGCAGCAGCTGGACAATTTTCATTCTCCAGTTGATATCAGCCATGCTAGAAGTTCTAACCACTCTTCCCTCTCCCACCTTTGTGAGATCTGGGTTACTATTTCACAAGCAGCTTGCTTCAGCAAGAGCGCCGGTCCTTCAGTTCCAGTGATCTACTGTTAGAAACTCCGATGTTTTCTCTGCAGACTTCTGTTTTTACAGAACAGCAAGAAATTGTCATTTAAGCATTAAGGAAAATGTAGTCTAGACTTAGGTGAGCTCATTTCATAACAAAATATGGGAATGAAGAAAACACATTTCTTGACCATAAAAGGGCAGCCTGCACGTTGACAGAGTCATTTCTCCCTCCCCCCCCCCCATCCAGAGCAGAAAGCTGTGGCTAACTTGTCCGGAGATGCAAGTTGCAAAAAGCTAACACATTAAGGATGAAATTCTCAATTTAAGAATAAGTTCTATGGAGTGCAGTATGACTGACATCTGAATAAGTATGCTTAAGGCTGCACTGTTACTACACTGTATTGTACAGTTTTGTGGACCAGAGTCTACAACTAAAAATAGTGTTGCAACTAAAAGTAGTGATGGCACCAAAAACATTAGGGCAACTGTGGGCTAACAGGCTACTCCACCCCCCCTTTTTTCTTTTGCTAGA
Organism: Zootoca vivipara; assembly: GCF_963506605.1. Taxonomy (NCBI): domain Eukaryota; kingdom Metazoa; phylum Chordata; class Lepidosauria; order Squamata; family Lacertidae; genus Zootoca; species Zootoca vivipara. Next base: position 91,260,844 of record NC_083280.1, read on the forward strand.
AAGAAAAATGAGTTTTATATTCACAGAGCAAAAGTGCATAGTCAGGGTCTCTGCATTATTAAGGCATAACTAATATGGGATATATAGGGACCGAGGTGGCGCTGTGGTTAAACCTCTGAGCCTAGGGCTTGCTGGTCAGAAGGTCGGCAGTTCGAATCCCTGTGACGGGGTGAGCTCCCGTTGCTTGGTCCCAGCTCCTGCCAACCTAGCAGTTCGAAAGCACGTCAAAATGCAAGTAGATAAATAGGAACCGCTACAGCGGGAAGGTAAAACGGCGTTTCCATGTGCTGCTCTGGTTTGCCAGAAGCGGCTTTGTCATGCTGGCCACATGACCTGGAAGCTATACGCCGGCTCCCTTGGCCAATAATGCGAGATGAGCGCGCAACCCCAGAGTCGGTCACGACTGGACCTAATGGTCAGGGGTCCCTTTACCTTTACCTTTAATATGGGATATGGGATCTTGAGATGTTCAGCTTAGAACATCTGCAGTGCTAGACGTGGCCAGTCTACTAGTCTCCGACTTCTTTGCAAGATCCCAGCAACCAGCAGTCTCTAGCTGCTGGTCCACTGGTGGTCCCGCCAGTGGTTTTTTCTTCTGCTCACTCCTGATATTGAAAGACTTAATATGTTATATAATCACACATGGTTTTCCCACTCCACTTCATTGGCTGCTATTTGCAGGGGTGAGAAACTTGCATGATGTTACAAAGGCAGAGTGGAAGAAGATGGTGTGAGATTTTTGTTTTTAGTGGTAGTCGCAAGTCTGCTGTAACGTTTGATTCCAACCATACACTTAGTAATAAACGCACACATCTTTGTTCTTCTCTGTGGACAACACGAGGGGCACTATGAATACACAGGCTTCTGGATCATGCATGGATTCAGTTTTGCCGTGTAAAAATTCAGCCGGTATCAGTGGAATGGATGTGTGAATTAGAACCTCATGTCAAGAATTCCTGAGAACAGTGAGAACAGGTCAGATTTTTCTGAGAGTTTAAAAAATAGGTAGGATAAGCTTGCCATAGGATAGGGGTAGGGCACATTTCTTTGTCTACAGCATGGGTAGGCAAACTAAGGCCCGGGGGCCGGATGCGGCCCAATCGCCTTCTAAATCCGGCCCGCGGATGGTCCGGGAATCAGCGTGTTTTTACATGAGTAGAATGTGTCCTTTTATTTAAAATGCATCTCTGGGTTATTTGTGGGCATAGGAATTTGTTCGTTCCCCCCTTCAGAATATAGTCAGGCCCCCCACAAGGTCTGAGGGACAGTGGACTGGCCCCCTGCTGAAAAAGTTTGCTGACCACTGGTCTACAGGACACCCCAAATTCAATCCCTGGCCTCTCCAGTTAAATGAATCTCAGAGAGTAGGGATATGAGAGATTTCCATGTGAGATTCTGGAGAGCTCCTGCCACTCACAGCAGACAATATGATCTTAAACAGTACAGTGGTGCCTCGCTAGACGAAATTAATTCGTTCCACGGGTCTTTTCTTATAGCGAAAAATTCGTCTAGCGAATCCCCTAGGAATGCATTGAAATTTTTTTTGCCCATAGGAACGCATTAATTGAATTTCAATGCATTCCTATGGGAAACCGCAATTCGGTAGACAAATTTTTCGTAAAACGCATTCGTCTAGCGAAGTAACCTCCGCTCGAAAAATCATTTCGTTAAGCGGAAATTTCGTTAAGCAGGGCATTTGTTAAGCGAGGCACCACTGTATAAGGCAGCTTCATAGGTTTTTCTCAGCTCAACGAGAAAGCATGCAGAAAGCCCAGTATTAATTCCTGGGAACTCCAGGTATAGGGGCCTGGAAGACCTGGGCTGGAAAGGGTTACGACCAGTCACAGTAGATAATATTGAGCTTAAAGAGCCAATGGTTTGTCTAAAGAAGCTTCATATGACCATATGAATTTGGGGGAAGCTTGCATGAATTTATTGGCCTTTTGGTATTGCACACACAGTTTGTAAAACTTTGCACCTGCAAAATATTGAAAAGAAAACGATGGGAAGAAAAACAACCCCCACCAACCAGTTGACTATGTAAGCTCATTTGTTTGTCTCCAAGCTGACTCTCGGTTCTTTTTCAGATCTTACACGTGAACAAGGTGATGTCCATCTTGTTTTATGTGATATTCCTTGCTTATCTCCGTGGCATCCAGTCGACCAACATGGACCAAGGGAGTTTACCAGAAGATTCAATCAATTCTCTCATTATAAAACTTATTCAAGCAGACATCTTAAGAAATAAGATATCCAAGCAAATCACAGATATTAAGGATAGCGTTCAAGACACAATGAAGAAAACAGAGACTGCTGGGCCTGATATGGACGGCAATGAAAGTGTGAAACTGGATTTCCAGCCGGTTATCTCAATGGACACAGAACTACTAAAGCATCACAAGCGCTACAGCTCCCCCAGGGTCCTCCTGAGTGACAATACACCATTGGAACCGCCACCATTATACCTTACGGAGGATTACATCGGCAGTTCTGTGGCGGCAAACCAAACGTCTCGGCAGAAGCGGTTTGCTGAAAACAAGAGTCATCGTGGGGAGTATTCTGTGTGTGACAGCGAGAGCCGATGGGTCACAGACAAATCTTCTGCTATTGACATTAGAGGACACCAAGTTACTGTGCTGGGAGAAATCAGAACAGGGCCTTCCCCAGTCAAACAGTATTTCTATGAAACAAAGTGTAAACAGGCCAAACCTGCCAAAAGTGGCTGTCGTGGTATCGATGATAAGCACTGGAACTCCCAGTGCAAAACATCCCAAACATTTGTACGGGCATTGACTTCAGAAAACAATAAACTTGTGGCCTGGCGATGGATAAGAATAGACACTTCTTGTGTGTGTGCATTATCCAGAAAAATTGGACGAACATAGGTCTGTGCCTCTCTGTCGTATAAATTATTACGTCTAAATTATATGATATGCATGTAGCATATAAATGTTTATATTGTTTTATATATTATAAGTTGTCCTTATTTATTAAATTCCAGCAAGCTGCCATGTGTGTATGTATATGTGTATGTGTATGTATATATACATACATATATACACACACATATATATGTGCATGCACACAAACAACACCAATTAAAAAACAGTAAAGTATGGATATCTACAATGGGCTACACCAGTTTTCATGACTGCTTGTGACTTCTGTTCCTCTTCAGCCTTCCATAAATTGCCTGTAAAATCTTTGTGTAACATTGGTATTTTTTCGCCCAGAACTGTCAATCCACTGACTTTCATGGAGTAAACCTGTTAAAAGAAATTAGATCTAGTTGGCGAGACTTCTGTACATGCTTTTCCATACCTTGATGATAAGATTAAATATATAGTGTTTAACTGTATCCCTTCATCCCCAAAAACAAAATTAATCAATGTAGGCAGCATTTGACTAGTAATAATATTCATTTCCTGTATGTTCTGCCAGCTTAACCATTAGAGTTACCATTTATCCCCCCCCCGCCCCCCAATCCTGTCCCTGTGTCACTGTTCCAGACCCACTGCTAATAAGTCTGCAATTTAAGTTTAGGTTTGTTGTTTTTTTTAAAAAAAAATGCATTTGTTTTGCAACTGTTTTTAATGCTGCCAATTTGTCTTTTAGAAGGCTAGGAGAAAAATCTAAAATATTTGTCCTACAAACTTACCATAGCCAAGAAGCAATCCAAGTGGATCATTAATATAATATATAAAAGATGGGATTCCTCAAAATAAGCACTTAAAAGAAAATGTGAGCAGCCTTCTTCCATTTGGAATAAGCTGTATTACTCCCGATGTTTCATTGCATTTATGTGTTTATTGGTACAGTAGGGGAAAATCCGGTTCAGATTTTAGTTGCTACAGTATTCAGATATAAAAGACGATATATTTCTGGAATAAGCATCAAAGCCAGATCCGTTCAAAGCTGCTGAAATGGCTTTGGAGAACTTTTAATGGAAAAGGCATACTGAAAATTGAGCAAAACCCCTTTTGTGTGGAACAAGCACTCTGAGTCTTCCAATTCTCAATGCAGTCCACCTTCAACTTTGCATAGCTGGTCATATGGAATAGCTAGTAGATCAATCCTGCACGATCAATCCTGATTCTGCCTGCCAATCTTTCTTTCTGGATTAGCATGCAGATGTTTTAATTGTATCTACAGTGGTGCCTCGCTTAATGAATGCCCTGCTTAACGAAATTTTCGCTTAACGAAAGGATTTTTCGAGTGGAGGTTGCCTCGCTAGACGAATTTGTTTTATGAAAAATTCGTCTAGCGAATCGCGGTTTCCCATAGGAATGCATTGAAATTCAATTAATGCATTCCTATGGGCAAAAAAAAATAAAAAAAAATTCAATGCATTCCTATGGGATTCGCTAGACGAATTTTTCGTTATAAGAAAAGACCTGTGGAACGAATTAAATTCGTCTAGCGAGGCACCACTGTATATTGGTTTAATAGCAATTCAGCAATAAGAAAGAAAGAATATGAACAAAGAAACAGGTGCCTGTAGCTAATCATTTCTATTTTATTGCTTAGTTATACATAGATTTCTATATCATTAAGGAAGATAATCTCTTACGTTTTTCTGCACTCGGGTCAGGTTCCCAGTTCTGGACACACCCTAGGAGGAGTTGATCTTTCATTTTGGGGGAAGTGAAATCTGTCTCTAGTTTCTCCTTCTGTTCCATCAGAATTCAGTGGCAAAATGTGTTTTACTGTGTTAGTCTGGAAACAGGACCAATGATGAGATGCAGTGATGCTACATTGCATAACCTTGCTGCCCTTGCCCATCATTATGTTCCTGAGAAAGAACATATGAAAGTTCATCCACTTCTAAGGAGGAGCTGCAGAGGCTGAGAAAATGGTTTAATTCAGTTTACAAACGAAAAGAAAATCTGTATAGTTTGGAAACTTGTTTTTTTCAATATGCAGTTGGGCATCTCTTAAGACATCATAACCAAATTTTGCATGGTGGTTCCTGAGATCAAGAAGCAGGTTTTCATCTATGCTTGGATACAACCGGATGTCATTTTGAATCAGTATGGGGTACTGAACGTTTAGAAACTGCACTGATTTAACCATTGTTTTCAAAACCGCACAGATTTTGTTTGTTTGTTTCTTAGAATTCCCAAGCAGTGCAGGGCTTGAGGCTGATAGTATTACGTGATTTAACATTTTAGTAATTGTCAAGATATTAGTAGATGGTTTACAAACATTCCCAAATGGAAGGCAAACAGAAGAGCTAAGAGACAAGTTGACACATAATATTTAATGCTACCTAAGGATTGATGTATGGGACGTGGGTGGCACTGTGATCTAAACCACAGAGCCTAGGACTTGAGCTCCCGTTGCTCAGTCCCAGCTCCTGCCAACCTAGCAGTTCTAAAGCACGTCAAAGTGCAAGGAGATAAATAGGTACTGCTCTGGCGGGAAGGTAAACGGCGTTTCCGTGCGCTGCTCTGGTTTCGCCAGAAGCGGCTTAGTCATGACCTGGAAAAACTGTCTGCGGACAAACGTCGGCTCCCTCGGCCAGTAAAGCAAGATGAGCGCCGCAACCCCAGAGTCGTTTGCGACTGGACTTAACTGTCAGGGGTCCTTTACCTTTACCTTTTAAAGGATTGATGTAAACTCACATTCCCTAATTTTCACCATGATTGCGTGTGTGTGTTCAGTATGCAATCTGGAGTTCACATCTCTGGTATTCTACCATACTCATTATTGGCTAAAGTTGCAGTAAAGCGAAAGGTGAACCACTAGGCATAACAAATCAATCAAGAAAACATATGTGAAGGATAAAACGTTTGTAGTTCTAGCACTTTGCATTGAATAGCCCCAAAGTATTAATTCACAATAGGCAATTGGTATGGAATGTAGCTCCGAAGTATTGTGAAACGAAGCAGCCAAGGTGCCTAAGAGTTCATCCAGGGAGAAGCCAACAGGTAAGTAAGTTGCATTTTCAAACAACCCCACGGAAATTTTCAGTAACCCACTCACTTCAAATGCTGCTTTAACACTTCAACAACAACAACAACCTTCTCTTGTAGCTTTCTAGTGTTGGAAGAAATGAACCACTCAACTACATTACGTGTTTAAAATCTTTAGAGTCTAGTGCTCAGGGTCTTTTTCAGGGAGTCTTCTCTTCTCATGAGGTGGCCAAAGTATTGGAGCCTCAGCTTCAGGATCTCTCCTTCCAGTGAGCACTTGGGGCTGATTTCCTTCAGAATGGATAGATTTGGTCTTCTTGCAGTCCATGGGACTCTCAAGAGTCTCCTCCAGCACCAAAATTCAAAAGCATCCTTCAACATACTCCTCCTCATATCCTATATATTTCTTAACTGATTCATTATTGCTTTGCATATTCTGTGGGTTCTTTATGTGAAATTGCATTTCCAAAAGGAACTTGGTAGAGTTTCTGATATGCAAATAATCCTTTCACACGACAGAGCTGCTGGAATGGACCAAAGCTCTATATCAGGCATAGGCAAACTGGCCCTCCATACTGGCCCTTTGGGACTGCAATTCCCATCATCCCTAGCTAACAGGACCAGTGGTCAGGGATGGTGGGAATTGTAGTCCCAAACACCTGGAGGGCCGGAGTTTGCCTATGCCTGCTCTATATTGTCTAGCATTTTCTCCCATTGTCACCATCTGGCTAGATGTCTATAGGAAGCTCACAGGAGATATTCAAAGGCTGGGTGCCTCTGATCTTGGAGGTGACATATAGCTATCATGGTGAGTAGATATTGATACTGTCTGTATTGGGTCTGTGAAGTTATGTGTGTGTGATACTGAGATTCTTTATCTTCCATTAATTTATCTAACAGGTCTGTAGATAAGTGTTTTCCTTTGTGCTGACCTGTGCTTCCTAGGGGCAACTTGCTAGACATCGCTTGAAACCGGACACTGAGCTAATTGGACTCTTGGTCTGATCCAGCAAGACTCTTCTGTTGTGTACAGCCAGGTGGAGGCTAGTTGATTTGAACAAGTACAAAAAGTAAGGTGCTTTTTTAAATCAGCTAACAATTCTGAAATTGCACCTATGGCATCATCAAGTCATACATATTGCTGACAAGGATCACAAAGATTGCTGCAGCCAATAAGGCTAAGCAACAGTATAAACAAAGGAGGTAAACCAAGGGATGTTAAGAAGGAAGATGGGACTGAGGAGCAACAGGACTTGAGAAATAAAACAAATGCCCCAATTCACCATAGGCAGGAGACAGTTTTCGACACAGGAAATTGGTTTTATTCGAAGTTCCATTTATATCTTGACCTTTCAGTCCTGTTATTTATATCGTGACCTTTCAGCAAATGTTTTTTTTTTTAATGATAGCCCGAAATATATAGAACCATCCATTTTATCTGTTAGAAACATTTTGGAGCAAAATAAAATCAATTGGATCCTGTGTTCCTTCTGCGCACTTTGCAAATGCAATTCATCACGGATGTGGCAGGGAGAGCGAAAGAGCACGGGAATCGGTCCTCGAGCCTGAGAAATGAGGAGGAAAGGGTAAAGAGCCAGTTGTGAGGGAATTTGCTTTCTGAAATACTTTGCCTGTATTTGGTTACTGCGGATGGCAGGAGGTTGAAGGAAGCCCAGATGCCCAGATGCACAATAGTAAACAAACATAAGGGTTTCCAAAAGGTCTTCTGAGAACTGGGCATTCTATATGCCTGGTGTTCTGAGCCTTGTGTTCTTAAACAGTTAATCCCTTTTAAGCAGAGCTGTAACCATGAATCATCTTAATTGGAAGATTAATGAAATGCAGATGTAGGGAGGACCATCATCTTCTAATCCTTCAGTATCTCCAAAAGGCGCCACATCTTTGACAGCCACTCTGAACAGGCCAGCTACGCAAGTGGAGAAGGGCCAGCACAAGGCTAATCTGGATTCTCTTTCCTCTTGGCACCAACATGGGATGGTTAATGCAAGTTCAGTCATCAAGTCATTGCTCCCTTCATCAGGGCTGTGGCCTCAGAGTCATGTCACAGTGGGACAGCTCAGCCCATAGAGCATGAGACTCTTAATCTCAGGATTTGAGCCCCATGTTGGGTGAGATATTCCTGCATTGAAGGGGGTTGGACTCGATGACTCTTATGGACCCTTCCAACTACAGTTCCATTATCTATGCCTCCCTAGCCATTGTAATCGCTTATTTATATGTAGATCCTATAGCTATCTAGGGACCCAGGTGGCGCTGTGGGTTAAACCACTGAGCCTAGGGCTTGCTGATCAGAAGGTCGATGGTTTGAATCCCTGTGACGGGGTGAGCTCCCATTGCTTGGTCCCAGCTCCTGCAAATCTAGCAGTTCGAAAGCACGTCAAAATGCAAGTAGATAAATAGGAACCGCTACAGTGGGAAGGTAAACAGCGTTTCCATGTGCTGCTCTGGTTTGCCAGAAGCGGCTTGTCATGCTGGCCACATGACCTGGAAGCTGTAAGCCGGCTCCCTCGGCCAATAATGCGAGATGAGCGTGCAACCCCAGAGTCGGTCACGACTGGACCTAATGGTCAGGGGTCCCTTTACCTTTACCTATAGTTATCTATCCATTGTAGTGGGGTAAAGGGAGCTGAAAATAATGCCAATATGTTTCACATCTGGCAAACAATGTGTGGCTTTGGTTTCAGATAGTACATGGGCAGATGAGTTGACTCTGGATTGGTATACTTGATTCTGAGGCATGATTTAAAGCACTTGCCCTAAGGCAGGGGCCCCCAAACTAAGGCCCGGGGGCCGGATGCAGCCCAATCACCTTCTAAATCCAGCCCACGGACAGTCCGGGAATCCGCATGTTTTTACATGAGTAGAATGTGTGTCCTTTTATTTAAAATGCATCTCTGGGTTATTTGTGGGGCATAGGAATTCATTCATATTTTTTTCTTTTCAAAATATACTCCGGCCCCCCACAAGGTCTGAGGGACAGTGGACCGGCCCCCTGCTGAAAAAGTTTGCTGGCCCCTGCCCTAAGGGAACTGGAACCCTTGGATTATGGTGGGAGACTCTGAATGACAGGAGAGAGGGTGAGTGAGGTGCAAACTAGCTGAAGAGAGATCCCGCCCATGATATAGCATGAGGGGAATGGAGCAGGCAAACTAAATAAGGAAAGGTGGTTGCCCACAGCCTGGTACAGAGAGGCATGGCAGCCAAGAGGACCCAGTGAAGGGATATTTTATCCCATGAGGGATAAAATAATGATTCCATTCTGTATCGAAAACACTCCGCAAAAATGGGGGGTGGGGTGGAGCAATGCTACTAGCCCTCTCATTTGCCTCCACCCCATTTCCCATGCAGTCACACGTTTACCAAGTTGCAAATTGGAGAGGAGGGATAATGGCAGCCAAGGCTAACGTTAAGGACCTCTCTCTAATCTGTTCTGCAGGTTTGCTGCTGCTGCTGTTGTTTAGTCCACCTGACTCATTGACCAGGCCAAAAAAAAAAAAAAAACAGCTGTTGTTCTCAGTTGCAGATGAATGGGAGTCTAGGGAAAGGCTTTTACCACCAACCCTCTCAGCTGCTCCCTTGCCCCCACTGCTTGCTTGATGCCTTGGCACCTTTAGGCATGTGTGGGAAAGAGAAGAGAAGAGGGAAGCTGGTAAACAAGAGGAGCTTGTTGGGACTTTAAAAGTTGTGGGGTGTTCTCAGAATTTCCAGAACCTAGCCAGAAATTCCCAACCATCAAGAAGAAAGTTGCAGGTAGGTAGCCGTGTTGGTCCGATTCGAAACAAAATAAAAAAAATTCCTTCAGTAGCACCTTAAAGACCAACTAAGTTTTTATTTGGGTATGAGCTTTCGTGTGCATGCACACTTCATCAGATACCCAGGTATCTGACGAAGTGTGCATGCACACGAAAGCTCATACCCAAATAAAAACTTAGTTGGTCTTTAAGGTGCTACTGAAGGTATTTTTTCATCAAGAAGAAAGTTACTGCATATGCGAGTGAACACCGGGGGGTGCGGGGCAGAAGTATATCACTTCACTACTGACATCCCCCAAAGGGTCAAAATCTCCCCAAAGCCATGAGGAAGAGGACTATGAATGGGTGTTACTGAATCCTGAATCTGTTATTGAGTGTGTGGGACACAAACTCTCTTCCAAGAATCTTAAACTGAAGTGACAGAGATCTCTTGGATCTCACGCCCAGCCTCCTCGCCTTCCAAGCCAGTCCAAGGGTGGGTGCAAGATCTGGAAGATTTAGCTCAGGTTGGAACTAAGAAAGTAACCCTCCCCAAATCACCCCTCCCCAAAGAAAAAGTAAACAACATTGTGTTTTGTGTGCTCTTCTGGGGCAGCTGTTCTGGGGCAGTATACATGGGAATAAGCCTAGCCCTTCTCTTACTCCCAGTTAGGTCAAAATAAAAAAAATTCCTTCAGTAGCACCTTAAAGACCAACTAAGTTTTTATTTTGGTATGAGCTTTCGTGTGCATGCACACTTCATCAGATACACTGAAACAGGAACCACCAGACCCTTATGTATATTCAGAGGGTGGGGGTGATGGGCTGATAGGAGTGGTAAACCTGTTGATGACTGTTAACGACTGTTAATGACTGCAATTGGTCTTGCGGGGGGGGGGAAGCAAGGGCTGAGGTGCTAAGGAAAGCTTGATCATGTATAATGAGATAAGAATCCTATGTCTTTGTTCATTCCAGGTGGCTCCATGGTTTTAAGCTTGCTAATGAGTTGCAATTCAGCAACTATCTCCCAGTTAGGTGCACATGCTAAACATTAGCCAGGGTGGGGCTGCCCATTTTATGGAATCACAGAACTGAAGAGTTGGAAAGGACCCTGAGGAACACCTAATCCAACCCCCTGCAATGCAGGAATCTCAACTTAAGCATCCATGAGAGATGGCCATCCAAACTCTGCTTAAAAACCTCCAGTGAAGGACTGTCCCTCCCTTCTGAGGGAGTCTGTTCCTCTGTTGAACATCTCTTACTGTCAGAAAGTTCTTCCTGGTGTTTTGTTGGAATCTCCTTTCTTGTAACTTGAATCCATTGGCTTGGGATTCAAGCAGGAGAAAGCAAGCTTGCTCCATCCTCCATGGGACAGCCCTTTATATATTTGAAGATGGCTATCCTATCTCCTCAAATACCTAAAGGGTTGTCACATTTCTTCAGCTGGTCAGTGATCTGGGCTGAGCAAATGCCTGTAGGCCCTGGCATGGTAATATCACATCACGGCATCCTTATATTATGGCAAACCCTTTCATAGACTAGAGACCACCACTCTCAGAGGCACGAAGCCTAATCTTCAACTGCAGATTCTGTGCACATGTTTGCAAAGGGTGAGAAGAATTGTTAGGAGTAGAATCAGGGAAATGAAATGGGGGGGGGGGTCATTTATCAGGTGAAGTGGACTTCAGTCCATGACAGCTTAAGCATAACAAATTGTTCAGTTTTTGAATGTGCCACAAAATTTCTTGCTGAAACAGGTGAATGCAGGTGCCCCTCTGGTACTGTACAATATTGTCCAAATTAATTATTTTGTTAAATTTGTGCAAAAAATAAAATAAAAAATATTCAGGGGGGGAATATTTTCTCCTTGAACTCACGGTACAATGCTATACATTGAAACAAGTCCCATTGAGTTCAGTGGAGGTTACTGTAGAACAGGCACGTCCAACAGGTAGATCGTGATCTACCGGTAGATCACTGGACATCTGTGGTAGATCACTGGTAGATCACTGGCTCCCCCCAAAGAAGCTCAACAATTTTGGCTCCCCTAAAGAAAAGCTCAACACTTTTGCCCTGCACCCTCCAAAATGTGGCTTTCCTCCTCCCTAAAAAGTTCAACAACTTTGACCTGAACACCCCCCCCCCCAAAACAGGGCTTTCCTTCCTAAAAAAAAAAGCTCAACAACCTTGACCTGAACCCCAAAATATCACTGCCAGTTTTTAACTCTGTGAGTAGATCACAGTCTCTTGGGAGTTGGCCACCCCTGCTGTAGAATAAGTGAGTGTAAGATCTACCAAACAGTCATGGAACATTTTGTCACATACAGATGTGAAAGGCAGGTTCCACTGGGCAGGAGAATTAGGAAGTGTAAATTGCTTTTGAAAGCTCAGCAGAAATCACCACCCACTCTCAGGAGCCCCAAGCAAAGGTGAAGGTCAGCAGTGGGAAGCCTTTCATCCTTTAAAAGTAGATCAGGTGAGAACTGATATTTGCAGTCTTTTTATTTGGCTTTTGTCAACAGGCCTTACCCTTCCCAGATTATGGACCTGCTAAACCTGTTACCTTGCTGTGCAAGAGAAAGAGTAATAATTACTCTAACCAGCGATTCTACTGTCGGTGAGATTTGCATGCATACAATGTTATGTAGGTCTCTGTCTACGATCAGGACAACACCTCTCCTAGCAAATTCCTCACGCAAACCTGTATTCCCACTCAGTCCAGCCAAGTGTGAGGGGGTGGGTTTAGAGGCTAGCTCTTCAGGAACACGTATTCGGGGTGGGTTTAATTTAAGAGATCATTAAGGCTAATGTGCAAAGAATTGTGTTTACTCGCGTGTCTCCCCTGCTGTCAGAAGCAGAACTTGGGCCATTCAAAATCCTTAAACACATACGGTAATTCTCCTGCTAGTGAAGAGTTGCTCTACTGAAATCAGTGGGTGACATTCTCTTGCACAAGCTCCACTCCCTCCCTGAGCGTAAAGTTTGGTACAGCTCAAAGGGAGGCATATCATAATATAATGTTCAGACAGTATGTTTCTGTCAGTTGTGTGTTTGTATTCCCCTAATAATTAATTCCAAACATTCAAAATGCATACAGGAGGCTGGAGGTTCGTGGTTGGTTTTTTTGTTTTACAGATGTTGCGATAAGCACAATTCTCTGTCGGCATGGGGTTGAGTTCCGCCCTGACAGGAATCCAGGTTGGAACCGCAGGTTGCAGGTGGGGTGGAAGTATTTCTGGCATCGATCCAGGGTTTGCTCCTTTCCAGCTCCTTTCCTTCATCTATCACCATCTCCCTGCTTCTCCGGGAAAGGACTGTTTCTCTTGCTTATGCTATTATTGGTATTGTGCAAGAGGCCATCCATATCTGTGCTACTTTGCAGAGTGCAACAGGACAAGCCCTTCCCTAGGAAGGTTAGCTGATTTTGTGTAGAGGGCTGGTGATAGAGGAAGGACAGAGGCTGGAAATTTGACATGTGTGGAAAAGAGGAAAAGGTGGCACAAGTGTAAACAGGAGCAATGTGCTCGTTTCTCTGCTCACACTTAGGCTTAGTTGGGGACTAAGAGTGAAATGCACTCTTTCAGGATGATGGCTGCAGATAGCAGGATCACACATAGAGAGAGCCAGTGTGGTGTAGTGGTTAAGAGCGGTAGACTCGTAATCTGGGGAACCGGGTTCGCGTCTCCGCTCCTCCACATGCAGCTGCTGGGTGACCTTGGGCTAGTCACACTTCTCTGAAGTCTCTCAGCCTCACTCACCTCACAGAGTGTTTGTTGTGGGGGAGGAAGGGAAAGGAGATTGTTAGCCACTTTGAGACTCCTTAGGGTAGTGATAAAGTGGGATATCAAATCCAAACTCTTCTTCAGAAGGTGGTGGACTCTCCTTCACTGGATGTTTTTAAGCAGAGGCTGCATGGCCACCTGACATGGATGCTTTAGCTGAGATTCCTGCATTGCAGGGGTTGGACTAGATGACCCTTGGGGTCCCTACAGTTCTATTATTCTATGCAGGTGTAAGGGAGAGGGCTTATAGGGAACAACCCCCCCTCCCCTCATCAGGTCGAGTTCCTCTCAGAGCAGTAAGTCCAGTAGCGGATCAGATTACAGGAGTCAGGGAGCAGAGAGGGAGGGAAGAGGCTCTAGCAGCATGAAAGGGCCTCAACACCGAGTAAAGGAGGAGGCAGCTGGGGAGGAAATGACGGGAGACCAGTCAGAAGGGCGGCCCATCGCCTGAATTGATGCATACGGCACCCCGTAGGACGAGAAGGCTGCGCTTTGGGGTTTCCAAGCTGTTATGTTGGGCGCGAAACAGAAAGAAGCCATTGCGAGGTTCGGATTCAGACTAAGCAGACATGTTTTCCAGACTCTTTGCAGTGTAAATAGAATGCACAATAAAAACACCTTAAAGACAAGCAGGTGTGGAGCATTGTTACTCAAGAGTAGCCGCAAGTACCTCTGACAGCAGGTGTTATTTTATGAAGCCATATGTATACTGGTGCAATGGCAATGAAAGGGCATCTAAGTATCTTTCCTCTGTTGCCCTTGAGATCTTGGATCACGGCTGCCATTATTCCGACTCCTTGGCTTTAGGCTGCTGTAACATGTAAACATAAGCCACCCTTATAACGAGGAAAGAGATATAAATGCTCTTTAACAATAAATTTACAAAAAGAAGTAACAATTGTTAGATATATCTGCTGTAGCAATTTGCAAATGAATATGATCAATTTGCAAATGTATATAATTTTTCTTTAGAAACGGTGAACAACCAGGGCAGCAGGTTAAAATGAACTGAAGCAGGAAGAGGAGTTCTCAGTATATCAATATGTTATTATTTTATGAATAAATAATTCTCCTGAGCAGGGATGAACTACTACTATTTTGATGTCATAGAGGTGGGATGAACACGAGGGAATAAGACCCAGATACTGACCTTTTCTAAATGCCTGAAGGCCTGCTCCAGTCAGAGTCTGGAAATCGTGGGGTGGGGGTAAGTAAAACATAATCTATATAGAGCCAGACATAAAGAAATAGTTGGTCGAGCTTTGTATTTCTCCCCACCTCTACCCAGACCCACACCTGCTTTTCTGAACAGCCCAAAGACCTTTTAAAATGGCAACTTGATACCATACGGCTGACGGCTGCTGGACATCAATCTGCATAAACTGCTCAACAGATGGAATTTTCAAAGCCAACATCAAATCGACCACCAGTGTAGATGAAGCGGAGAGAAACGGTGATGGAAAATACATTTGTTTGTCAAAAATATAACAAATGCATTAGTCTAAGCAAGGGGAGGAAGAGATGTAAATGAATGAGGTGAGTTTGTAAACTAAGGCTGGAGCCCTGTACACATTGCTACTGAAGATGAGCCTTGTTTTCAAGCCAACATGCAGAGAGTCAACTTGCACATTTCTCTCTTGAAAAATGTTACTCCACCAGCCTTCAGTCAGAGGATTTTTGAAGATCAGTTCAATGCCAAGAGAATAATGATAATCTGAAAAAAGAAAGTTTGTCTGTTCACTTCATAGTATCACAAATTTTCCACCTCTGAAGCTGCTAGTTATATATACCTCTCCTTCCTACCTGTTTTCTCTCCAAAATTTCTCTCCTTTTTCAGACTCTCCCCTCTTTATTACTCCAGTTTGTTTGCAATGCAATGAGATGGTGGAATCCTAAAGTGATGGAGAGTATTGTACCAGTTCAGATACAAGTAGAGATACCATTAAAAAACAAACAAACAAACCACCAAATCAATCAAAAACTCTTCACAAGCAGAAAACAATTCCCTGCTGTAATTTTCTATTTGCAGGGAGTTTTTGGAGGGAAGAATTCAAGATGTGACCTTCGACCTTGAAATAATATATTTCTTTCTACTGCCTCCAGATTATACTGCTGTATGTGTATACCGAGGGTTAGGTCAGGCTTCCTCAACCTTGGCCCTCCAGATGTTTTGAGACTACAATTCCCATCATCCCTGACCACTGGTCCTGCTAGCTAGGGATCATGGGAGTTGTAGGCCAAAAACATCTGGAGGGCCGAGGTTGAGGAAGCCTGGGTTAGGTGATGGAGTGGTTGAGAGGAATGCCACATATAAAATAAAGCCAAAATGATTTTTTGCCAGCCATACAACTGATATAGTCATGAGTACAAATGCGCTTGACATTTCTCTGTATAATAAAAATTGAAGGCAAAGTTGCACAATATCAGTGGTTGTGGCATGGAAGCAAGAAGGGAGGTACACTGATAGGGGAAAGTGGTAGTTTAAAAGACTGGCAGAAGTTTTAGTAAAGTGGGGTGGAGAGACCCCGAGAGAAAAATGGCTTTAAGCAAATGCCATAGATTCAAATAAAGCAGGGGTGGAGTAACACTGAGAGGGGGGAAGGTGGTGATTTTAAAACAATGGCAGAGGTTTGAGTAAATGCAGGGGTGGCCAACTCCCAAGGGACTGTGATCTATTCACAGAGTTAGACTAGCAATGATCTACCCCTTCTGTCTAATATTTAAAGGGTGGGTGCTGCAACACTGAAGTCCCGATTCCTATTCCATGTGGACAGACCAAATAACAGCGAATGCCACTGGGCTGATTTCCATTCCTGATATGGGACAAATAAGTAAAAGCCAGCAATTGCTGCTTCCCTTTCCATCAGAATTCGCTGATATCCCTATTTTTAAGTTCCAGGTGAAACTTTGTTTTTTCCCCAGCCTCTGCAAATATAAAATTATGCCATGGTGAAGAGTTCAATATAGGCTTTTTTTCCCTTGACATGTTATTTTTCTATGTCAGGAAGGTCCCCTCTCCTAGGAAGCATTCAAACATGCAGCAAGACAGCTCTTTGCACCAGCATACAGCATTTCCTGGATACAGTGCCTTGCCGGCCTGCTCTTCGTCCTTATAAGAAAGGGGGGGGGACACTTTAACAGTGTCTAATCTCACCATGCCTGGAGTTGGGGTCAGAAAAGGGACTACAGGTTAATTGAGGAAGAATTGATTTGAGGCACGATCTAAGTGGGTAATGAATTTGAGAAATATATATCGTCTGTGCAGAACATTAATTTGGAGAAATAAATTAAGAGGAATTCGTTTAGATGGAACGAGTTTCTCTTGAACACAGTGGAATTTCTGAATAAAGACATTAAGACCAGGAATAATTGTGCAGGTCGCATTTGAAGTAATATCCATTAAGAACATTGAGTCCACTGTCTAAAACTATCTACCGGTAGCTGCACCATGAGACAAGACAAGAGAGATAAAAACAGCTGTAAAATATGCAGGTGGGAAAATAATGACGATAATGCTGTTACACTTTATTTTTGATGCATTTCAAATGGAAATAATTTTCAAGGGAAATGACTCTTAAAGCAGTTGTTTAAGCCAGTCCCCATGCTTAAACAAAGGTTGGAGGTAGCCCACTGCCTTTCTTTCAGAGACTTAGCAATGGAAAGGGGGGCGGGGAGGATGAATGTTGCAAATGTGAGTGGATGTAATTACACTACTTGTTTCTAAAGACTATTTCCTATGAAAATAAGTTTTACTTGAAATATATGGCACTTCCTCTTTTTACACAGTTCTTTTTCCTTCTTGAAGTTAGTCCATTTTGTCCTCTCAGCAACTATGTGGGGTATTTAACTCTTGGCATAACTTGCCCAGAATGAACAAACATGAAACTCTCTGCCCCAGGAGGTTCTTCTGCCTCCCACTTTGCCAGTAGGCTTTTTATTTTATTTTTACATAAACTATTCTGCTTTCCTCTCCTCCTCATCCCATTTTAATCAGAGTCAGGACTGGCACAGCCTCTTCCACAACTTTCCAAATTTTATATACAGTGGTACCTTGCAAGACGAAAGCGTTTTGCGATTTTTTTAAAAAGACTCGCAAAACGAAGTTGTCTATGGCTGTGCTTCGCAAGATGAAGGAAAGCCACTGCAGCCGCTACCGCCACCGCCACGACAACTGAGGAGAAAAGGAGCCCCCTGAATAAGGCTGGCCCTCCGTCCAGCCCAGGTGGGCAGCAGGCCTCGTCCACGCCTCCCCACTGCTGGGCGCCCGCTTTGCCCCTTTCCCTCAGAGCAGAGTCTCGGCTCGGCCGGCTCGGGCCTCAGCGGCACCGCCGGAGATGATGGTGGTGAGCGCCGGGGCTGTGAGGGAGGCGAACAGGCTTCTTGTCCTCTCTCGGGCGCCCGCTTCGCCCCTTTCCCTCGGGGTTCAGACTGCAGCGGCCACCCCCACCCCCCCGCCGGCACCGCTTACCTTGAGGACTCTGCCGTTGCGGCCAGGGATGATGTCCACGGCCGCTGCTTCTGCCTCCTGCGGCAGCGCGATGCTCATCGCCTCAGCCTTGCCCTCCTCAGTGGTCATGGAGGCCTCTGCGGCTCCTCCCGCCTTTCGGCCGTGGCTTTTTTGCGCTTTTTTTTTGCCCATAGGAACGCATTAATTAAATTTCAATGCATTCCTATGAGAAACCACGCTTCGCAAGATGAAATTTTCGCAATACGAAACGACTCGTGGAACGAATTCATTTCATCTTGTGAGGTACCACTGTATTGGCATTTGCTATATCCTGTCACTATTTGAATGTCACTTTTTTGTACATGCAGAAGAGTTTGGATTTGATACCCCGCTTTATCACTACCCTAAGGAGTCTCAAAGTGGCTAACAATCTCCTTTCCCTTCCTCCCCCACAACAAACACTCTGTGAGGTGAGTGGGGCTGAGAGACTTCAGAGAAGTGTGACTAGCCCAAGGGCACCCAGCAGCTGCATGTGGAGGAGCGGAGAGTTGAACCTGGTTCACCAGATTAGGAGTCTACCGCTCTTAACCACTACACCACACTGCAGAGTCCTTCCCCTTTCTTACTTTTCTTGTGGCACTCCTGTTGTCCACTTTGTGCTGCCAAGCAAACAGATATTGAATAAGGTGCTCTAAATAATCAAAATATCTGTGACGGCTGCTGAGTTGTTCCTGGATTTTTGTTTCCCCCCAACTGATATTTGTTGTCAAGGGTCTCTTGCTGCCGCCATTGCAACCTCTGCTTCTTTTTAGTGGTTGTTAGTCCAGGTGAAAGCAAAAGGCAGACTTTTACGGCTGTTGCCTAATTGAAGTGTGCCGGGTCTGCTGTGCTGTACCAAAATGGAAGAGGTGAGTTGAAACAGGGAAAAATATTTCATACAGAACTACGAAGGCGAAAGTTGGACAGACCAGTGGTTGCAAACATAAATGAATATTACACGAAGGATCAACATCGGAATGGTTTATTGACTAACTAAGAAATACAATGTGATATTAGATGATCCGTGAAATTCAGAGCACTGAATATATATCCCAAAGATTATACAGTGGTGCCTCGCTAGACGAATTTAATTCGTTCCACAGGTCTTTTCTTATAACGAAAAATTCATCTAGCGAATCCCATAGGAATGCATTGAATATTTTTTTTGAATTTTTTTTTTTTTGCCCATAGGGACACATTAATTGAATTTCAATGCATTCCTATGGGAAACCGTGATTCGCTAGACGAATTTTTCGTAAAATGCATTCGTCTAGCGAGGCAACCTCCGCTAGAAAAAAAAACCTTTCGTTAAGCGGAAATTTTGTTAAGCAGGGCATTCGTTAAGCGAGGCACCACTGTATATAAAAGGCAAATTATATATTTGGCTATTTTGACTGTATTGTCATTTAGAATGTTTTAATGTGGTTTTTATTGGATTATTAAAATGGAAAACTGAATAATAATATTTTTTTAAAAAGGTACAGGCGAGTTGAGGTGGGATAGCAAACCCACAACAAGAAGTTTCACTTTAAGGCGCCAGACAAATAACGACTCCAAATATTGAATGGTTTTTGTTTGAATCAGTTTTGAAACGTTTCATGCCTCTTCTGTGCCTATCAGGGTTGGTATTTTCCCAGCTAGGGGAAACTTAAATAATCTAAGGGAGGAATTGGGGCATGCTCAAATCCAGCACAATGCCATATGGATATGGACCCAAAAATGAGTGCCTGGAACACTTCAAGAAAACTGAAAATGTGGAAGCACCCGCTGTTGTTGATTTCCTAATGTTTTCAGGGTTTTTTTTTGCTTCCTGGGTGTAAAGTGTTGTGGGCATTTCCTTCTGGAACTAGAAAGAGGGATTTGCATCTACAAATAAAACATGCACGTCTGGGGGAATGGCGCTGTGTTTTGCCTGCTTACGACATCCCCGTCATGCTCCAAATCGCTTTCTGCTGGCATTGGGAGGTACAAGGGAATAACACGGCACGGGATTTCCCTTTCCCCCCACGGCGTGCAGCTCACATAGTCCCAGCCTGAGTGGAAATGTAAAGTATCTCCAGTCTGAGTCTAACACTCTATTTGCCACACCTGAGCAGTCTCCAGAAAGGTGTAGCCTTTACACGCACGCACAAACACACACACGCAGAGGTGCTGATGAGTTTTGACACAGACCTCGAGGCTAGTCTATCAAGGACATATATTTAGCATTACTGCGCAAAATAATAAAAACAATACCTTCCCCAACAAAAGCAGCTGAACTGCAAAAAGGCAGCAGGAGAAAGAATGTTTTCCAGTTGTTCTCAGAAAATGAGAACACTTAGTTTTCTTTGGCAAGCACAACAGTTAATAAGAGCCAGATTTTTTAAAATCCTCTTTTCTTTTTTTGAAAAGGATCAGCTTATCCTCTTAAACATGCCGTGCTATTAAAATTTCCCAAAAGTAACTGTGAAGTATAAATTGGGTACCATTACTCAGATTAGAAGAGATTTAAAGGGAGAAGGAAGTGTATGTTTCTGGATGCAGTGGTTTTCAAACTCTCTACCCCCCAAAGAACTCCCCTTCCCATATCGACTCATCTGTCAAGAGGCATTGCAACATTAGTGCATTGCAAATGATTCTAGTGAATCTACAAGGGTTTATGCTCCTCTCATATGGGACATTAGCCAGGATAGTGTGACCAAGAACACATCCAACATTGTCTTGGCCTCTCCATTGTAGGGAAAGATGAGTATTGGATGGCACACTGTCTCAGAAAATCTTGTCCGTCACTTCTGACCATCTTATCGAGTGATTCATGATAAGCTTCACAGGTTGTAGCTCCCTAGTAGAGCATCTGCTTTGCATACAGGAGATCCCAAATTCAATCTTCAGCATCTCCAGATTAGGCCATGAGAATTCCCTGTCTGAAACCCTGGAGAGCTACCACCAGTCAGTGTGGACAATACTCAGCTAGATGCATAAATGGTCTGACTTGGTATGAGGTAGCATTCTATGTAAGGAATAGTTTGAAAATGATTGGCCAAATCATAGAATCATGGATCCACTGTCAAGCAGCTGAGATCCAGTGCCGAGGGCCTTCTGGTGGTTCCCTCACTGTGAGAAGCAAAGCTACAGGGAACCAGGCAGAGGGCCTTTTCGGTAGTGGCACCCACCCTGTGGAACGCCCTCCCATCAGAGGTCAGAGAGATAAACAACTACCTGACATTTAGAAAATACCTAAAGGCAGCCCTGTTTAGGGAAGTTTTTAATCTGTGATATTTTAATGTATTTTAATGTGTGTTGGAAGCTGCCCAGAGTAGCGCGGGGGGTGGGGAACCCGGCCAGATGGGTGGGGCATAAATAAATTACAATTACAATTACAAGCAGCTCTTACTGTCAGAAAGTTCTGATGTTTAGTTGGAATCTCCTTTCTTGTAATTTGAAGCCATTGGGTCCCATCCTCTGACAGTGGAATGGACTCCATTGGAAGGTGGTAGAGACTTCACTAGAGGCTTCTAAGCAGAGGTTGGATGGCCATCTGTCATGGACGCTTTAGTTGAGATTCCTCCATTGCAGGGGTTGGACAAGTTGATGCCCAAGGACCTTTCCAACTCTACGATTCTGTGAACTCAAGATGTTCCATGCTATTTTGGGGCACTTTAGGTTGGCCTAATAAAGATATTGCCTACATATGTATTTTGGAATTTTTCTTAATGGGTTGACATGACTGCATTTACTTTTTCTTTGATTTCTTATGCAAGTGATAATCAGGTGCTGATTTATTCTGCAAATCAGAATAATAATTCTTTGCGTAACTGAAGATGAGTGTTTGTACATAACCCAAATTTTTATTACAGGTAGGTAGCCGTGTTGGTCTGGGTCAAAGTAAAATAAAAAAAATCCTTCAGTAGCACCTTAAAGACCAGCTAAGTTTTTATTTTGGTATAAGCTTTCGTATCTGAAGAAGTGTGCATGCACACGAAAGCTTATACCAAAATAAAAACTTAGTTGGTCTTTAAGGTGCTACTGAAGGAATTTTTTTACCAAATTTTTATATATGTGCTTTTCATATTGTACCTTCCTCACGGGCATGGCTGTGTCTCCCATTTACAGTCATAATATGTCCAAATTGGACGTTCCATGCAGCAAATTATAGGAAATGAGTTGGCTACCATATATGTGATAAATAGGTTTGAAATAGATGTGAGGGGTTGTTACAATGGCCATAATCTCTGCTGGTTTTCTGTCCTCCTAGCACTTTGCTGGTCAAAGAGAGACCTCCACTGCTATTATATGTTTGGCAGTATAGTTTCTTAACTTCATTGCGGTGTTTGGTATTCTCATTTAAGTTCATTAGGTTCAGAATTCATAGCCTAACCTGTTCCGTGCAATGATATATAGCACTGAAAAGGATATTCAGAGTCATTTTCTTGTCAACACCTTCTTGTCAATCTGCATACAACTGATCTGCAAGGATGCCTTTTTAACATGCTGATGCCTGAAACTCATTTTCTAATGGACTTCCTAGGGGCCTCCTCCTCCTCCTTCTCCACATGGAGGTGGGCTTTTTCCCTTGTTGGCACTAGTAGTTTAGAATGCCTCTCCCTGCTGAAACAAAAAAGGAGGCCCCATTAGTGTTGGCATCCTACTGGCTCCTTAATACATAATTATTCAGACAAGAATTCCGCTGAATTGAATTTGTGGTTTTTAAACTATTTTTAACTCTTATTTTTTTTAATTGTTTGTTTTGTTATATATTTTAAGTAAGGATGTTTTAATGTTGTGTATTTTAATTATGGGGTGATTTTATAGTGGTTAGCTGCTTAGGAGCCATTTTGGCAGTGGTGCATTAATTAGCTATTAATTACTTAATTAATAATACTGGTGGTGGTGGTTAATAATACCGACTGGATTTCTTACCCACCTGTCACCTTAAGGCTCCAGGGCAGCAGGATACAAGCACATATAAAAATGCAGTAATGAAACCATTTAAAACAATTTACAATCAGAAGAATAGGGCAAAGAGGATCTAGGGCATATTAACCTACTATAAACACGTGTAGAAGAATGAAGTAAAAATTATATAGTAGGGTTCTGAGGTCCTGCATGCATGAGAACATACTGTATAGCCCGTACCTTTCTGAAAGGTACCCTGTGTTTTAAGAAAGCAGGAAAGGGCAAGAAGCAAACTAATGCAGGAGCCTGGGTACCAGTTTTCCTACCTGAGCAGAAATGGCTAAAACCATCCCAGAGTTTTATTTGAGAGGTGTTCAGTGGCCACTGCAGGACAAACCATACAAATTAGCTGTAGCTCCTAGTTTAAAAGACTGTCTTTTCATCTTCACCTTCTTAGCTGGGATTTTAATGCTTTGGAAATTAATAGCAGGAAAATGCCGCTGTCCTAAATGATTTAACAGAAGCAATTCATTCCTGTTTCAACCGGAAACTGAAACCTCAGTTTAAATAAAGGATTCTGTCCAAAGCTGTTCTACACACACACACACACACACACACACACACACACACACACACACACTGCCTTCACAAGGCAGATTACAGAGGAGGAATTATAAAACATCAAAACAGAACAATTTAATGAAATAAATTTCAAAATTAAAAACTTCCACCATAGGGCACAATAAATACAGTATAGACTAATCAATGTATATGCGATACTTACACATACATACATACATACATATCGTGTTTCTCATATTATAAGACATGTCTTATATTTATTTTTTCCTCAAAAACACACACTATGGCTTATTTTCAAGGGATGTCTTATTTTTCTCCTCCTCCTCCTGCCGTGGCCAGCATTGCTGCTGCGCCTATCACTATGTCTTATTTTCGGGGTATGGCTTATATTCCTTGAATGCTTAAAAATCCTGCTATGGCTTATTTTATGGGTATGTCTTAAAATATGAGAAACAGGGTACATACGGTACAGTACACAGATATAGGATGCATGGACCCATATTCCCTGAGAAATGTTGGCAATTGAAATGTTCTCTTTTCTTCATATTCCACCCCCCCCAAGCATAAAGCTCCAAGAAAAACCCTGAATTTTCACTTGACATGGAATCTGATGGCAGACCAGGCATTATCAACTCCACTTGATAATCCTGCACAACCATGTGGGTGATTTCTCCTGCAGCCCCAGACTCTGAACCAGAGCACAGCAAACAGGGAGAATTCCACCCCCATTGGAATCTGAGCCGGAATCACTGTTTCCGGTGGGGGTGGAGGCATTTAGGGAATGGCTGCAAAGCCTGCTTGCTCTCCAGAGGAGTCTGAGCCAGTCTCAAAATACAGTCAGGACTCCACTGCAACGAAGGGAGGTGGTTCTGTTTTGTTTTGTTTTGTTTTGTTGTTTGCCTGCCTTTGATATCCTGGCATGGGAAAGTAAAAACAAAAAACAAAAACAAAGTCCCTCATGGGATTGCTACTTTACAGAAGCAAAGAAACAATTTCATAAGGGCAAAGGGGCCTTTTTAGTTTTAGTTTTTAAAACTGTCAACATCCCAGACTGTGACGGGAGGGGGGGGCAGTCTAGCTGAGCCAGGAGGCTCACTTAGACTCCCCAGCACCACCTCTGATCATCATCCAAGATGCAGGCAGACATGCAGGTTAATTTGTGTCACTGGATTATTTCTCCGTTGCTCTGTTAAATACTGTTAGCAGTGAATGGATGGATGGATGGATGGATGGATGGATGGATAGATAGATAGATAGATAGATAGGTAGGTAGGTAGGTAGGTAGGTAGATAGATAGATAGATAGATAGATAGATAGATAGATAGATAGATAGATAGATAGATAGATAGATAGATAGACAGACAAAGGGATGAATGAATGAATGAATGAATGAATGAATGAAGCATATGGCTGCCTATCTCACAGATTGCCAGGTGCCTAGGGAGTGTGTAGTATTCCCTCTCCCTTTAAAATAATAGGTAAACAAATGATATCCTTCCTCTCTGCTGCTCCTTCAGAAAAGCCTGGGGAAACTTACCTGGCGAAACTTATCAGGTTAGTCTCAGTGGAAATCTCCCAGAGCCTGGAGAAACGGCCATCAGTTATAATACTGCTTTTAAAGGTAAAGGTAAAGGGACCCCTGACCATTAGGTCCAGTCGTGACCGACTCTGGGGTTGCGCGCTCATCTCGCATTATTGGCCGAGGGAGCCGGCGTATAGCTTCCAGGTCATGTGGCCAGCATGACAAAGCCACTTCTGGCAAACCAGAGCAGCACATGGAAACGCTGTTTACCTTCCCGCTGTAGCGGTTCCTATTTATCTACTTGCATTTTGACATGCTTTCGAACTGCTAGGTTGGCAGGAGCTGGGACCAAGCAACGGGAGCTCACCCTGTCACAGGGATTCGAACCACTGCCCTTCTGATCAGCAAGCCCTAGGCTCAGTGGTTTAACCCACAGCGCCACCTGGGTCCCCTAATACTGCTTTTAAAAGATACATTATTGTGTGCTCCAGCTTGGTTTCTGCACTGAACAGAAAGACAGGCAGATTCATATGGACCTTCTGTAGAATTCAGCCAGCATTTCTCCAATGAGAAAATCCATCTCAAATATTGGGTTAGTGAAAGGCGTCCTAAATCCCTCTTACAGATGTGGAGGGATAAAATCTTGCCCATAAGTGATACAGGCAGCAACTCTCCCCCCCCATTTTTCTTTCTTTTAAAACCTTAGCTTGCTGTCGACAGAGCTGCTGCCTGTGGTTGCCTCACAACAAGATCCCTTTCCCTCCACCCTGCCCTATAAGTCATGACACACCAGGCTTCTTCCAGATGGCTGCAGAAGTTGCGGGTGGGGGGAATCCTTGTTCTTTTCAGCTTAAAAAAATATATTGTGCAGTCTAGTTTTAGGATGCAGAAGTCTTGCCCCCATTTTAAATAAATAAAACCCTTCTCGGCCTTCAGAGATTGTCCATTTGTTGACCAGATCCATCCCATTTAATAGTCTGAAATGCAGGTAGGCAGGTGGTTGGTTAAGCTTCATTGTATCTGCTCTCTTAAGCAGGGTAGCAACCCCCCCCCCGGCCTACACTCTACGTGGGGCCAGGGCCGGCCCTACATGCAGGCTGGGTGGCGCAGGGCACCACGGTGCCAGCCCGCCAGGAGGGCACCACGAGCTGCTGCGACTGCCCGCCCGCTGGCCGGCTGGTCTGCTGTGCAGCTGCGCGCTGCGCCCACCCGCCCACCGCGCTGGGAGAGATCCGGTGCACCACGGCGCCAGGGGCGCTTAAGATGGTCCTGCGTGGGGCTACCTTTGAAGGTGACCCGGAAACTGCAATTAATCCAGAATGCGGCAGCTAGACTGGTGACTGGGAGTGGCGGCTGAGACCATATAACACCAGTCCTGAGAGATCTGCATTGGCTCCCAGTACATTTCCAATGACCCAGGTGGCGCTGTGGTTAATCCACTGAACCTAGGGCTTGCTGATCAGAAGGTCGGCGGTTCGAATCCCTGTGGCGGGGTGAGCTCCCGTTGCTTGGTCCCAGCTCCTGCCAACCTAGCAGTTCAAAAGCACGTCAAAATGCAAGTAGATAAATAGGAACCGCTACAGCAGGAAGGTAAACGGCGTTTCCATGTGCTGCTCTGGTTTGCCAGAAGTGGCTTTGTCATGCTGGCCACATGACTTGGAAGCTATACGCTGGCTCCCTCGGCCAATAATGCGAGATGAGCGCGCAACCCCAGAGTCGGTCACGACTGGACCTAATGGTCAGGGGTCCCTTTACCTTTACATTTCCAAGCACAATTCAAAGTGTTGGTGCTGACCTTTAAAGCCCTAAACAGCCTCGGTCCAGTATACCTGAAGGAGCGTCTCCACCCCCATCATTCTGCCCTGACACTGAGATCCAGCGCCGAGGGCCTTCTGGCAGTTCCCTCATTGCGAGAAGTGAGGCTACAGAGAACCAGGCAGAGGGGCCTTCTCGGTAGTGGTGCCCGCCCTGTGGAATGCCTCCCATCAGATGTCAAGGAAATAAGCAGCTATCCTATTTTTAAAAGACATCTGAAGGCAGCCCTGTTTAGGGAAGCTTTTAATATTTCATGCTGTATTGTTTTTAACACTCGATTAGGAGCCGCCCAGAGTGGCTGGGGAAACTCAGCCAGATGGGCGGGGTATGAATAATAAATTATTATTATTATTATTATTATTATTATTATTATTATTATTACACCTAAGACTGCCAGGTGTAGCATGGATGAATGTTTACTTTCCCTCAAAAATGGCAACAGGAGCAAACAACTCTCCATTGTCCATTTGAATGTGCGCAGTTTCTGCATTTTCTTAAACAACAACAAAAATCTCAGCTCGGCTCCTGTTATTGCATGACTTATTTTTAATTATGAACAAAGGAGCTGCTTATCTCACTCATAATGGATGCATGGGACCATAAGAAAGAAACAAAGTTGACCAACATACTTTGCTCTCCCACAGGCATTGTGGGGGACAAGCTACATTAGGATTTAGACATACTTCCTGTAACTGAGCCTTGCAATGCGAACTGTCTGGAATCTAGATGGCCAACTATCTCTGATCAGGTGGGATGTTCCTTTTAAAAAAAAGTTACGGGAATTTTGCCCACAATGATACTCATATAAAGCAGGATACGACAGAGGAGCTCTTCATTGGCCAATATTTGAATATTGCATTGGTACGTTAAAAATTCAAAGAAGTGATTTTTAAAACAATACTAAATTGAACAAAATGTTCCCACATTCTGACCTGCAATATAGGTAAAGGTAAACGGACCCCTGAATGTTAAGTCCAGTCGCAGACGACTCGGGGGTTGCGGTGCTCATCTCGTTTTACTGGCCGAGGGAGCTGGCATTTGTCCACAGACAGCTTCCGGGTGATGTGGCCAGCATGACTAAGCTGCTTCTGGCGAACCAGAGCAGCACACGGAAATGCTGTTTACCTTCCCACCTATTTATCTACTTGCACTTTGACGTGCTTTCAGACAGATAGGTGGGCAGGAGCTGGGACTGAACTACGGTAGCTCACCCCGTCGCGGGGATTCGAACCGCCAACCTTCTGATCGGCAAGCCCACAGTATTTGTTTGTTGTTCTTTAAACACATAACAAAGTTTCCTAACATAGACACTCTTTTTGGTATACATTTTGGGTAGTCAGGGCCACAACAAAATATTATTGGGGGGGGGAGATAAGCCCCTGCCCCCAATCCTAGCAACAGACGTATCTAGTGTTGGTGAAACAGTTACTCCCCCCCCCCATCACACCACGTTTTATACACAAAACAGCTCTGTGAGGTTGACTGGTCTCAGGAATAGCGACTGGTCCAGGGCTACTCTGAATTCTTAACACTAAAAGGGACTTTAACTCAACTCTCCCCAAGCTCAAATTTCTAGGCCCCTCTCAGCACCCCCCCCCCCCAATCAACGAGGGCTGGCTACAAAATTATGCATTTGCCTGCTTGGGCATATTTTTAGGACCCACCTTATTTCTGTTACGGTAAGTTCTTTTAAATTGCTTTTAAATATTGGGTTTTAATTCTCGTAATGCACCCAGGTACCTTGGGGTAAATGGCAAATTAATGATGACGTTATAGGTGGGGAGCTTTACCCTCCAAGTTGTCTGAATTAGTTCAATTTTTTTAAAAAAATGATAAGCAACTGGAAGCTGTTTCCTCTCTTCTCCTAGCAGAGCGCAGTGAACCTGCTCACAGAGTAAGCAGCTTGCATTTTCTCTTTCTCTCTCTTTCCTCCAGTTGCAAGGGCCGTAAGAAATGGTGCCAGAGGTTTTTCCCCCCAATCCCAGCTCTCTTGTCATCCAGCAACCCTTTTACAAGCTCCTTTGCATGACTTGTTGCAAAACAAAATCCAAAGGTGGAGGAGAATGAAAGGCTGCAAGGCCCCAGGCCCCTCAAATATTTTATTGCTCCTAGAGGGACCTGGACCTCTAGGAGTTGGTAGTGATGCTAGTAGCCATTGCTGTCCCTCTCCATGCATTTGTCTAATCCTCTTTTAAAGCCATCCAAGGGAGAAGCCATCTCCGTAGCTTAACCATGTGGTGTGTGATGGACTTTCTTCTGTCTGTTCCTAATCTTTCACTATTCAGCTTCACTTCATGTTCATGAGTTCTAGTGTTAGAGGGAGAAAAACTGTTCTCTTTCCACTTTCTCCAAGCCATGCATTTGTATAGACTTCTATTATGTCGCCTCTCGCTCACACTTTCACTAAACAGTCTCAAACATGGCAACCTTTCCTCATAAGAGTTGCTCCATCCCCTTTTCTAAACCCTTTCCAATGCCATAATACAGGCATCCCCAAACTTCAGCCCTCCAGATGTTTTGGACTACAATTCCCATCTCCCCTGACCACTGGTCCTGTTAGCTAGGGATCATGGGAGTTGTAGGCCAAAACATCTGGAGGGCCGCAGTTTGGGGATGCCTGCCATAATACCATTTTGGGGTGAGGTGACCAGAACTACAGTAATCCAAATGCAGTTACACCATAGATATGCATAATGGCATTATGATATTCACCATTTTATTTTCAATTCCTTTCCTTACGATCCCTAATGGAATTCGGCTTTTTTTCCTCAGCCGCCACACACAGTTTCAACTACGGATCCCACCTGTAACTAATCTGCTGAATGCCACAAACCTGGAATAAGAGGAAGAAGGCTCAGACCAGAGGAAGGCCTGAGATTTATGCAGGGGCAAAACTGGGCTTTCTTTCACCTGGGTCAATGGCGCCCCTCTGAAGGCTTTACCTGGGGCAAAAAACCTGGCTAGCCCCCTGCCCCCCCCATAGGTATGGCACTGATGTATGTACAATGGTACCTCTACTTACGAATTGAATGCGTTCCAAACACACATTTGTAAGTCGAAAAAAATTGTAAGTCGAATCCCATAGGAATGCATTGGGAGAAAAAAATTGTAAGTAGAAGCAACCCTATCTAAAAATTCGTAAGTAGTAAAAATCTATCTAAACCGCATCCAAGATGGCGGACAGAGCTCCATTCGTAAGTAGAAACATTTGTAAGTAGAGTTATTCGTAAGTAGAGGTACCACTGTAGTGCTCACAAATGTACAGGGATGGGCATGAGGAAACAGCCTCCCCTCTTCGCTTGCCCAGGTAGATATGTCAACATTGCTCCAGAAGCAAAACTAAAGATCCCCTAATAAATTATACCACTGAGGAGGTCCAGAAATGTCCCCCCCCCAAAATACCAGTTTACTCAGCTGTCTCCTTTGGGTTCGAATTGGCCCACGAGCAGGGGAAGTGGGCCATGGAAATGACTAAAAAGGTGCCGGACTCAACAGTCTTGGCAAGGAGGTTTGGGTCTAATATTTGTTTCAGCAAAATCCCTTTTCTGCAAGGATGGTGAAGTTGTGTTTGGTTTTTCCCCACTCCATTTGTAAGAAGAGGTTCACCAAATGAGACGAGCTCTCCCAGGTGGTCTTTGCATGACTGCTGAAGATTATGCACACGGCTCTCTTCTCACATCACCTTCTTCTCTTTATGTATTTTCCGCAGTGCCTTCATGGCAAGTTATCCAGTGCTTTTAGGAATTCATATTCCAATTCATTCCTTATGGTGCTTGTGTGTAGTTTATGTCCCATTGTTAGGGTGAATACAAAGCCGGTCTCATCAAAATGTTGCTCGGAAATCTTTCCTTCCAAGAAGAAACCACAGGCTTGTATTTCAGGCAGGATAAATACATCCATTCCACTGCCGAACAGCTCTTACTGTCAGAAAGTTATTCCTGGTGTTTAGTAAGAATCCCCTTTATTGTAATTTGAAGCCATTGGTTCGAGTCCTACCCTCCAGAGCAAGAGAAAACAAGCTTGCTCCACCTTGCCCTTGAGATATTTGAAGATGGCTATCTTATCTGTGTGGAAGCTGCCCAGAGTGACTGGGCTAACCCAGTCAGATGGGCAGCAAATAAATACACCATCATCTTCTCCTCTTTTCCAGGTTAAACATACCCAGTTCCCTCAACTGTTCCTTGTAAGGGTTGGCTTCCAGACTCTTGATCATCTTGGTTGCCCTCCTCTGCACACATTCCAGCTTGTCAATATCTTTCTTAAATTGTGGTGCCCAGAACTGGCCACAGAATTCCAGGTGCATAGCTGCCAAGTTATCCCTTTTTTAAAGGGATTTTCCCTTATGCTGAATAGGCTTCCTCACGAGAAAAGGGAAAACTTGGCAGCTATGTCCAGGTGTGGTCTGACCAAGGCAGAATAGAGTGAAAATATTACTTACCTTGATCAGGACACTATACTTCTGCATTAGCTTGTTTGTGGCTATATCACACTGTTGACTCATGTTCAGTTTGTGGTCTACTAAGACCCCTAGATCCTTTTCACATGTACTACTGGTAAGTCAGGTGTCTCCAATCATATATTAGTGTAATTGATTATTCCTGCCTAAGTGTAGAACCTTACATTTGTCCCTATAGATATTAATTTTTTTTTAATCTTGGGCCCAGTTCTCCAATCTGTGAAGGTCACTTTGAATCCCAATTCTGTCTTCTGGGGCATTAGCTACCCCTCCCAGTTTGGTGGCATCTGCAGATTTGATAAGCACCCCCTCAGTTCCCTCATCCAGGTTGTTTATAAAGATGTTGAACAACAACAGGCCCAGGACATTATCAGACTACTACACTGCAGGGTTGTTGTAAGCTGCTTTCCATTTGGACTGAGCCCATGACAGTAAGACGGGAATATAGTAGATTTCCAAACTGAAGGATATGATCTCTGACTGTTCATTATGCTAATATCCTGCAGGTGTACTATTAAGTCTTTTAGAATTATACTTTGATGATGATTGTAATTGCCATCTGACTTCCAAAACACACACCATTAATCAAGAGATGGTCAGCTGATGTTTTGACTCACATCTGCACTGCAGCCTTAAAACAATTTAATTGCCAAGGAGTCATGGAAATTGTGGTTGAGTGACACAGAATCCTCTCCTAAAATGATCATTTCTTTAACTCTTTCAGGAACACCATTAAAAAACTGTTCTAAAATTGATTATTGTAGTGCAAACCTTTCCAAGCACATGTCAATACAAGAGTGATACAAGGATGGCAACTAATTGATTGATGGATTATTTGATTTCTATTCTGTTTAATATATTAAAAATATCTCTAAAAGCGGTGTATGGAAAACTGAAGCAACAACTGACAAAACAAAAATATTACAACAATGCAGAGTTAAATATAAAAATGTTACATGAATACAAAGTTACTATTGCATAGAATTCAATATCAGTTCATTTCTCTTCTGACATAACCTCCCTCTGAGTTTGCAGGTTCTCACCCAGAGTCCAAACAAACTCTCAGCTCACAATGAGAAGAGTTCCTCGAAACAGCGGACGTCACTCTAGTCTCTCCCTCTAGACTTGCTTTTTATGCGCAGGCCCAAGGTGGATGATCCTTCCTCAGGCTGCCCACAGCTGTGTCCCATTCAGCTTCACTCTCCACACCCTGTTCCAGGTGCAGCAGATACGTTGGGTTTCCCCGGGGGTCCAAAGAATGGGGAAAGCGGCCCACCGCACTCACAGCTCCTTTCTTCAGTCTCTGTCCTCCCCTCCTTCAGCTGCAGAGACAACCAAAGATGCAATGCAAGATGCCACAAAGAGCCGAGGCTGAGCACTTAGCAGGTAGTCATTGTTACAAATGTTTGACTGATGAACTAGTTTGTAAGTGAAATGAGACCACCCCCAAAACTTAACTTCCAAGTCCCGGACTGCAGAATCCAGGACCAGCAGCCGTGTGACACCGGAAGTTGTGTCGATGTAACTTCCGGTGTCGCTTTGCCCTTCTATGGGCACTAAAAATGGCCGCCGCCGACACCGGAAGTCGCGTCTATGCACTTCCGGACATGCGTAGATGCGACTTTTTAAGCCGGCGGTGGCCATTTTTGGTGCCCATAGAAGGGCAAATCGGAAAAAAAAGGCTGCCGTCAGGAGAAAATAACGGAGAAAAACGGGAGACAAAGTGATTCGGGGGACCACCGGGAAAAGGTAAGTAAAAACGGGGGGTTTCCCGGGGAAAACGGGGTACTTGGCAGCTATGCCCCCAAAATAAGGGGATGGCTTCTGCATACTTGGGGAATGTAACTCTGCGACTTAAAAGAAAATTAAAATTTAAAAACACCTCTAAAAATGCAAGAGATCGTCATGGTTTGTATATGTAAGACTGATTCCTAAGGTTGTTTGTTTTTTAACATAGAAAATGGGAATTGCATTTTTAACTTAGAAAAAATTGTCAAAGATATTTCTTTAAAAAAACTGATAGAAGTTGACCAAGGGAGAGAGGATCAACAGCTTCTGGTTTCCTCTGCTATGAAAATGTGCACCAGTGGAATTTCTGCCTGGCCATAGGGCCTCTGTCAAATAAAGCAGGTAGGAACCATTATTGATATGCTAACTTTTTATTCTGTGTTCATGTTATTCAAAAATATTTGTGTACTGCAATTTCATATAAAATATCAAAGCCATTAAGAACAATTATAATGCAATAAAAACCACACACAAATCAAAACGGATCACCAGCTGGAAATTATAGTAAAGGTGTTTCTTAATTGTTTGCGTAACACTTGTGGTTTAAAAATAAATGGCCATAATTCAAACTTGCAAAATCAGGACCTTTGTAAAATAAATAAATAAAATAAAATAAATGAAAAAGTCTTCTGTTGTTTTGCTCTCTCCCCTCCCTTCCACTCTTCTTTGCTTTTCCTACAAAAATGGTTAAATTCTTCCGAAATAAAATGCAGTAGCAGCCAGTGGCAGCGGATGTTTGAGGGCTACATGTACGAACAGGTTTTTTCGTCTGGGCCTCTCATCTCACTGGGCTTCACATCGGCAGTTCACTCCTGCCTGATGACGGCATGAGGAATAGGTGAACCTCTCCTGGGAGGGTGGCAAGTATGCACTGAAAAGAGAATTCAGGTATTTAAATCCCCCACAGTCTCTGCTTATAAAAACATGTGTTGCCTTCAGCAGAAACATGTTTAAGCCACTTGCTGTTATTGCTGCTACAATGAAACCCATTCTACTTTTGGCAAGCCCTCAGAAGTTTCACCTGAGCGGGAATCTCCAGCCTTGCCTCACATTTTGCTTTTGGTGAATTGCAGTGGAAAGAGAGGAGGAAGGAGGGAAGGCACCAGACACACGGAGAGAAGGCGAGGCAGAGTCTCAAAGGTGCATAAGATTAAAGGTGCAATAGCTCTATGCATTAAAATGCTCTGCATCTTCAATTATGTTCTGTAACCAAAGGTGTCGATTACAGAGCATGGCTGAGGACACAACGTTGTGAGGAACATTGCAGAGTTTTGTTGGTTTTTAAACAGCATTGAATCTTATTCGTGTGCATCTTGGTATCTGGTGGAATGCTAAGAATGTGCAAAACTCTGCAGAGGGATTTTACTAGTGTCACTGAAATCCTTTTATGTCCCCCACCTCCCTGCCCCTCAACTCCTCACTCAGGTTTCTGCCTGGGCAAAGCTCACTAACCCCCATAGGGAATAGTGAGGGTTGCGACCAGGCCTGGCAGAAATGACTGTGTGTGTGTGTAGGGGTGGGTTTAAGCCAATGGGAAGAAGACGATTGGAGGGCTGACTGTCGCTGCGGAGAATTGCATGTATCCAATTCTTGATTGACAAGGGGAATCCTTAAATATTCAGCGTTTCTGGGGTTGAGCTCCTTCCTGCTAGTGATTCAATCTCCCTCCCACCCACTTCCTTTTTCTTTGCTGGTTTAGGATGGCCTTGCTATGGTGCCGCCTGTATTCAGCGGCCAGTAGGAATTTTTTTCCATTTGGCTGATTGGCTGTTGCCATCTGGTTTTTCGCCTACTGCTTAGCAATAGTCACAACTTGTTAGGTTGGCGGGTTAGGCTTTGGTTGATGAGTTTGGGAGGGGCATGGCATGGAGGTGCATGGCCCTCAGTGTTGCTCTTACAGAAGTATTAAATGAATCCTGGGGCTCCGGGGCTCTAGTCCTTACACCCCCGCAATGGGGCAGGGCTGGGGCCAAGACAGAGCAGGAGCCTTGGGGAACATTTCTGGAGGGGGAGATGGCCTGGTCTCAGCTATCTCCTCCACCATGGGGTGTTTACTTGACTTTCCTACTGTAGGAAGTCAGAGCTGGTCCTGTCCCACTGTGGGGCAGAAGATTAACCAAAGCCTAAGGCCAACACTCAAAATTAATTGTAATTTTTTAATAAAGTTGTGGCCAAAATTATGCCAAAAACAAAACCTAAAATAATGGATCTGTCTGAGTTATTGGTGGGGAATTTCTGGGGGGGGGGGTCTTGGCTCGCAAGAAGCTGTCTTAAGTGTCACACAATATTCCATAACAGGATCAACCAGGCTGCTCCATTAATTATAAGGTAAAGTTGTGGATTTAAATACAAGCCCAGTTTGTAGCCGTGTGGATTGCTCCTCGCACTGAAGACATCAACATTACTTTTAAAATGAGCCATTTTTTATTTGCCTGATTGGTAATGATTTGGCTACTGTAAAATGATGTGTTGTGAAATACGTAGAGTGCGAGATACTTGGATGAATCATGTTGACATCTATTATTTTCCCTTCACGCCTCCGTCCCCAATCTCCCTGGAGTCTAGCAAAATTGACCAAGAGTGGTTCAGCTCCCATTTTTGGATCACTGCTTTACCATAGCTGCATTAACTCCTTATGACATCTGAACGTATTTTAAGAATTTTGTTTCTGCTTCTGGTATTGCTCTTTATTAAGGGGGGGGGAAATCTGCAAATAGTTTGGGTATGGTCACTAGTTGTGGCTTTTTGTGTGTGGTTTCAGGATTTGCATAGCTGTGATTATTATGTTTCTATTTGCCATGATGAAACAAAATGCCACCTTCTGGGCAATCAATAATAATAATAATAATAATAATAATAATAATAATTTATTATTTATACCCCACCCATCTGGCTGGGTTTCCCCAGCCACTCTGGGCGGCTTCCAACAGAAAAATAAAACACAATAATCTATTAAACATCAAAAGCCTCCCTGAACAGGGCTGCCTTCAGATGTCTTCTAAAAGTCTGGTAGTTGTTTTCCTCTTTGACATCTGTTGGGAGGGCGTTCCACAGGGCAGGCGCCACCACCGAGAAGGCCTTCTGCCTAGTTCCCTGCAACTTGGCTTCTCGCAACGAGGGAACCGCCAGAAGGCCCTTGGTGCTGGACCTCAGTGTCCGGGCAGAATGACAGAGGTGGAGACGCTCCTTCAGGTATACTGGACCGAGGCCATTTAGGGCTTTAAAGGTCAGCACCAACACTTTGAATCAAAGAAAAAGGCTGCAATTTTGATGGTGTTGCTTCAAATTCACGCGGGAAAGTCAGTCCACATGCAGAGTAGGCCACTGGGTGCTCTACCCAAATCTACCTGGAAGGTCTGTTCTCCAGCCCAAGGTCTCTGAAGTCAGTTGCTGCAACTGAGGCCTTAAGCTACAAATAGGGGGAGCTGGGAAAGCGACAGCCTTGAGCAGTGAGGTCTCTGGACATGAACTGAATAGGGACACTTGGAGAGTCTACCCCACAAATCTTCAGAAAGGGAGTTGAGCAGTGGCACCATCTGAGGAGCTGTGCTGGGTCAGAAATTCTGCAGACCTTCTGGCCAGGAGTCTATTGCATGACTTACATATGTAATTTCTCCCCTGTCATATAAGACAATAGATGTCCATGGATAGATCTAATCACAGTCACTCTCTTTCACATTGTTTGCTTCTTGGTTACGGATGTCGTAAGTTTTCCTATGAATTAAAAATAAAAACTCTGAATGTTAATACAATGCTGGCATGGTAGAGAAGGATCCTTAGAAAGAAGAAAGACTGTTTCTCCTTATGGCCTCATTTCCCGCAGAATGTTGACATAGTTCATTATTTTTAAACAAACTGTTCCCAGAACAGTTAAACCAATAATATGAAAAGAACATGGGTAGTAAAAAGAAAAAAAAGCACCAATGCTTATTCATTATTAAATTATCCAAGAACCACAGAAGACCTAGCATGCTCTTGTGTCAAGGACTATGGTCTTGCACGGTGCCTATTCATTTCAGTAGCCTTGCGCAAGAGAGCATTCTGTTTAATCTGTCTTTGAGCATCTACACCATTGACTGGTGTGTGTGTGTGTGTGTGTGTCTTTGTCTGTGTGTATCCTTTTTTATACACACCTTAGCCCATATGGGAAGTAACCTCACTGACTAAAGGGAAAGCAAATGCATGTCCTGTTAAAAAAAGCACTTTATACGGTACACTATGAAATTCTCCTATGAAAAATGTACACTTGAGCTGAATAAAATCAGGCTTTTAAACTATAAATTATTTATTATTAATATTAATAAGAAGAAGACCGTTTTATGAAGCCATGTAATTGAAGAAGAAAATTCCCACGAGGCATTCTATTAATGGAATTGTGTTCCATTAAGGATGAAAGAAAGTACCGTATCATAAAAAGGAAGTCATGTAAACATATGGGACATTTTTCCTCATATAATATATATCTAAAAAGCAAGTATTCTGTTATTGTGATTGCATACTCTGTTATTAGCCACTTACTGTAGGACACACTTGCACAATATATGAGCCAGCGAGGGCTTTCAGAGAGGTCCTTTCCGGCTTGGTTGCCTCATATCCTTTGAGCTGGAGACTGAACATGCAAGGTATGTCATGCAAGGTACAGCTTGGGCCTCCTGGCCCGAATTGTGGGCTGTCTGATTCCTAACCTCTCCACTGCTTTTGCAATCCCTTTGTAGACAGCAAAAAAAGGGAGGCTGGGTGAACTCCCGAGAAACCAACAAGACTGTGGTTGACTTGGCTGACACAAGTGCAAGCATGTTGTAGGAAAACAGTATGGTTCACAACCATAAGCCATGAACTAGGTAACGACCATGAACTAAGACACAAGATTAGTCATAGCTCAGAACCAGCTGTTGGTTTGGTTGTGTTACTAACCAGCCCTCTTGGCGTGTTCAGTTTGTAAGTAAAAAAAAAAGGAAGGTCCTTGATCCTGGATTGCCCTGATTCTGAATGAATCCTTTTTGCCCCCACCTGTGCTTAAAAAAAAATGTCCAAAGTGATATATTGTTTGCTAGTACCGGGCACCTTAGGGAACACATTCCCTTTCCTTTCAGACTGAGCCTGACAAGCCTTAGGTAGCTCACACAGTTGTCAGTTTGCAGTCAGAGGTTACCAGAGTCCCTGACAGGAAGAAGCAACTTTCTGACTAAGCTGAAGGGGCTGCAAGCCTGGACTAGCCAAGTTCAAAGTCCCCACTCAACTGTGAAGCTAACTGGGTCATGGCTGGCTAGTAACTCTCAGTCTGATGTGTCTCGCATGTCTGTTGTGAAGATAAGCAAGGGGAGGCACTATATACACCACCCTCAGTTTGCCTTTGAGACAGGATAGTATAAGGTCGGGGGGGAAGTAGTAGAAGCAGAAGAGTATGAATAGTGTGCATATGATAGCAGCCAGATTCAAAGGTGAAGTAGACCCCTGAGCAAAAATCTGTTTCCATACTTGGTGCTGCTGCAGATGTGATAGGAGACCCGAGTATTAAATCTGCCGTATTTTCATCTACGTAGGGACCCAGGTGGCGCTGTGGTTAAACCACTGAGCCTAGGGCTTGCTGATCAGAAGGTTGGCGGTTCGAATCCCTGCGACGGGGTGAGCTCCCGTTACTTGGTCCCAGCTCCTGCCAACCTAGCAGTTTGAAAGCACGTCAAAATGCAAGTAGATAAATAGGAACCGCTACAGCGGGAAGGTAAACGGCGTTTCCATGTGCTGCTCTGGTTCGCCAGAAGCGGCTTAGTCATGCTGGCCACATGACCTGGAAGCTATACGCTGGCTCCCTCGGCCAATAATGTGAGATGAGCGTGCAACCCCAGAGTCGGTCACGGCTGGACCTAATGCTCAGGGGTCCCTTTACCCTTTACCTTTATTTTCATCTACATCACACGGTCATTTCCTGTCTCCAAGTATTAACCTTAATTGCAACATCTTTCATCCGAACAAAATGCACTAAAGCTCAGCTTCTCTTAAGCTGCAGTTCAAGTGCAATGGAAATGCCTAGCTTTAGTAATTTTCTCTTCGTTTATCCCTCCCCTGCGTTCTCTCTGCCTCGCTTCCCACACACAAAACTCTTCTTTTTCTTCATGTGTGTTTCCCGCACTTTAGCTGTGGCACCAGAGAAACTCTTTCTGGTTCTAGAAGATGAACGGAGCCCTTTTTTGTATTTGGTTTTGAAAAGCATTTTTGTCATGGAGATAGTTCCTCATATTTTCCCACTGTGTATAAAAGTGTACTTGAACCCACTGATTTCAGTATTAGCTGTGCAGAATTCTGTTGGGTGTGGTCTTCCATCATTTCCCATCATATCCCAAGAACATTTTTTCATCGTTTTTAATGGATTGAGCACTGCTCATTGTTTGGGTTTACTTTATATTTCCATATGCTTTTAGGTTTCTATTGAGCAAAGCTGTTTGGGCGACTGTGCTGGAGAAAGAGAGGGGGAAAGGACCCTTCAGAGAGGTGAAAGTACAATGGCATTCACTTTACGGGTAGCCTTACCAGTTTCAGGCTGATAAGGAAGGACTGCACTGTGAGAAAATGGTGAGTTCAACAATGGAATGGGGACTTGGGCAGGAAAGGGCAATCGGCAGATCTCCAGTTATAGGCATTTAGGAAAGGCTTTCATTTGCGACCTGGGGGATGGGAAGAGAAGTGAAAGGTTTCTGTGGGAATGTTAATCCTTGGGGACCGAACCAGCTCTAAGAACCAACCTGCCAAGTTTCTATTAAACTGAGCTTTCAGGATCAAGATAAAAATAGATAGTGTATCACATATGCAGACAGAGAAGCTGCTGTCAGTCAAGGCTTTGATAACCCAGCAAACCAGCCTTTTTCTTTTCCCAGGCTTGCTTGAGCTTGGGGATGGGGTGGAGGGGTGGGGAACTATGCAAGACTCCAGAGGCTGTCCAGTAGACTAACATACATTAACTTTCACAGAAAAAGGATGAAATTCTAGATGCAATTTAACCACAGCCACCTGCTCGTTCTCTCCCCCCCCCCCGGGTGGCTCAACTTTCTCAGATTCTGTGGAACAATGGAGGCGATATACAATGAAAATGCATTAAACATTGGAAATGTTTCTCCTCGAGGTGCTCTGAATGATCTATGAATAAATGAGGACACAACCGTCCAAGACGTTCCAAAGATCACGCTAAGTGATTCTGGTGTGACCCCATTTGTGCATATCATGGACCATTGTGCACAAGATTTGCACTATGTGGTTTGCCCCCATAAGAGCAGGATTTTCCTTCATAAATAACTGGCCAAGGGCCCAAAATCAGAATCGAGACCCTGGCATGGGGAGGCATGAGGCTGTGACGGACAGCTGAGCCAGACCAGTGTGGTGATATAGTGCCTCAAAATTCCATCAGAAGGACGGAGCTTCTCTCTGATTGGTTACCAAGGCAGGTAGGCAGACGGGGTTGGTGGCGCCTGCAGTTTTTGGAGGGAAAATGAAAATAGCCGTTTCTGAGGGAGGGTTCAGATAGTTTGGCATATAGTTTAAGGGAAATAGTTGGAGGGAGAGTTGGAGAATTGGTTCTGATCTCTGTGTGTATAACATCTACTCTGAGGAAAATATCTACAGCCAGAGAAAGGAGTCTCTGAGTTTGGTTGTAAGACAGTGCTTAGTGTCTTGTGAAAGTATATAGACAGGAGTTTACTGGAGGGCTGAGTCTGAACTGCAGAAGAACTGAGGAGATAAAGTCTCCTCAGGTCTCATTCCAGTCAAGAGGATAGATTTTCCATAAAGAGAAGACTCTCAAACCAGCTTAGGAGCGGGTGGTGATCCCCTGGGTCTGTTATACTATTTGGAAATACCACAGGAGTGGGATTGATGAGAGGTTGGGAAACTGACAGAAAGTACCACCTTGTCTGAGAATCAAAGTGTTAAGCTCTAACACCTATGCCAGGCATCCCCAAACTGCGGCCCTCCAGATGTTTTGGCCTACAATTCCCATGATCCCTAGCTAACAGGACCAGTGGTCAGGGATGATGGGAATTGTAGTCCAAAACATCTGGAGGGCCGAAGTTTGGGGGTGCCTGACCTATGCAATGAAGTTTTCAGAACTGAAGTAGCCAAACTAGAAACAAGCTGAACATTCAACCAACTGGTCTAGAAGCCTGTAACATCCATCCACTTGATTTACTATACAGTGGAACCTCGGTTTATGAACACCTCGGTTTACGAATTTTCAGTTTACGAATGCCGTGGACCCATCTGGAACGGATTAATTCACTTTCCATTACTTTCAATGGGAAAGTTCGCTTCAGTTTATGAACGCTTCAATTTATGAACAGACTTCCGGAACCAATTGTGTTCATAAACCGAGGTACCACTGTAATGAGTGAAGTCTCCAAATACCAAAGTTTTACCTCACACAAAAACCCATAAGATAACCCGTGGTGGTTATAGGGTCTATGAAGTGGGGTTCACCACAGGGTTTTTAAAACTTTTTGCCCCCTGGTGCAAGCCCAATCTTGATAGAAATAAAATTATTGTTGCATGCCACCATCCCTACCTCTTAGCAGTGTAAGATTCCAGGAGATTCAGGAACTTACTCGGGGTTTGTGTTTCCTTTGGGAATGAGGGACAGCGGAGACTCTGGTGTCTTTATGATGTATGGTTTATTTACACATATGTACAACCTGAGCCTATGATGGAGGGGTTCAAAGCATCAACACTCAAAGGTGTCTTTCTTCTCACATAGCTGCAGCCTAAAATTTCAGCAGAATCTCTTTCGCTCTGGCTTCTCAGCCTGCTGCTTTTGCATCCAGCTTCTGGTGCACATTGCTCAAATCTCCACTCTGGCCATTTGTCTTTCTAACTAATAGAAAGTTGATCAAGGACTAAGAGGGGCAGCCAAAAATCCCCTCATAACAAAATGCCCCGCATAACAGTATTATTTAAATACATTTAGATAGCATGCCTAAGTGCTAACTTTCTGAATTTTACATGGGAACATCTTAATTTACTGTAATTGTACAGCAGCAAGTAATAAGTGTGATCAAGTACTAAATTAATGTATAAAATTACATTAAATCCCTCTTAGGGATATCAGTGAACTAAAATGCTGTGCTTCAGCTGAAGATGAAGCTAAAGGTTATCACTTATATCAGCCAGTCATTTACAGCACCGTAACCTCAATGATAACTTCAGTATTCTAAAATGGAAATTTTCCTGATTAAAGCTAGTTTAAGTGATGTTTCATGGATTCTTGTACTCAGTCCAGATTTCCAAATGAGCACATCACTATTTAGGGCAAGCAGAATTGGGCTTTCCCCTGTCGTTTGTGTAGGTGTTGAGCAAAATCCATGATTTAAACTAGTATTTTTATTTATAACATCAGTATACATGATGCTTTACATAGTTTCAAAAGCAAAAACAGACAGGTCTCTGCACCGACAATGGGGAAGACAACAAAAGGAGGCAAGGAGGAGACAATGTAGCAGAGATGGAAAGAGTTGCTGCTCACAACCTAGACAACCTACCTATACTCTAAATGGTGCTGGTACCAAAGGGCAGGTTGCTACTGTTGCACCACCTTCCTCATTATGTCTCCTGCCCCCTGCCCAGCTGTGCGCCATCATTTATGTCCCACTTGCTCATCAGATGGGACTGAATAACGGGACAAGACCACAAGCTTGGTACTGTTTAAATCACAAGTAGGTTGCCTAGGTTGGAAAAGTATAATTTACTCTTCGAATCATAGAATTGTAGAGTTGGAAGGGACCATGAAGGTCATCTAGTCCAACCCCCCCTGCCATGCAATGCAGGATTTTTTTGAGGGGGGGTTCTTGTGGATGCACTTCATGAATGGTGCTAGGCACATGTACTTCTGTATGTGGAAACTGGTACAAAATGTGATGGTGGATTTGAAAGAGGAGAAAATCAGGCTCTGAGCAAAATGTTAATGCTACTCTCCATCAGATATGCATGCTGTGTCTCTCTTGGCCTTTTTGTACTTTTAGATTGCAATCCTATACTCACCTACTTGAGGGTAAGCCCTGCTAAACTCTATGTGACTTACTTACTTCTGAGTTGGTAGGTACAGGACTGTGCGGTTAATGAGGCTTCTGCTAATTAGAGAGAAACATTACTAAATGTCAAAGTGCTCTGTGACTGCAAATATTTTGTTAGTACGGTTCTGCAGCTTTCAGTCCAGCCACTCAAAACGAGGCCCATCAATATGGGCTGATGTACTCTTAAGGTAGTTCTGTGAAGGAGGTGCGGATTCCAAGAGAGGTATTAGGACTCTCACCAAACTATAATTCT
This sequence comes from Zootoca vivipara, assembly GCF_963506605.1. NCBI lineage: Eukaryota > Metazoa > Chordata > Lepidosauria > Squamata > Lacertidae > Zootoca > Zootoca vivipara. The sequence continues at coordinate 91,304,119 of NC_083280.1, forward strand.
CAGAATTTGGGGTGGGGCAAAAGAACCAATGCAGGCAAATTGGTATAAAATTACATGAGTTTGTAACATAAATATACAGAGAGTTTTCACGTAGGACATCTGATTAAGAATACTGCAGAGAAATTTAAAAATGAAGCTTCTGAAAATCAGTATAATCTATTTGTCCAAAACAATATCCATTCTAGACTCAATCACTTCCCCCTTCAAGATCTCACCAGACAATAGGTAAATTATTATTCGATATGTTTCGTACTGGCTGTTATTTCTTGCACTACAAACCTATATGTGCATCATGCTAGCTCAGCTGTCATGTATTCCTCCCCAAATCTTGGGAACTGTAGCAGGGCTGGAGTGATGATGAGAATATTCAGCTGAGGAACCTAAGTGTCTTTCACTACTACAGTTGTCTGGGGACAGAGCAATTATAAGTGGTGTAGATGTGCCCTCAAGGAATCATACATCAGTGTGGTGTGAACTAAAGGATGTTAAGCTGCCCCGTTGACTTCGGCTGAACTGGCAGAAACTTGCCGCTCGATTTCTCCTTCCTCTTGTCTCATTCTTGCTCCTTTGCTTGTCTCGCCTGATAAAGTTTTCTATCAGTTTCAGTTTCTCATTCTCTTCCCTCAAGAAGAAATCAACCAGCTCGCTCTTTTCTTTCTTGATCTGCTCACTGATATCCTTGGGTATGTCTGGGATCATCCAGTCAACAAGGACACTGAGGAACATGACCAGGTTCTGCATGAGAAATAAATTAAATAAGCAGGAGGAAGACGTGTTCCTTACAGCACTGAAAAGATCCCCAAAGCACTCATTTTGGGGAGGTATTGCCAGGGGTGTAATAATAATAATAATAATAATAATAATAATAATAAAATTTTATTTATACCCCACCCTCCCCAGTCAAAAACCGGGCTCAGGGCGGCTCACACCAACAAAACCACAATAAAACATAAAAACAATTAATTAAAATACAGATTAAAATACAGTATTAAAATTTTAAATGCAGCCTCATTTCAAGTAGTCCATAAATCCAGGCCATGAGGGAGGAAAACACAGGGGTCAGGCTAAGTCCAACCCAAAGGCCAGGCGGAACAGCTCTGTCTTGCAGGCCCTGTGGAAAGATGACAAATCCCGCAGGGCCCTGGTCTCCTGGGAAAGAGCGTTCCACCAAGTTGGGGCCAATATTGAAAAGGCCCTGGCTCTAGTAGAGGCCAATCTAGCCACCTTATGGCTCGGGATCTCCAAAGTATTGTTGTTTGTGGACCTTAAGGTCCTTCATGGGGCATACCAGGAGAGGCAGTCCCGTAGGTACGAGGGTCCCAAGCCACATAGGGCTTTAAAGGTCAAAACCAGCACCTTAAACCTGATCCTGTACTCTACCGGGAGCCAGTGTAGCGCTGTCCGCCGGCACCTGGGGTGCATGCACACGTACCACCCAAGTGTGGACCGAGTGCGCTAACCCAGCTCTCGCACACTGGGCGGGGACAAGGTGCAGCAGGCATGGAGGGTACATCATAATATAATAGTCTCTGGGCTGCTTCCAATACTCCATCAGCAGTATAGTGTTAGCTGAACATACACCAATACATCAAGATGTTTTAATTCTCTTCTAGTTTAGCTGAGACTGTTCCACAAGGGCAAGTGTGAGGGACAGGGGATATCGCGAAGTCCCTCCCCTCCTGAGTTCAAGCCCGTCCCCGAGCAAAGGGGAAAGCAGGGAGAGTTCCGATTCCAGTGGGGAAGCAGGAAGTCGTGTCCGAGGCTCAGGCAAGGTAGAGGAGCCAGGGTCCCAGGTGGGACAGGAAGGGGCAAGTAAGGGGGGAAGACCCATCCCCCCAACTCCAGAATTACGCAGGAAGAGGAGGGGCAAGAGGATGGGTCTGCCAAAGCTTTTGTGTTGGAGAAAGACGCGCCAAAAGCCATTAGGAGGTTCTGAAACCGACTGACAACATCGCTCCGTGTAAATAGCAATGACTTGAGCACTGTAAATACGCAGCACCAATAAAAGAATAAAATGCAGAGCTGCGTAGCGTCGTTACTCTGAAGTAGTCCATTCCGGCCACTGTGACAGCAACCTCCTAATCATTTTTGGGCTACTTTGGAGTTGCCGGGATGAGCGTGTCAGAGGCGGAGAAGTGGCGGCAGATCGCTGAGCAAGCCCAGCTAGAACTGCAACAGCTGTCGCTGCAGGCGCAGGGAGAATTGAAGGCAGCTAAAGAGGAGACTAAGAAGGTCCAGGACGACCGGCTGCAACTTGCGGAACAGGTGAGAGAGCTTCAGGAAAAAGAGCAGCATTTAAGGGCGGTGGCGGTAGACCTCCAAAACAAGCTGGATGCAGAGAAAAACAAGGCGGGAGGGGCACCCCAAGTCCAAGTGCTGCCAGGAAGGAGAGCCGGGACCCTAGTAAGCAAGTTCAATGGAGACCCGAAGGAGTTTCAGGGCTTTGAGACTGAGATTGTGTATGCTCTTGAGCTGCACCACGATGAGTTCCCTGATGATGAGCACAGAGTAGCGTTTATTGTGGAGCACCTTACAGGGGCGGCCAGGGAGTGGCTAAGACCGTTAATTGCAACAAGGAATCCTTGCATGAAGAATGTCAAACTATTTCTAGAAGGTTTGAAAACGATGTATTCGTCAGATAGTCATATGGACCAGACTAAGGAGGAACTTCATAATTTACGCCAAGGAAATATGACAGTTCGCGCGTATTGGGCGAAATTCACCATGCTGGTGCACAGATTGGGGTGGGATCTGCAGTCGGCCCCAATGCAAGCGGCGTTCTACTTGGGGTTGCATGAGGAGGTGAAGGATGAGCTCTCGAGAGGTCCAAAGCCCAGTAATATGGATCAACTGAGCAAAGCGGCTCTGGCGGTGGGGGTGAGGCAGGAATCCAGGTGGAGCGACAAGCAAGCAACGCGCGCAAAGCGGGCTTGGTTCCCACGGTCGCAAGAGAAGCCACTCCCTCAACAACCCTTTCAAGCCACGCCTGGGGCCAGTCAGGACCAGGAACCCATGCAGATTGATAGCGCGCGCGCGCGGGGTTTTCAAACCCCAGCGGCGCCAAGGCGAAAGGAGGGAAGGGGTGGGAATTGCTTTCTCTGCAACTCCCCCCAGCATCTCGTCAGAGACTGCCCACATCGCAGGGAGTGGCAAGGAAAGGCGGGAACGGTTGTGCCCTCCCCCACTGACGCAGCACCACAGCAGGGAAACGGGAAAGCCTGGCTGCAGGAGACAAGGGGCGGCAGCCAGGCACAGTCAGCAGACAACAGCCCCAGCCCACCCACCCGCACAAAGAGGAGCAGAGCCAGCCCACCCCTCCCAGAGCAGGAGTGGTTCTAGAAGTGACGCTCACGCTCCCTAATGGCTATCCCCTGACAGTCCTCGCCTTAATTGACAGTGGGGCGTCAGCGAACTTCTTCTCGAGGAACTTTGCAGAAGAGCACCAGATCCAGCTTCTGCAGCTGGATTTTCCTCTGCACGTGGCAACCATTGACGGCAGAGAGCTGCTGGGAGGGGCCATCACTCATCAAACCCCCCCCATGAGAATGACGGTTGGAAGGCACTCAGAGACACTGGCATTCAACGTCACCACCATCTCAGACCCCCCAATCGTTTTGGGCATGAGCTGGCTGGCGCGCCACGACCCCTCCATAAGTTGGCATCAGAGATGCATCACTTTTGGATCGGACTTTTGCCTGGAACATTGCATGCAGCACCAACCAGGGGAGGGGCCTCCGATAGCCACGGTGGCCACCATGCACGTCAAAGGGGGTGAGGCGATACCCAAACCATACTGGGACCTGCAGGAGGTCTTCAGTGAAGCGGAGTCCGACCACCTGCCCCCACACAGGCCTTTTGACTGCCAGATCAACCTGGTGCCTGGGGCAACTATACCCCCAGCCAAGCTGTACGCCATGTCAGACCAGGAACTGGAGGATCTGCGCGCTTTTATCGACAAGAACCTCAAGCGGGGGTTCATCAGAGAAAGCAAGGCAGCAGGGGGCAGCCCGGTCTTCTGGGTGGACAAGAAAGACACGCAACAGCGCCGTCTTGTGGTGGATTTTAGACGGCTGAATTCGGTGACAGAGCCAGTGGCTTTCCCCATGCCCAGAGTGGATGATCTCCTGACAGCGGCACGCAGGGGCAAGATTTTCACCAAGCTAGACCTGAGGGGGGCGTACAACTTGATCAGGATCCGGGAAGGCGATGAGTGGAAAACCACGATGTTCACGCCTCTGGGCTCTTTTGAATATCTGGTGATGCCCTTCGGGTTGCAAGGGGGCTCAGCATGCTTCCAGGCCTTCATGCACCACGTCCTGGGGTCCCTACTCTTCAGGAAATGCTTGGTCTTTCTGGATGACATCCTTATTTACTCCAACGACCCAGTGCAGCACGTGAAGGACGTCAGGGAGGTGTTACAGCGCCTGAAGGAGAACCACCTGTATGTGAAGCTGGAGAAGTGCAAGTTTCACACCAAGGAGGTGGACTTCCTGGGCTACAAGCTGTCAGACAAGGGGCTGGCAATGGACAAGGACAAGGTGCAGACCATCCTGGACTGGCACAGCCCCAGGACGCGCAAAGATGCCCAACGCCTACTAGGCTTTGCCAACTTCTACAGGAAGTTCATCAAGAACTTCTCTCGAGTTACGGCTCCCATCACTGACTGCCTGAGAGGCAAGCAGAAGTTCAGGTGGACACCAGAGGCGCAAGCAGCGTTCGAAAGCCTCAAGAGGGTGTTCGCCTCAGACCAGAACCTGTTCCACGTGGTTCAGGACGCGCCCCTACGCATTGAAACAGATGCTTCTGATAAGGCTGTGGGCGCCATTTTGTTGCAACTGGACGCCAACAGAGAGTGGAGACCCTGTGCCTTCTTCTCCAGGAAGTTGACCCAGCCCGAGCGAAACTACACAGTTTTTGATCGGGAACTTCTTGCGATCCACGCGGCGTTCCAGCACTGGAGACACTTCCTGGTGGGCGCCAAGCACCCCATCCAGGTGTGCACAGACCACAAGAACCTGGAGTTCTGGAGAACTGCCAGGGTGCTCAACCAGCGGCAGATACGGTGGGCGGAGTTCTTCTCGAACTTCAACTTCTCCATACACTACATCCCAGGAGAGCAGAATGTCAGGGCGGATGCCCTCTCCCGCAAGCCAGAGTACATGGAGGAGGAGGCGCCACCAGCCCCAAGGCACATTTTCCCCCCGTCGGCATGGTCCTGCGGAGCAGCAGTGGTGAGCGAGGCAGAACTCACAGCACTGACGGCAGCGGATGAATTTGCCAACCGCATCTTCAGAGAACTGAGAGGGGGGAGGGAGCAGGCAAAAGACTTTGCAGAACGCAGAGGGCTGCTTTTCTACAAGGGTGCGCTGTACCTACCCACCACCCAGCTTCGACGTACGGTCCTCAAGCAGATGCACGACAACCCTACAGCGGGGCATTTTGGAAGGGACAAGACCACTCACCTAGTCATGAGACACTTCTGGTGGCCAGGGGTGAGGGAAGATGTTCGAGACTATGTAAGGGGCTGTACCACCTGCCAGCGGGCGAAGGTGGTCAGAGCAGCGCCACCAGGGTTGCTGGAGCCCTTAGCCACACCACACAGGCCGTGGGAAGTGGTGTCCATGGACTTCATCACAGATCTGCCTTCGTCCAGGGGTAAGACTGCAGTGTTGGTGGTGGTGGACCTCATGTCCAAAATGTGTCACTTTATACCGTGTGCCAGGGCAGTCTCGGCAGAAGAGACAGCCAAACTGTTTGTTGATCACGTTTTCAGACTGCATGGATTACCTTTAAGGGTTATTTCGGATCGTGGCCGCCAATTTGTTTCCAGGTTCTGGCGGCGGCTCATGAACCTCCTGCAGGTGGAGGTCAGCTTGTCGACGGCTAGACACCCGCAGACCAACGGACAAGCGGAGAGGGTCAACGCCATTCTGCAGCAGTACCTGAGATGCTACGTCAGCCAGCGGCAAACGGACTGGGTGGATCGCTTGCCACTAGCAGAATTTGCCTACAACAATGCAGTGCACGTCTCCACAGGGGTGTCGCCCTTTAAGGCCAATTACGGGCGCGACCTCAGATCTTTCCCAGAGAGGGAGAGGGAGGAGGAGGAGGAGGGCCCACAGGCTGAGGATTGGGCAGAGGAACTGGAGACGGTGCACCAGCAGCTCAGAGAACACTTGGAGAGGGCCAAGGAAGCGTACAAAAAGGGGGCAGATCGCCACAGGCGACAAGGGGAGGTCATCAGGGTGGGGGACAAGGTGTGGTTGTCCTCGGAGGGCCTTCCCACCAGAGGGAGGTGCAAAAAGCTGGCACCCAAATGGCTGGGCCCCTTCACGGTCACGCAACAGGTCAACCCGGTGGCATACAGGCTGGCACTGCCAGAGGACATGAGGGTGCATCCAGTGTTTCATAGATCGCTGCTGTCGCCGTACAGGGAAAGCAGCAGGCTCCGAGACAGCGAACAAACCCCCGAGGGAGGGGGGGAGAGGGAAAGCAGGGAGCAACTCAATGAGGCCACGGCCATCCTGGATTCAAGGTGGGGGGTGGGGGGCCTGGAGTACCTCATGGCATGGGAGGATGCTCCACCGTCCCAGAATGAATGGGTTCCCGCCACTCAGATACAGGAGGAATTCTTGGTGGAAGAATTTCACGCCCTCTTTCCCCACAGACCCAAGCCCTGGCACATGGAAAGGGAGGGGGAGGAGGAGGAGGCACGGGAGAACAGCTCACCATGGCGCTGGGAAGCGGAGTTTGAGGAACCAGAGGATGAGGTATGGGTGTCGCCAAGATCCACCCAGTCAGAGGAAGGAGCAGATTGGCAAAACATTTTTACCCCCACCAGCTCTGACGCCACGGACTTTTTGGGATTCCCGTCCTCCCAGGCGGAAGGGGGGGGCTCGCAGGACTGGGGGGAGGTGTTCACACCAACGGGCTCGGAGAGCACCGAGTTTTTAGGCTTCCAGTCGTCACCGACACATGGGGGGGGCCTGGGGAGGGGTGAAGGAGAGCTTGGGAGGGGGGTGGATGTGAGGGACAGGGGATATCGCGAAGTCCCTCCCCTCCTGAGTTCAAGCCCGTCCCCGAGCAAAGGGGAAAGCAGGGAGAGTTCCGATTCCAGTGGGGAAGCAGGAAGTCGTGTCCGAGGCTCAGGCAAGGTAGAGGAGCCAGGGTCCCAGGTGGGACAGGAAGGGGCAAGTAAGGGGGGAAGACCCATCCCCCCAACTCCAGAATTACGCAGGAAGAGGAGGGGCAAGAGGATGGGTCTGCCAAAGCTTTTGTGTTGGAGAAAGACGCGCCAAAAGCCATTAGGAGGTTCTGAAACCGACTGACAACATCGCTCCGTGTAAATAGCAATGACTTGAGCACTGTAAATACGCAGCACCAATAAAAGAATAAAATGCAGAGCTGCGTAGCGTCGTTACTCTGAAGTAGTCCATTCCGGCCACTGTGACAGCAAGGGAATGTGAAAGGGTCAGTGAACAAGCGTGAATAAAAATCAACGGACAAACAAGTATTGCAGGCAGAAATCAATGCATTACATGTGGCAGTGAAGTAATATAATGCAGAAAAGGTTTACCTGAAAGATAACGACAAAGGCCAAACGGGCAGATAAAACAGTCCAGTACTGCTTAGAAAATTCATACTGGTTTTCAGACCATGGTGGTTCTCTGTAATCCTTAAACCTGTAAAATGGAGCCATTGCTTTAAACTGCACATTTGGAGCCATATCTGCTGTGTACATGACAATTTCCCAGCTAGAAAGTTCTCCAGCAGTTGTGCAATTCGTACCCTTTATTTCCAGCAACAGTGTTTGGGTTCTCCGATTATGCTTCAACATTTCATTTTCACACCCATCAACCACAGCCCCGTGTATAGCCATTGTGTCAGGCTGCATTCATGGATTGCTTTAACAATTTTGACTGACATGGGTTGACTCCGATAAATCAAGCAACACATTTGCTTTGAGATATTTTAGGTGAAGTGAAATGGAATCCAATAAATAAATAAAGCTGCCCACATTTCACTGGATGCCAGGATTGGACACCTGTCCTCCCTAAATGTTTCTGAACAGAGGACAGATGCAAAGAGCTTCTGTCTGTGCCCAGCAGTGGCAGATGTAGGTGCCCACATTTCCTAGTTGATGGGCAGGAGATGGGAGGCAGAAGGGCTAACATGCCTGCCACATTGTGGCACTCTCTCTTTTCCTGCTTTTCTTAGATGCAGCAACAATTTTGTGTCATGTCACTTCCCACATGGTAGCCTCTTTTGTGTTATGCCAGGCACAGGGTAACTCGGTCCTCCAGATGTTTTGGGACTACAAGTCCCATCATCCCTAGCTAAGAGGACCAGTGGTCAGGGGTGATGGGAACTGTAGTCTTAAAACATCTGGAGGGCCGAGTTTGCCTATGCCTGTGTTGTGCCATGCTACCCATGGTAGCTATTTTGTGACTAGTACCCATGGAGCTTACTTTCTAAAGGTAAAGGTAAAGGGACCCCTGACCATTAGGTCCAGTCGTGACCGACTCTGGGGTTGCGCGCTCATCTCGCATTATTGGCCGAGGGAGCTGGCGTATAGCTTCCAGGTCATGTGGCCAGCATGACAAAGCCGCTTCTGGCAAACCAGAGCAGCACATGGAAATGCCGTTTACCTTCCCGCTATAGCGGTTCCTATTTATCTACTTGCATTTTGATGTGCTTTCAAACTGCTAGGTTGGCAGGAGCTGGGACAGAGCAACGGGAGCTCACCCCGTCACAGGGATTCGAACCGCTGACCTTCTGATCAGCAAGCCCTAGGCTCAGTGGTTAGCCCACAGTGCCACCTGGGTCCCCATGGTAGCTATTTTGTGACTAGTACCCATGGAGCTTACTTTCTACCAGCAAGTAAATAGCCTTAATAGTGAACAACTATACACTTTTTATGAAGATTAAATATAATAAATTGTTGCATTGGGCTGTGATCCCCTTGAACTCAGTAGGACTTATTTCTGAGAAAGCATACAAAGGAGAATGGTTGTTAGGGATGTAAATACACCAATTTTGTTCTTAGAAAGAATACAAAAGGATAGAGATATATTTATTTGTATAGAAGGCACAGTTTTAGAATGTTCAACTTAGGTTCCTACAGCGGAGAGTTTCAAAGGAGAAGCATGTAAGTTCTGGCCTATATTTAGCATAGTGGGATAAATGTAAGGCTAAGAGAGTGGGAGACAACATATGGAAAGATGGAAAGAGTTGGACCTGTTGAAGGTCCCATGTTCAATTTCAGTTATTTTGTTGTTGTTTAGTCGTTTAGTCGTGTCCGACTCTTCGTGACCCCATGGACCATAGCACGCCAGGCCCTCCTGTTATTTTATTCTATTTATTACAAAATATCTTACCCGCTCTTCAGCCTAAGATCCCAGGCCGTGTTACAACAATTGCAAAAAGCGGATAAAACCACCGCAGTTATAAAACAAACGAGCCATTCCAAATGGATCAGAACAGTATAAATTAAGCAGGAGTGATGGGTCCCACAAAAACAAACATATTTTAAATGTTGCAAAGAGGTGCCTCTTCAACATGTGGGAAAGCTGGACAATGAAGATGCTAGGTGCTTCTGGGGACGGGGCAGGGCGAGTTTCACAATTTAGGGGCTGACACAGAGAAAGCCCCCTCTCCTGAGTCACCTTTCCCCAACACCTCTGAGGGTGGCAGAAGGACCAAGAAAGCCCTCAATAAGGCGAATAGGGGTGGAAACAGTCTTTCATATATTTGGGGCTTTAAACACTAATGCGAGCAGCTTAAACTGGGCCCAGAAATGAGCTAGCATCCAGTGTAGCTGTTTTAAAACGGGAGTTATTTGAGCTCTAATTTGAACCCCAGCACAGTAATCTGGCTGCTGCACTTTGAATTATCTGTACATAAATGAATGTGAAGATATTTCCAGCAATGAGACTAAGTTATTCATAATAGCAGCATAAATTAGAAATGATTGCTTTCAGTGGAGTGCAACCCTCTCTGGAGCAGGCTGCCTTCCTACATCCTTGACTTGAGAATGATCTCATATAACAGAACTGGGAAAGGCGCTGAGTTTGGAGCCTGGAGACTTACTACCAATTGGAAGTGACAGCCCTGAGGAAATGGACCACTGATCTGACTAAGAATCATATGGAAGTATATGTCCAGTGGCAAATGGATGCATTTTCCACCTGTAAATATGCACATAACGGCAGTGTGCAATTCTGATATTATACCGGCAAATTGATCAACATTCGGTGGCCAATATTGTAACTTATTGGGATGAGGGATGTCTAAGAATTCCAGCAAAAACAGAAATGGGAGTGTAAGTTGTCAATATTTGCTAATTTGTCCCATGTTTGGGATAAAAAATCTATCCAGCTTTCAGTCCAAAAATGATACATAACGGAGCACACCTTTTCCCTTTTATACTGAAATCACTCTGCATTAAAATATTGTTGCTTTTGCTTTGAAAAAGCAGGAATTAGCTGATGATGGTTATTACCATTTTGCAGATAGAGATTTAGAACTAAAGGCTGGATGTTCCCTGTTAAAAGTCTATGCCTTAAAAATATAGCATATGAATGAAACAGACAAATCTTTGTTTCTAACAGGGGTACTTCTCAAACTGATGGGAATGCCTGCAGCTTTTTTCCAAATGCACACCTGGTTGCAAACTCAAGTTTGCTCCAGTGTCGTATGGATAAGCTTTTAGTGGCAAACTTGATTTTGGGTTCTGAAAAATTCATCCTCACGATCTAAAGGAGTGTTTAACTAAGAAAGGTGTCATTTTCGTTTTGCCTTGCACAGAATTAAAAAAAAAACCCTTGTACTCTGCAAAAAATAATAATAATTGGGGTGCTCTGAGGGGAGAGGAGGGGGTGGAGGGAAACCCAGACACAAAAAATGGATCCTTTGAAGTGCTGTGCCCCGCACGTTCCTCTTGTGGCAGGAGGGGGCCCGTGGGGGGGGCAGCATGAAGAAGGAGGAGGATTAAGTTAATAATATAAGAATAAGATTTTGAATTAGAATAGAAAACCCGCCATAATTAATTAGAGAGGTTAGGAAAACCAGGAGGAAGAGAATCGAGGAAGTCACAATTACAAAGTTAAGAAAATAAGAATTGGGAATTTATATATTTTTTATTTTTATTTTTGTTGTTTTATTGTTAATCTGTTGTGTTGAAGAAACAGCTGGGGGGAAACCAATCCTCAGAGCTCCTCCATCCCTGTCCTCTCAGTGGCAGGGAGGGGATGAGGGGGGAGGAGGGAGGGGGGAGGCCAAACCCAGCCTATAATGGACCCCTTTGATTCTCAACGCCCACGGGTACTACTGGTGGCAGAAGTGGACTTGTGGGTGGAGGGAAAATGTAGGGACAGAGTCTACATTGTATGTCTTGTTTGTCTTGTTTGCATAAAAACCAATAAAAATTATTATATAAATAATAATAATAATAATAATAATGGCTAATTATCTGTCACAGATTGTCACTGCTGCAATGTTCATTTAGAATGAATACCAGATATTTCAGAATAGTGGATAAAAATGTTGGCCTACCTATTCTAAGAATGCATTACTAGGGAGTGTCTGAATTCGTTATGGATTCAGTTAAAGACACCTTAATATCAAGTGAAGCCCATAATGGGAAATTCCGGTTTCAATGTAATACCACTGAATTGTATGAGGTCAACTTTCTCCCCAAATTTTTCAGAAATGAAATGTGTGCCTCTGTGTGTTTAATTGAGCTAAAATACATTGCTCATAGCCTCCCTCTGTTAGGAACCCAACTAGGTGTGAAGCCTCCACGACAGTTTTTGGTTTTACTTAAATGCCTCCATTGAGGGCTCTAAATTTGATTGGAGCAGGAGGGGAAGAGAAAGGGCCGATCAATCTTTCCCGATGTTTTTTCTGATCAAAATCGAAAACATACTATATCGATTCAGAAGGTCTTAAGGCTCAGGAAACAGGGAGAAGCTTAAGGGACATCAAGCTTAAGAGGAGCACAAATTTTGGAAAATTGTCAGACCCCCTAGAAGTGGCTTCATGGCCAGATGCTGCCTGCAGACCTTAGTGTTGATTTGCATGCTGGAACACTGGAGTCAAGGCACATCCATCCACATTGAGACTTGACTTCTAGAGACTTGAGGAAGAGGAATGAACCTCAATAATGTACACACACTAACAATATTTTAACAAGGCACCCACAGAATGCAAAACAAGGACAGTGATTTATATGGGCCAGGGACCAGAAATAGGGGCTGCCCCTAGAAAACATGGATACCTATTGGATACCATTTTTTGTTCTCATATTTGTTTCCAAATGATTAAAGAAGAAATATTGTGTGTGTTTCCTAGGAAGTCAAGTCTTGGACACACTGAGCTGAATAAAATGTGAGGAGAAAGGGCAAATGTACCGTAGCTGAAAATTTTACCTTTTGCCTTCAATGGCAGAGGCCAGTCTTACTCTAATTTTAACCCACTAAAGTTAGTGGAACCACCTACCAAAATTGCTCCTACCATAAGTCTTAAATACAACAACCAGGGATTGGTAAGGCTGCTTTACCTGCAAAGGGAAACATCCTGTTCAAAACTTGAGGCTTCTGGCTGGGTTCCAGCCTTGAAATCACTGACGTTGAAGTATGAGAGAGTGTGGTTGATGAAGCCATGCATGGTTCCATTGTGACTATATGCATATTGATAGACAAGGCGCGGAATGAAATCAGAAGTGACGGATATGACAAAGGCCTGGGAGAAAAGAACAACCTTTACCATATGAACACAGATATGCATAGTGTACTTTGGAGTCAATTTATGGATGAGGACAGGGATCAAAAAGATCTCCAGAAATCCCCAGAGAATCTGCTTTGTGACTTGAGGAGAAGAACTAGTTGGACTTGCAAGCATTATTGGTCTCCAAAGCACTGTGGAAGAGCATCACACCACAAATGCCTGAACCTTGAGACTGACCCTCTGGCTGTTTAATAAAAGTAGATGGTCAGTGGCTGGCTGGCTGGGGAGTCTGGCATTTGTTCAAGAGCTTTGCATAGTGAGTCTTTTATGCCTTTTTAATATAAGTCTTGGCTGGATTTTTACTGCCGTTAGTTTGGTATTAGATAATAGTTTATTTGTTTAAAAGATGAGTGAGCAAGGGAGGATGATAATAGAAGGATGAGCCTTGTGGCAATTTATGCAATTGAAATTGAACATACAGTATTATGAGTTTTTTTGGGGGGGCAGGTTGCATGCCTGAGCCCCCCTTCTAATTCATGGATCCAACATGGATTCAATTGCTGGAATAGCCAGACCAGCCTAGTAAGGTAAAGGTAAAGGGACCCCCGACCATTAGGTCCAGTCGTGACCGACTCTGGGGTTGCGGCGCTCATCTCGCATTATTGGCCGAGGGAGCCGGCGTGTAGCTTCCAGGTCATGTGGCCAGCATGACAAAGCCGCTTCTGGCAAACCAGAGCAGCACATGGAAACGCCGTTTACCTTCCCGCTGTAGCGGTTCCTATTTATCTACTTGCACTTTGATGTGCTTTCGAACTGCTAGGTTGGCAGGAGCTGGGACCGAGCAACGGGAGCTCACCCCGTCACAGGGATTCGAACCGCCGACCTTCTGATCAGCAAGCCCTAGGTTCAGTGGTTTAACCCACAGCGCCACCTAGTAATGGCTCGCTAAGTATGAGTTGTTAAGGGAACAAAGGGAGTGGCTGTGTGCCAGATAGTGAGAAGGGTAAAGCCTGAATTTGAAGCAGAGTTTTGGGACTGCGATGTGAACTCAAAAAATAAAGCAGCAATGGAGGTTAAGGCTATTGATGGCTTCTAGGCTCTACCTGCTATGTCGGAGGCAGGAAGTCAGTTGCTGGGAATCATACATGGAGACTGTGTGGTTGCACTTAATCTCTGCATTAAGATTACTCATAGGCATGGGGATGTGGAAGAAATTAGATTCAGTTCAAATTTATGGGCGAACCTGCTGGATGCTTTTTTGCATAATGGGGTGGTCCCTGTTGCCTCGAAGGTGTTAAGATTTGCATATGTCCAGTGGCGGAGCTTCATGCTCCGGCACCGGGGGCGGGGCTGCCGCCCGTTCTGGGGGCAGGGCGCGTCTCCTGGAGGGGCGTGGCACCTCCCAGAGGGGCGTAACACGCATTCCGGGGGTGGGGCGGGCATCCACGATGGCACCCCTTGGAGCCTGCCGCTCGGGGCGACCCGCCCCCACCGCCCCTATCTTCCTACGCGCCTGCATATGTCCTCTGCTGCTTCAGCAGCAAGCAGCTTGTAAAGTGTCTGGTGGAATTCACATACTCGGTCTGGGGAAGGAAGTGTGTTGTCTTTCTGTACCATGTGATGTTTTGTTCTTCCTTTTTGCTTCTGTCTTTGTCTATGACTGGAAGCAAGATGTCGAGCTCCAGCTTTTACTTTGCATATAGCCTTAAATAAAGTAGTTAATGATTTCAACTTTATGGCTGTTTATTTGTGTGTGTCGTTCTTCACAGAGGATGGTCACATTTCATCTGGAAGTGCCTGGGCGCTGGGGTCAGACTCACTGCTTCCCCCGCCTGGCATGTTTCAACAGAAGGAGGCAGCAATGTGCAACCATAACTGAAGAAGCCCACTGTGGACCCACAGGTCCAATACACCTTGGTCAAGGCAATCTAGAAGGTGGTGGTGATTCAGCTGCATATAACAACACAAGAAGAGTAACACAAGAACCACAGGATCGGGCCAAAGGCCCATTTGGTCTAGCATCCTGTTCTCACAGTGCCCAACCAGATGCCCACAGGAAGCCTGCAAGTACAACCTGAGCATAGTTCTCCCCACCGGAGATTCAGAGCAATGTCTTCAGAGATGCACTGGAGGTAGAAAATAGCTATCCTGGCCAGTAGCCATGAATTTGCCTTTTGGTGAAACTTATTATCTTAATGTCTCCTAGTCTGGATTCAGGCCTGAGAACCAACAGGATTGCATGGCAGTTCCCAGGTCCCAAGAACTGGGTTGGGTATCAGTTTTGTACAGGTTTGTACTCCCTCTGAAGGAGCAGGTACATCATTTGGGAATGCTCTTAGATCCACTGCTTTCATCTGAGGCCAAGGTGACCTCTTCAGACCATTGCCACCTTTGGTTGGTGTGCCAATATGACCATTTCCAGACAGGGATAACCTTGCCATGGTGGTCCATATATTGGTTACTGCACAAGTAGACAACAGTAACACAGTGTAAGGGGCTAC
The DNA here is from genome assembly GCF_963506605.1 of Zootoca vivipara. Lineage (NCBI taxonomy): Eukaryota > Metazoa > Chordata > Lepidosauria > Squamata > Lacertidae > Zootoca > Zootoca vivipara. The sequence continues at coordinate 91,319,346 of NC_083280.1, forward strand.
CCTTTCTATTTGGGGCCACCTTAGCATAAAATGCAGCTGCTATGTTGCTTAGTGGGACCACCACTTATTACAGTATATTAAATGGCACACATTTTTTTAAGAAATCAATGCTTAAATACAGTAAGAAAAACCTGAAATTCTTGACAATTTAAGTCAAATCCCCTCTTGCCATAGCATACGTAAGCAAGAAGCCAATACAGTACTCACATTAATTATTACTGAAAATTTTCCAATGCCACTCAGAATGTTAAACCAAATCCCTGTAAGAGAGAAGAAAGATTTGTTAAGTTGTGGTTTCCATTCCTGTTCTGATTGCAAACCAAATTCTAGACCTCATATTTTTCTCTCCTGCCTTTCTATTCTCCATCTTTATCATAATTTTATATTTAAGAAACGTACCTATATCTTTCGCTCTTACTGTATCCGGCCTCCTTAGCTCAGTGACAAACTTTTTGGCATCCAGGCGAACTTCAATGACATTGTTGAGCAGGGCAAACACAGGAGCCAGAGGAAAAGAAGCAACAAAGAGCGTGACGAATCCAAACTGTATAACTAGAATATAGAAAAACATTGTTCCTAAGGGCTGTGTTGGCAAGAAGACTGAAAAAAACCAAGTCTGCAATCACTTGCAAAGCTATGACATATAGTGCTATGCTTATATAATATATATAAACTTTTGAAGTCATTGTGTGTTTGTGTGCGCGCCACTTAGGTCCACAAGGTTATAAACGCCTCTTTGGCGGAGGGCTTGTTTCAGCCACCCTAAAGGAGGTAGCTGTGAGAAAACCCTCATTGAATCTTGAGGATCATAGCAACTATCAGTTGTGAATGACATTTTCATGGGGAAATTACTGGATATTATGGGTGAACTTGGTCATGCTGACAGTACCAGGCTGGTACCAGCTGGAGTTCAACCCTATTGATTGTCGCATTCAATGCAACTGATCACAGGATCCCTCTGCTTAGGCTCTCTAAATTGGGAATTGAGGGCATTTTTATTCAGGGGATCCATTCCTCCCCAGAGAACCAGTTCTAGAAGCTGGCATTATCAGACTTTTCTTTGGCCCTCATGTTAAGGAGCTCTGTTTGAAGAACTGTATTGTATGAGACCAAAGGTCTATCCAGTCTAGCATTCTATTCTCACAGCGGCCAACCAGATGCCTATGGAAAGCCCACAAACACATGAGCACATTAGAACTCTCCCACTCGTGATCTACAGCAACTAGCAGCCAATTCCAGAGTTTAATTATGCATTGAAGTCATTCCTTTCTTCTGTCCTGAATCTCCCAACATTCAGCTTCACAGAATGACACCACCCATTGCGATTTAAGAAGTACATGAAACTGCTGAGTGAGGTTGTGAAAGGTTGGGTGTTTTCAAAATGGTGATGACATCCAGCTATCTGTCTTTTCTAGCTGAAGTGCAGAGCCAGTATTTGGGAGCAGTAATGGAATAGATGAGGGCCATTGAACTGAAACTCAGATGGAGATGCTGCTGGTGGGTAGTTTGTCTGTTCAGGAAGATGCTGTCAACCAGTTCAGGTGGGAGTTACATTCTCCTTCAATGGGCAGGTTTGCAGTCTGAGCGTGCATGAATTCATCTTTATTACTGAGCTTGGATCACAGCAAGATGGAGACGCTGTGGCTGAGTGGTTTACACCAGTTGTAAACCTTCATATAGAGTAGATGACCTCCCTACACAAAGCATCTCGTTTTTGAGGGTTTAATCTCAGTTTGTAGACTCTCACAATTCCAGGCATTCATGCAAGTGTGTGTATATCTATTATGTATTTAAATAATACCATTGCCTACATCTTTCTTATACATGAGAAAGCATGGCAACAGAAGGGAGATAGCCTATGGAAGGGAAGGGAATAGGGACCCAGGTGGCACTGTGGGCTAAACCACTGAACCTAGGGCTTGCTGATCAGAAGGTCGGCGGTTCGAATCCCTGCGACGGGGTGAGCTCCCGTTGCTCGGTCCCAGCTCCTGCCAACCTAGCAGTTCGAAAGCACATCAAAATGCAAGTAGATAAATAGGAACCGCTATAGCGGGAAGGTAAACGGCGTTTCCATGTGCTGCTCTGGTTTGCCAGAAGCGGCTTTGTCATGCTGGCCACATGACCTGGAAGCTATACGCCGGCTCCCTCGGCCAATAATGCGAGATGAGCGCGCAACCCCAGAGTCGGTCACGACTGGACCTAATGGTCAGGGGTCCCTTTACCTTTACCTATGGAAGGGAATAGTGGTGTTTGCTTTGTGAACATTTTGCCCCTTCTGAAACAGACCTCCTTTCCACTAAACTTCCCCTTTTTGGCAATTCTTTGCAGCATTTGTGAAAGGATGAAAAACTGTTTGCAAGGCAGTGAAGGCAGAGGAGGAAAGGCGGAACACCTCGTTGTTGACATAACTGAACCAAGGCTCTGTCACATTGTGATGCAGTAAAAATAAGGCATCTGCATGCAATTCTACACATTTGCACTTTGTTACTTTAAAAAAACAAACACATTTGAATAGAATATCACTGATTCTTGTAATGGAAATGGTATTTCTTTCCCCCTGAAGAGCAAGCGAGCAGGGAAAATTTGTACAAAAGCATAGAAGACTGGCATATGGGTTTGTTTATGGACATTTTCACACACACCCCTCCATAATGTTGACTTTCGCAGCAAAAACCAAAACTGACAAAAAATTGATGCAGCACTACAAAGAAAGAGCCTGACTATTGTGTGTCTGCAATAGCCGCTAATGATTTCTCACATAATTGATGTATACAACATGCCTCCACAAGATGCTCCAAGATGACACTTTCAAATCCTGCTACATCGTGGAGATTACGGAAGAATGTGGCAATATTTCTTTTGTTTTGATGGATTCTCCTGCTTTAGGGGGAATTCTTCTAAATCTTCAGAATTAATCCTAGAAGGCTTAGAGACCCTGAACCTTATTCTGCCTCGCTTTATATGGATGCTAGACTTCTGACTGCCTTCAGCAGGAAAATAATTAATTCTGTTATATAGAAATCCTTGGTTCACATATATCAGGGTCCCCAAACTAAGGCCCGGGGGCCAGATGCGGCTCAATCGCCTTCTAAATCCAGCCTGCGCACAGCATGTTTTTACATGAGTAGAATGTGTCCTTTTATTTAAAATGCATCTCTGGGTTATTTGTGGGGCATAGGAATTCATTCATATTTCCCCCCAAAATATAATCTGACCCCCCACAAGGTCTGAGGGACAGTGGACTGGCCCCCTGCTGAAAAAGTTTGCTGACCCCTGACATACATGCTTAGTAGAAGGGAAGAAAAAAAATTGGATAGCAAAATACGTTCATTGCAATCTAAACAGAAGTTCAGTGACAGACACACCAGGTCAGAGAATCTGCTTGTGGGGTGGTGTCCTGCATATCCTTAGAGCGTTTATTAGGCAAAGGAATGTATATCCCACCCTTAAAAAATTTCTCAGGACATGAAGCAGCTTAGGGTCATTGCTCTTAATTTTGACTTTCTGATTTTAATCTTCGCTTTCTGTTGAGGAACCAGCCATCAGCCCTGACTGCAGCACGGCTATTATGCTGTAAGTATCCTGGAAGGTCTCAACATTTGCCCTGTGCAGTCTCTTCGAACAGTGTTCCCATGATGGCAGATACAAACTAGGCCCAGATGCAGTCAAGGTGCAGTTCGTTTTCAAAGCTCACAAAGTCTTCAGCTAATTACAAGAGAGTGTATTATTATTGATTTTTGGCTTTCAAAAAACCTCTCACATTATCAAGATTAAGCTATTATTGCAGCAGTATTAGTGTTTTGGCAAGCAGCGTGTCCTTACTACAGAGACTGTCTCAGCACATTTGTTGTTGTTGTTTAGTCGTTTAGTCGTGTCCGACTCTTCGTGACCCCATGGACCATAGCATGCCAGGCACTCCTGTCTTCCACTGCCTCCTGCAGTTTGGTCAAACTCATGTTGGTGGCTTCGAGAACACTGTCCAACCATCTTGTCCTCTGTCGTCCCCTTCTCCTTGTGCCCTCAATCTTTCCCAACATTAGGGTCTTTTCCAGGGAGTCTTTTCTTCTCATGAGGTAGCCAAAGTATTGGAGCCTCAGCTTCAGGATCTGTCCTTCCAGTGAGCACTCAGGGCTGATTTCCTTAATAATGGATAGGTTTGATTTTCTTGCAGTCCATGGGACTCTCAAGAGTCTCCTCCAGCACCATAATTCAAAAGCATCAATTCTTTGGCCATCAGCCTTCTAGTTTCTGTTTAAATTATATTTCATTTCTAGTTTGAAGTCAGCTAGTGAAATTTTTAAAGCATCATGCCAGCTAGTGACAGGGTGCTGCTTCTTCTAGCAAGCATTCCGGGCAGATTTCACAAAACAAAACACCTCAATCAGCATAGGCTACCAGGGGTAGAAGAGCACATTGTAAGAAACAGAGGGGACAGTGCTGAGAAACTGGCCCTTATTGGGCCTCGCCTCCATCATGCAACTTCCTTTGGGCCTAGATCTCATTATGCTGTATATTTCCTTGCTCTTCCTCCATTTAACGCTGTGGATGGAAAAGCGTTCCACATAATGACATCAGGACCAGAGTGATGATTTGTACTATAGAAGTGGAGGTGGGTATCTGATATGGCCACCTATTTTTGTTGGCAGATCTGTGCTTCTTATTACACATACTTTTGCCTTTCTCACTCGCTGGATCATTTAAGTTCTATTCCGAACTTAAAAATGGAAAGCGTAATGCTGGAGGTCAACAATAGAGGTTTAAAGACTGTCTCAAGGCAAATCTTAAAAAATGCAGTATAAACACCGACAACTGGAAAACACTGGCCTGCGAGCGCTCCAGTTGGAGAACAGCCTTTACCAAAGGTGTCATGGACTTTGAAGACACTCGAACTCAAAACGCAAGGGAGAAACGTGCTAAGAGGAATGCACGCAAATCCACACCGTGATCAACTCCCTCCTGGGAACCAATGTCCCCACTGTGGAAGGACGTGTGGGTCCAGAATTGGCCTCCACAGTCACTTACGGACTCATTGTTCAAACCGTGTTTATGGAAGACAATCTTACTTGGCTACGAGTGATCGCCAAAGAAGAAGAAGATGACTTTTGCCTTTGGAGGACCTTACACGTGACTCTAATCTAAGGGTTGCCATGTACTGTTTCAGAATATCTTCCCCTAACATACAGACAGGTAGAATTGCCCTGCTATCTCTCAGTTCATATGGCCAAAAAGGACCAGTACAGGTGAAGAGGGACATCCACACAAAGTTACACAGATTCCAAAACTGAATCTAATCAAGGTGGCATTTTAGGATTAGGCTACACCATTTCTTCTCAGAGGCATGTTGCTGCATTTAACTACAACATGTTTTCTTGCAGTTAAAAATTTCCTTTCTGAATTCAGTGACTCTCTCTGGCGAGTCCTGTTCTTCAGTTTTGAAAGTATGCAAACATTCTCCACTGAAGTGCTCCTTTCATCTTCATTTCTGCCTGGTGCCCTTTCAGAACAATCTCAACTGACAGCTCCAGTGCTGAGCATCTCAAAGAACTTCCGCTCCATGTGGGTGGTCTGTGTCAATCAGCAGTGAATCTGACAGCTGAATTTAGTGATACGTACTGTGCACCACAGGGAGAAGAAGGTTTAATTTTACTCTAGCTTTCCATGTTTCTTGAATCTCATAGCCAGGACTCAGCATACTGTGCCACATGGTAAAATTACAAAGATGGTGAGCCATTAATATTAAAGATAATCAGATTTACCTGCTGGAATCTATCTATCTATATAAATGTAAACTGGGGATGTGTGTTCGTCTCCAATGTTCAACGAAACAGCTTGACCGATTGCATTCAAATTTTGACACAAAGTCAAATGTGACTACGAGAGCAAGCCCATACCATTTTTAAAGACAGATGTCACACCTGGGCCAGGTAAAACCTGCAAAACAATCGTGTTCCAGAACTCACAAATAAGATGAAAGTCTATGCTGGGAAAAGAACCAGGTTGCAAACCAGCACCCTCTAGTGACAGCTACACTGTTACTGCACCTATAAAACCTTCCCTCTCAACAGCACCTCGGCTCCCGTTTACATACTAGGCCGAAGCCTTTACAGACTAGGCCAAATGGAGGTACTGAGTCGCCTGGGTGGGGGTTGGGGGGAGGAGGGGACGGGATAGGTCAGGACACGGTGGGACCAGTCACAGGGATGAGCTGGGGGTGGGGGGAGGAGGGGTTGTGATACGTCATGGGTCAGGACATGGTGGGGGGAACCACAGGGATAAGCCGGGGTGGGGGGAGGAGGGGGCGGGATACATCATGGATCGGCACGGGTGGGGGGAATCACAGGGATATGCCTGTGTAAACAGAACACGCGTAAAACAGGGGGACTCTGAAGGTGAGGGGAGTCTGAAGGGGGACTCTGAGCCTCCATTTAACAGACTGAGCCACAGCAATGCGTGGCAGGGCCAGCTAGTGTGTGTGTGTGTGTGTGTGTGTGTGTGTGTGTGTGTGTGTGTGTGTAATTGGAATAAAAATATTTAAATTGTACCTGAAGCCAGAAATAAATAGGCAGGCCACTGATATTGGGTTGAGGGCTTTTATATAACAATACATTGCAGCAAGAACGTGAATCGCTGTGCAAGCATAGGTTGAGGCCGGGGTAACCTTGCCACCTGCTCCTAATCTATATTCTATAGGCAAGCCAAACTCTGCCCCAAGCACAAGCCATGGGTTTTCCTGTGTGTGTCTGGCTCCTCATCTGTTGGTTAAGGGAGACTCACCTGGCACCCATCTCCCCATGCCCCAAAACTCCGAAAGTGTGGTAAGAGTGGGTCTCTGTGGAAGGCCTTTTTCCAATGGCGCCTCTCCATTTGCATATACTACCGTTAGGCGTCATTCTCTCTCCTGTTTAATTGCAAGCTGTTAAATTAGGTTAGTTTATTCTGATTGTTTTAAGCAAAGCCGTATGGACTTTTTTTTTTGCATTTACATATTGACATCATGAGTATTTCTAATTGTTCCAAGTAGTTTTTAAAAAATGTTTTTAAAGAACAGGAGTAAGTTCTGCATGCTCTATAAAAGTTGTAGAAACAGCTTTTTTAGAAAAAAAGACTGCTTTCATATTAGCGGCTGAAAAGAGATATTTCAAAAGCCTTACTCATTTCCATGTATTCTGGGGTCAGCCCAGTGAAAGGTTCCAAGGCGTGGTCCAGCTCCCACTGCTGAGGTGGTTTGGAAGGATCAGATTCATTTGCCTTTGTCTCAGGCCTCTCATCCTTTAGCTTCCGGAACAGTTTTTTTAATTTACTGGGGAATTAAAAAAAAAATGTAGGCAATAAATTTAATTAAAACAGTTTGGGGATCTCAAACCATAGCTGCCAAGTCTCCCGTATTCCTCAGGAAACCCCCGTTTTTCCAGCTGTCGCCAGCCGAAAAAACAGTTTTTTTTTGTTTTTCCCCGGTTTATTCTGGCGTGGCGGCCATTTTGGAACTGGGCGGAGCATGCTCAGAAGCGACTTTTGATGCTGCTCTGACCAGTTCCAAAATGGCTGCAGCATGAATTCTGGTGCGGCGGCCATTTTGGAACTGGGCACAGCAGCAGCAAAAGTCTCTCCTGAGCATGCTCCGCCCAGTTCCAAAATGGCGGCAGCGCTACTTCCGGTATGATACTTCCGGCCCGATCCCTTATATTTCAGAGGGGAACTTGGCAGGTATGTCTCAAACAGAACTTTTAACAGCCTCACTATTTGCCCAGGGATGCAGCTTAAAAGAAAAGCATTTTTGTTTTTTGTTTTATGTAGCAAACATAAGTGTGGGAGGGCTCACTGGGTCCTTCCATTTCATCCTCACAACCATCTTGAGGCTGAAATGACAACAAACCAAGGAGCTTTCGGGCAGTTCACCAGGGATGTGAGGTAAGAGCCCTCTCCGTCCCACTGCTTGAACTTACTTAAATAAACACATATAAAGCATTGTCTGGAAAATAAACTTTGGAGTATAATAATCAAGTATTCTCCAGGAATGACACCAGAGATACCAGCTTGAGGACACACATGAAAAAAGATGCTCAAAGAATGTTTTGCATGCACCATACCTATGAGTAAAAATCCAGGTTAATCCTCTGCTGCCAGGATCTTAACAAAGGGCCGCCCTAAACCTTCCTCCCTGCAATCTGCAATAAATCCCTTGAACCTGAAGTATGCATGCTATGCAAAAGAGATTATGATGGAGTGATAGGTCTATTTATTAGCTACCTGTTCAAACAAAAAAGGTTTCTTTTACACCTAACCAAAGTGGGGAAGTAATGGCAGGTATTTGTAATAAAAAAACCATCAATTGAAAACTTTTGACGGTGGAGAGCTGGACTTACAGTGCAATGCCAGTGGTGTCCAAACTTTTTCCAAAGAGGGCCAGATTTGATGAAGTGAAGGGTTATGAGGGCCGGCCAAAGGGCTGACCAAAGATGTTGAGCTTTTTTTAGGATTGAAATTGTTGAGGTTTTGTTAGGATTTTACCCCACGAAATAAACTGCCACAGGGGCCGGATTAAACCGACTGGCGGGCTGGATTGGACCCCTGAAACAGACTATGGTACAATCCTATGAATGTCTACTCAGAAGATCCATTTCTTACTCTCAGATAAGTGTGTCTGATGGTGGTCTATTATTATTATTATTATTATTATTATTATTATTATTATTATTAAAATTAAAAAGATCTTTATTTCAGTTCTTTAAAACATTGCAAAATATGGTGGTCTATTATTATTAGTAGCATTTGGTTGTTGTTGTTATCATTTTTTCCCCTTTTCCCCTTTCCTTGTTAACTTTGCAAATAAAACAACAACAACAACAACAACAACAACAGTGTGTGGATTGTAGCCCCCATATTCTTAGTTTTGTTAATTATGGAAAAAAGAGAGTTGGATCTCAAACCAGTGCCATATGGAAAATTGAATAAAGTGATGAAAAATGCTCAGTGTGCTTTGACGAATATGTCTTCATTGAGGTTGATGATTCAATCCCTTCCCCTGTTGCTACAAGGTGCTTTGCCAGTTTTAGTTCTCAAGTTGCTCTCAGATCACATCTGGGATCACATCTGAGGAAAGCATATTTGTCAAATAAAGGGGGGGGGGAAGCACTGGCTACTTCCATCCAGTATAATGCATTTGCCATTACCAGTCTGAAGTTCACTTTTCGCTTTTTGCTTTTCTGGCCATTACTGGTGCCACTAACATTCTGTTTCATTCTTATCTCCCTCTGGTAGGCTGCCTAAAGTAACTATAATGAGAGCCAGTACAGATCATCACTGTGCAGACCTAAAATATGATTAACAAATAGCCCCCGTGAGTACATTCTTGGCTGTGTGTCCTGGAAGATCTGCTCCCTTGCCTTGCAGGCCTTTTCCCACCTGGCCTAGGAGGGCAGGGGCTGGACTGACTCCAGCTACAAAAGCTGAGACTGTTGAACAGACTCTCAGGCTGGGGTGTTGTTTGGGGTTCTTTGTTGGGTGGCATACACCACAAAAAGTGGGGGAGAATAGTTTGTAGATATTCTGTAAAAGTACTACTAAGCAGAGCTGGCCCAGTCATTAGGCAGGGTAAGGCCCAGCGGGTGCCTTACCTGCCCCGCCACTTCCCCCAGTGGTGAAGAGCCACCTTGATCAGTGCCAACTTTGGGCAAGATCATCATCATCATCATTATCATCATCATCATTTATTATTTATACCCCACCCATCCGGCTGGGTTTCCCCAGCCACTTTGGGCGGCTCCCAACAGATTAAAAACAAAATAAAACATCAAACACTGAAAACTTCCCTAAACGAGGCTGCCTTCAGATGTCTTCTAAAAGTCAGATAGTTGCTTATTTCCTTGACATCTGATGGGAGGGCGTTCCACAGGGCGGCCGCCACCACTGAGAAGGCCCCCTGCCTGGTTCCCTGTAACCTCACATCTCGCAGTGAGGGAACCACCAGAAGGCCCTCCTAGCAGGGTGGACCTCAGTGTCCGGGCTGAACGATGGTGGTGGAGACACTCCTTCAGGTATACTGGGCCAAGGCCGTTTTGATCAGACCCATTTTGAGCGAGTTCTCAACCAAAACTGTGAGAAAGAGATGTTGTGGAGTGTGCAAGATCTGACACGATTTGGGGCAAGACTTCACCCCAAATTGGTGTGACCTAGCCCAAAATCGGCTGTGATCACTGCTGTGGCAGGAGGGGTCAGAAGCAGCGGCAGCATAGCTGCCAAGTTCTCCCTTTTTTAAGGGAAATTCCCTTATGCTGAATAGGCTTCCTCGTGAGAAAAGGGAAAACTTGGCAGCCATGAGCGGCAGTAGAAAGCGGCACTGCCCGTTCCCCCTCAAACAGCAAAATGGGATGTGCTGCCCCTGCTACTAAGAGATTTCACCGTCTTATTGAAACTCTCTTGACTTCCCTCGCGTTTGCTCAGACGTCTTTGCCAAAGCATTCCGAAATACTTGCCGCAAATTCCTGCTACAGATACAGGTAGCATTAAGAGGCAACCTTCTTTATGACAATAAAAGCTCTTCCCAATAGTGTATCAAACACCTTTTTCCCCCCACACGTGTTCTTAAAAAATTTGCAATATCATTCTCATTTTTAAATGTGTTCCAAGTAATTTATGTTAATCAATTGACTCATAAGGAACTATTTTGTTAGGGGGAATACCCCAGCACCCTTTCTCCTATGCTAATTAAGTTTGACCTCAGTTGAATTCATCCATTTGTTTGTTTGTTTATTTGGGTATTGTTAATTTTGCTCACTACTATTTATACAGCTGGTTTCCCCCCACCTCCATGGATGTTATGTTATATCAAATACTAATATATTATATGATTCTCTCCACCCCCACCTCCATCCAACTCCCCCCCCCTATATAGTATCATGTATTGTATATTTTTATTTGCTGTGAGACCTTTGGGTGACAAGCAACTAATAAATTTAAACAACAATAATAATGTATGCAAACAATGATAATATTTCAGTAAAGTAAAGGGAAAGGGAAAGGTAAATATTTCAGTAGGCTTTGGCAAACCAAAAGCCACGACATGATACGTTACAGAAACAAGAGTACGGATGTGAATGAAATACATACGGAACTCCAATTTCAAAGATGTTATTTTGGATCAGCTGTTTTCCCAGCATGATAATGCTTAGCTGAATGCAAAGCTCCATCAAGCAGCCTCCAGGAGCACACTAGAGGGCAAGAGAAAGGGCAAGGGGGAGACACAACACCACTAAGTAGAGGTTTCCGGAGAGTGGGTAATGCAGGGGCAACATTGCTTGTCACTGCCGCAGTGCATGCAAGCAACTGGGCATTCCCACATATTTGCCAAGCATCAATGTGAGCTTCAGGAAAATGGCAACTTTATGAAACCCAGCTGATAATAATGACATCCTTATGTGTTTTTGCTTGCTGATAATCAGAATTAGAATATTACATACTTTCAAGCAGCACAGCAGATTTATGAAATATCTATTTTGGTGATGCAGGAATCTGCCCAGTTTCTCCCTTTTACTCATTTCCCCCCCCATCTTAAATCCAGTTCGTCCCGTTTCTATACCAGTTTGAGTTGTGTGTGTGTGTGTGTATTTAATGAAAATTCAGCAGCCTTTTAGTCTATGTTTCTCCTGATGCACATTTCTGTATGCCATTTTACCTAATGTAACACATTGTACCAGCAATTATCTTTAATAGAATGCATATATATATATATACATTTTTATACACACTTTCTTCTAATACATACATCTGTGTGCGTTTCTTGGTTAGTGAACTACAGTGCAAAACTCAGAGAAGAGCATATTTTGAAGGATTGCTGTGTTTTGATTCCCATATTATTTTGGATGCGTGAACTGAGTTAGATTCACAATAAAATGCAAAGCAAACTGAATCCCTCTCCCTTCTCTATATCAAAGTAAGATTTAAAATTGGATACTTACCTCTTCCATTCGGTAACCAGCAAATACATACACATAATGTCCAGGTCGGCCTACAAACCTGAGAACATGCACACACATATGGAATAAATCAGTATCAGAACAATTAATTAAAATTGCTTACTTTGTGCAGCCAACTGATGAATGCTATTTTAAAAGAAACATAGTACCATTATATTTTAGAACTAACTAAGGCTGCAATACTTAGGACTGGGTGTGCGAAACCCAAAGACAGCTAACCCACCATATCCGATGCCCTGAGTGGCCTGAGCCAGCAGGGAAGAAGTGGGGGTAGAAGAGTGGAAGAGTGACTCCCCCCCCCAGTTCCTCTGCTTCCCATTGGAAGCTGGTGAGGGGAGAGGAGAGGTGCTGATAGACTCCTGAGCATGTCTAAATCTTCCCCCAGCTTGGGTGTGTGTCAGGGGACCAAGGAAGCTTTGGATCAACCCCTTCCCGGTCTTTCCCTGGAATGTCTCAGAAACATCCCCTGGGGCTCTGAGCCAGAGCACAGATGATCCAGCAGTGGCTGATGCTAGAACTCTGAGATTGCAGCCTTAGGTGCATGCACGCTCTCTCTCTCTCTCTCTCTCTCTCTCTCTCTCTCTCTCTCTCTCTCTCTCTCTCTCTCTCTCTCTCTCACACACACACACACACACACACACACACACACACACACACCTTTCTCCCTCCCAGTTTCAGATGGTAATACAATTATATTAATATAAATTTATAAACACACATACAGTGGAACCTCGGTTTATGAACACCTCGGTTTACGAATTTTCGGTTTACGAACGCCGCGGACCCGTCTGGAACGGATTAACTCACTTTCCATTACTTTCAATGGGAAAGTTCGCTTCAGTTTATGAACGCTTCAGTTTATGAACAGACTTCCGGAACCAATTACACCCATGCTTCGGGTTAAGTACGCTTCAGGTTGAGTACTCTGCGGACCCGTCTGGAACGGATTAATCCACTTTCCATTACTTTCAATGGGAAAGTTCGCTTCAGTTTATGAAGGCTTCAGTTTATGAACAGACTTCCGGAACCAATTGTGTTCATAAACCGAGGTACCACTGTACATATACAGTAGGGTGGTTCATAAAAAACTTTTTGTTTTGTAAAAATGCCTGCTCCAAAGGTCTTATCTTACTACACGAGGGATTATATAGCTATATCTGAAATTCCATGCATATCAGTTAATATCTTGACCCTCCTCCACAAAAATAGCTGTTTACTTGGCCATTTTCCTGTCGTGAAGGCTGAAATTTCAATTCAGTGGAGCAGGGTCAAGGTATTAACTGATATGCATGAAATTTCAGATATCACTATATAATCCCTAGTGTAGTAAGATAAGATCTTTGGAGCAGGCTTTTTTAAAAAAGTTTTTAATGAACTACCCTAATATACAGTTGCAGATTTTGCCATTTGAAATCTTAAAGGTTTTTGATATATAAAATAATAGTATTGTTCTTTGAAAATTGTTGTGACTCTCACTTCTCAATCCAGCCCTACAGAGAGTAGGATGTCTTCCATTTATTTCAGTTAATATTGTGTAACTGAGATTTTTTTAAATATTCACACACGGCTGTCTTTCCTTCTCTTGTAGAATGATAGCGTCTACTCAGCAGGTACGGGAAAGCTGCATATATGCATCTGTAGTAAATCAGAGTGATGTGTTGGAGAATCCCTCACCACTGTTGGTCACAACCCCTTTCTGGAGCAGTCTCTGTTTGCTGGCTGTGGGTGTCCTTGAGAAAAACACCTGTGTGCATAGCTGCCAAGTCTCCCGTTTTCCACGGGAAACCCCCGTTTTTCCAGCTGTCCCCAGCCGGTTTATTCTGGCACGGCAGCCATTTTGGAACTGGGTGGAGCTTGCTCAGAAGCGACTTTTGATGCTGCTCTGCCCAGTTCCAAAATGGCTGCAGCGCGACTTCTGGTGCGGCGGCCATTTTGGAACTGGGCACAGCAGCATCAAAAGTCACATCTGAGCATGCTCCAGCCAGTTCCAAAATGGCCGCTGTGCTACTTCCGGTATGCTACTTCCGGTCCGGTCCCTTATTTTTCAGAGAGGAACATGGTAGGTATGCCTGCGTGCCCCCTTAACTTATAAGAGGGGAGGTGCTGGCAGTGGTGGAGCAAGCTGATTGGGTGCCCTGTGCCCAGGCCTGGCTCTAGGGGTAGTCTCGGTGGCGCGGGGCCGACAGGGGGGCGCCGGAGCGATCTCCGCGCCACAGTGCCAGGGCGCCCGACCTGCTTGAGATGACCCTGCCTGTGCCTGCCTGCGGGCGCCCAAGCCACCATATCACTCCCAGGAGAGATGCATGACTTGGGCGCCCTGCAGCCCCCCCCCCCGGGTGAGTGCCGCCTGGCATTTTGTCACCCCCCTCAGTGGTGACACAAGGGGCAACTCACCCCTACCACACACCCCTTCTGGGTGCTGGCATCTGCCACACTCCCTCTGCAACAGTCCATTCTCCCAAGACACGAGGCACAAATGCAGGAGCCCCACATGTCACAAAGAGCCCAGAGGTCTCTCAGCCTGTGCCGAGCAGGGTAAACGCAACCCACACCTTGTCCAGAGCAGGCATGCAGAGAATTTACATGAGGGAGAAGCCTCAGTTCTCACTTCCCAGTGGGGCTTTTTGGAGATAGCCAGGAGCAGTTCAATTCTCTCCATCTGCTTCCAGCCTTCCCCAAATCCTTGTTGAGGTATCATAAGGAGAACATATGCATATTGAATATTTCAATGTGTAAATATCAACTTTATGCTAAAGAATCATATTCAACCTACCTTCCTTTAAAAAATGCCACGTAAAAAATTGGTGCATAGGAGTTCACAAATTTCAGAAGGAAAGCTTTCATAATTAAATGCTCCTCAAAGGTCTTTTCTGTTTTTGGTATCTCTGTCGTGAAGAAAGCAGAAAGACAGATGTATGCAGACAACTGATAATTTATGTGACGCAAAATAAACCAATAAGCCAGGCACGTCCAACAGGTAGATCGAGATCTACCTGTAGATCACTGGACGTCTGTGGTAGATCACTGGTAGACCACTGGCTCCCCCTAAAGAAGCTCAACAACTTTGACTCCCCTAAAAAAAAGCTCAACATTTTTGCCCTTCACCTCAAAGAAACGGGCCTTTCCTTCTCCCTAAAAAAAGCCCTACAACTTTGACCTGAACCCCTAAAAAATGGGCCTTTCTCCTTCCTAAAAAAAGCTCAAAATTTTTGACCTGAACCTCCAAAAAGGGGGTAGATCACCGCCAGTTTTTAACTCTGTGAGTAGATCACAGTCTCTTGGGAGTTGGCCACCCCTGCAATAAGCCATACCGGTATTCTGTGATCAAAGGGGATGCTGATAAGTTTGGAAAATGTCATATTTACATCTGAAAGAAGGACCATGTCAAGACCTGCTTGGGAGTACAGGGTTCTTAGCTTCCATGCTGGCCTCAGAAAGAGGGAAGGAAATTAAACAACACACCACCTTTCTGACTTGGGGTTCATCCTCACCTTTCAGGTACTGAGTCAAGCATGGGTAGCCAACACACACCTTTTTGTTTCTGCCCTAATGAGGTTTTACTTCATATTTCCTCTCCAGATGATAATAGCAATAATAATTATAATAATTTTATTATTTATATGCTGCCCATCTGATTGGGTTGCCCCAGCCACTCTGGGCAGCTTCCAGCAAAATATAAAAACACAAAAGAATCAAACATTAAAAAAGCTTCCCTATATAGGGCTGCCTTCAGATGTCTTCTAAAAGTCAGATAGTTGCTTCTTTCCTTGACGTCTGATGGGAGGGTGTTCCACAGGGCGGGTGCCACTACTGAGAAGGCCCCCCCTGCCTGGTTCCCTGTAACCTCACTTCTCTTAGTGAGGGAACCCCCAGAAGGCCCTTGGAGCTGGACCTCAGTGTCCAGTCTCATGACTTGATTATTGCAATACACTCTACACAGAGCTGCTCTTAAGGCCGTTGTGGAAGGTGCAGAATGCTGCAGTCTGCCTGTTGATTGGAGCTTCTTATTGACAGCATGTGACCAGGGCCATCTTAAGCGCGCCCTGGCGCCGTGGTGCGACAGATCCCTCCGGCGCCCCCCGTTTCCCAACGCGGTGGGCAGGCACAGCGCAGTTGCCGTGGGCGCAGCTGCGTGGTGGACCGGCCGGCCGGCCAGCGGGTGGGCGCAGCTCACGTCGCCCCCCTGGTGGGCCGGCGCCGTGGTGCCCTGTGCCACCCAGCCTGCACGTAGGGCCGGCCCTGCATGTGACCCCACTGCTGAATAATCTACACTAGCTACCAATATGCCAGAGGCCAGATTTCAGGTGTGACTGTTACACTTGGGACGAGCCTTTCTTCATACATTCCTGTGCATTCTTTGATATCTGCTGGAGAAGCAGTGATTATTTTTCCTTATAGCACCCACAAGGAATTGGGCCTTTAGCCTAGCAGCACCTACAACGAGGAATTCATTGCCTTTGTATATTAGGCAGACATCCTGTGTCTAGTTTTAGATGGCAGCCCCAAAACAATTTTATTTACACAAGCTTACCCTGTCTTTCAACTCTGTGTCATGTTTTTTCTGATATTTGCCTGTTGTGTTTTGATTTTATGCACACTGTTTTGATACCCTCCTTGCTTGATTTAGCAATATAAAAAAATTACATGGAAGTAAATATGTGGCTGACCGCAATCTTCCATGAGGCCAGAGAAGATGTCTCAGTTGCCTTGCAGTGGTGCTGGGGTTGCCTCCCAGCCTTGACCTTGCTTTTGCACAACTTCCGAGATTCAGACTCAGCCAGCAGCGGAAGAATGAAAGAGTGTAAAGAGTCAGGGAGTGGGCAGAGTAGCCATTAGCAGTTAGCCATGAGATGTATAGGAAACTGTGTCAAAAAGCCTTATCACTTGTCTATTGGCAGTCTCCCTTCTGTGGATCTTCTGAACGGAAGTGGAACAAATCACAAAAGTGTGATACATTAACTAAGTGTGTGAACCTGCCCTTGGCAGAAAGGTGCTTGCAACTGTTTATACCAGAAGTCTTTTCTGAATTCTAGTCAATAAGGGTGCTTCTAGGTGGGTGGCATCTAATAACTGTTCTTTTGTAGTTAACTGGAAGCAAAATTGTAACTGACTTGCTACATTATCCAGGATGTTGCACTCAGCTATTATCCTTCTATGCCATAGCCCCTTCTTCTTCTTTAGTCAGTAACAGGGCTGGCTCTAGGTAGACCCCCGGTGGCGCAGGGCACCACGGCGCCGGCCTGCCAGGAGGGCGCCACGAGCTGTGCCCGCCCGCTGGTCGGCCGGTCCGCCGGTTCGACGCGCAGCTGCGCCCGCCCGCCCACCGTGCTGGGAAACGGGGCAGGGGGGTGCTGGAGGGATCCGCCACTCCACGGCGCCAGGGGCGCTTAAGACGGCCCTGGTCAGTAACTGAATAATTGAACCACTAACCTTCTGGTTAAAAGCCAGACGGACTGACCCATTGTGCCACATTACTGATACTATTCTTGAGGAATCGCTGATGAGCGTCCGGGGAATTTCAATGTTTTGTCAAAATACAGTATAAAAACTCCAGCTCTAAATGATTGAAGGAGGTTTGAATATTATAGAATGAAGGAAGAGTCCTATTTTGTGGGACAAAAACAGTTACTGTATGTCATTGGCAAGAAGCAGAACATATGCACTTATGAAGGGTGGAAAAGCATTACCCATTTCTGTCAACCATTTGGCAACCATTCCATAAATCTCATCTAGGATAAGTATCACAACAAGGTTAATGATGACAGCCGTTGCTGTCACCGTCACTCGGACGTTAGACTTGGTTGACTCCTTGGGACTCATTGATAGTGCTGCCGCTGTAGTTATCCGGTACACAATCACACCAAAGACCAATGAAAACGTCAGTGAAATCTGAAAAGAGACACACAGGTATTAACAGAAATGCATATATTCAGACATTTGTGCATATACAATCAATCTCCTTGCTGCAGTTAATGAGCTTGAGTGGCGTTGAAAGGCCCATGTATCAAGCAGCTTCCTCTGTGAAAGGAAATGCTCTGCACATGGCTGGCCAATGGGTTTCCCCCTTTGACCTTTTCGATTAAATTGGCAGCAGTATTGGTACAGGGCTGTCCCTGCTTATGCCACCACAGCATCATCCAGTTTGCTGATCTCAATTCTGAACTGCCTGGGCATAGGAGCACCACTAGTTCTAGGATATTCAGTACTGGCTAGAATTACGAGCTTCAATTTTGCCTGTCGAGGACTCTTTTGGTGACCCACATGGTAGGGTCTTCTGGTGAGTCTGCATCTCCATGATTGACAGTCTATGCCTTTGCTCAGAGAACTATTATCCTCCTTGTTGGATCTGTAAAGGATGGCTGCTACGGTATCAGTATCTTTGTTGTTTAGTCGTTTAGTCGTGTCTGACTCTTCGTGACCCCATGGACCAGAGCACACCAGGCACTCCTGTCTTCCACTGCCTCCCACAGTTTGGTCAAACTCATGTTGGTAGCTTCGAGAACACTGTCCAACCATCTCGTCCTCTGTCATCCCCTTCTCCTTGTGCCCTCCATCTTTCCCAACATCAGGGTCTTTTCCATGGTGTCTTCTCTTCTCATGAGGTGGCCAAAGTATTGGAGCCTCAGCTTCAGGATCTGTCCTTCCAGTGAGCACTCAGGGCTGATTTCCTTCAGAATGGATAGGTTTGATCTTCTTGCAATCCCTGGGACTCTCAAGAGTCTCCTCCAGCACCCTAATTAAAAAGCATCAATTCTTCAGCGATCAGCCTTCTTCATGGTCCAGCTCTCACTTCCATACATCACTACTGGGAAAACCATGGCTTTAACTATACAGACCTTTGTCAGCAAGGTGATGTCTCTGCATTTTAAGATGATGTCTAGGTTTGTCATTAGCATCTTTAAGGATATGTAAATCTTTCCAACACATTCCACAATCAGAAGCTGACTCTTACTTCAACACTGACAAGGGAACACCATCCTGTACTGCACTGGAAGGCAACAGACAAGTTGACTGATACAGACCAGCCACATGCCACTCTGCCTGGCACCTGCTCAAATGCTGCAATGCAACACCTGTGGCACCAGTACACAGGACATGAGTAGAGCAACACACATATATGGGCAATATCTGCTGGAGTTCATGGCCCAGGCTGTCTGTTTCTCTGCCTGGAAGCTCAGTTAGGGTCTTCCCCAGTGATGCTTTTTGTGATGCATTGGGAGAAGGTGACTAGATAAGACAACCAGGCAGTCCAGGGAGCAGCAAGCAAGTATTGCCAGTGCCTGGGTGCTCAGGAAGATGGTTATTGGGGAGTGGCTTAGGCAAAGAGCAAGAACAATTCCACCACTGTCCTCCAACATCCATGGCCTGAGATGTTCTGGGAGGGGCAGCCATGATCTGGCAATTTAGCTGGTAAGTGAACCAATCCTTCACCAGATTCAGGTAGGTAGCCGTGTTGGTCTGACGCAGTAGATTATATATATATATATATATATATATATATATATATATATATATATGTTGTTGTTTAGTTGTTTAGTCGTGTCCGACTCTTTGTGACCCCATGGACCATAGCACGCGAGGCACTCCTGTCTTCCACTGCCTCCCGCAGTTTGGTACCATTATACATGGTTCTTACCTTCCAGGTTCCTATGCAATATTTTTCTTTACAGCATCGGACTTTCCTTTCGCTTCCAGGCATATCCGCAACTAAGCAACCTTTCAGCATTTGCCCAGCTGCTTCATCAGCTCTGAATCTACTTGTACTTGTCCTCCGCTCTTCCTCCGTAGCATGTTGGGCGCCTTCCGACCTGAGGGGCTCATCTTCCAGCGTCATAACTTTTATATGCCTGTTGTCTTTGTCCCTGGAGTTTTCTTGGCAGGGATACTGGAGTGGCTTGCCAGTTCCTTCTCTACGTTTAGTCAAAACTCTCCACTATGACCTGTCCATCTTGGGTGGCCCTGCATGACATAGCTCATAGCTTCTCTGAGTTATTCAAGCCCCTTCGCCACGACAAGGCATGGATATATATATATATATATATATATATATATATATATATATCCAGTAGCTCCTTAGAGACCAACTAAGTTTGTTCTTGGTGTGAGCTTTCATGTGCATGCCCACTTCTTCAGATACCTGCAATCCTGCACCAAGCACTGAATCTGGACTTTGTGGTGCAATTGACGTTTTAAACTTTTGAAATTCTTAGTCCACTACCAATTCAGTCTAAAAGAAGGATACACCGATGGAAAACAGCAATTTAAATGCATATGTTAGAGGATATTGGTTCAGTCTGAAGATCCATCCATGCAGTCAGGGCAAATTTAATCTAGGCCACTGTTAAAGAAGCAAGAAAATAAAATGCAAAATTACCATAAATAAGATAGATGCAAAGTTCACTAGATAGCCAGGGGTACGGTCTTTCCAGGTCAGTTTTTCCTTTTCTTCCTAGTACAAACCATAATAGGGAAAATATCAGTTATGATACTAAGTAAATAAATAAGGTGAAAAGTCAAGTGCAATTTGGAATCAGTGTGATGAAATACAGTGCAATCATAAACAGTTTATTCAGAAGTCCCACTGGGTGTTATTCAACTACTAGTGTCATTGAGCCCGTTAGATAAACGGGCGCTAGAACATATGTTGTCAAACATTTGTAAAAACCCTTGTGAGCGGAGGCGCACGCCTGTCGCTTGCTGGCTCGCGCGGGAGGGTGGACGCACACGCACGTTCCCTCCCCAAAGCCCCGGCACTTCTTTGGCCTCTCATCATCCCCTCAATGGCTTTTAACACACCCACCACAGCCAACCCGCCCGCCAGCGCCGCGGCTTCCCTCCTTCTCACCTCTCCTCAGCGGCCCTGCCTGCACCCATAGAGTCCTCGCTCCCACTCGGCAGCCGCCCCCAGTACATTCCAGAGAGAGCAGGCGAGGCGGACGGGACCCTCCATCCAACACTGACCAACCAACCGGCCAGAGCAGACCGTCCCATCCTGCTCCGCCGCCGCCGCCAACGAACAACACACGACTCTCAAGTACTGACGGACTGATTGACTGAACTGAAGGAGGGAGGGAGGGAGCCGAATGCCTCGTGTCTCTGCGCTCCAAGTCCCAATGGCTGCCCGTGGGGCACGTGCGCAGTAGCGCAAACCCACGGACACAGGGACTGGACGCAGAGACACTTGGACTTTATTATATAGGATGTTTCAACTGCCTTAATCAAGTTTCTTAATTTCAATGGGTCTACTCTGGGTAAAACTTAGTTCACTATCACTGATGGATTCCAGTAGATCTTAGTCCCTAATAAGTGTGCAAATGATTTCTGCCTTAGTTGTTACTATGCCCCCATTCCTTGCTTTCAGTTATAATTTATCTCTTAATCTGGGGTTTTCTTAGTTTCTTGTTTTCCCACTCTTAAATTCAGTCCTTCACATCTCCACACCATTTTTGTGATTTTTTAAAATGTGCATGAAAATTTATCATTGTTTTAGTGTGTCGTTGCGATATTTGGAGAAGTGCACATTTCTGTGCTCTCATTCCCATATTGTTTTGGGAAGTGCAAATGGGGTAAATTCATACATTAAAATGCAATTACGGTCTACCTTCTACACATTATATGACTAACATACCTTTCATGTCATGTAGCAGCATAAGTAAATAAAGTTGCCCTTGTGACCAGCAAAATATGTCCCTCCAACCCCCACACCACACAAAGAAAGACACAGCAAGATCCATGTACATATTCAAATCTGCTTATATTATTCTCCTAAACATGGCTATGCCATGGCTTCTGAAACCTGGAGTGTGTGAACATGAGAAGAGTAGCTGCTGCAACTAAATCAGGGGTGGCCAACTCCCAAGAGACTGCAATCTACTCACAGAGTTCAAAACTCACAGTGATCTACCCCCTTTTTGGGGGTTCAGGTCAAATTTGTTGAGCTGTTTAGGGAGGAGGAAAGCCCTGTTTTTTGGGGTGCAGGGCAAAAATGTTGAACTTTTTTTAGGGGACCCAAACTTGTTGAGCTTCATTGGGGGGAGCCAGTGATCTACCAGTGATCTCAGGAAGATGTCCAGTGATCTACCGGTAGATCACGATCTACCTGTTGGACATGACTAATATAAGTAATGTGGTTAGCTGAATCGAACACCATATCCACCAAATGGGTGCACCTATTTCTTAAGAATACATCTGGTTTAGCAAATACCAATCTCTCCCCTCCCCCCCCCAAAAAAAACAATCAGCGGAAGCGGCCAAAGAATGCCTACAGGTATGCATTTTTGTAATGCAACTATGGCCAGAAGACAAACTGAGGGGACCTGTGTTATCACCCTCTGGAAATCTTGTATGTGTCGTGATGAATCAGGACTGCTTGCATATAAGAAAACTGGATGAGGACAAAAGTCAGCTGCTATGATTATTCCTCTCCCTACCTCCCCTCCACCTTATTTTGAGAGTGTGTGTGTGGATGCAAGGCCTATGCGCATATGAATGTATGAATAGTTGTTGTTGTTGTTTAGTCGTTTAGTTGTGTCCGACTCTTCGTGACCCCATGGACTAGAGCACGCCAGGCACTCCTGTCTTGCACTGCCTCCCGCAGTTTGGTCAAACTCATGTTTGTAGCTTCGAGAACACTGTCCAACCATCTCGTCCTCTGTCGTCCCCTTCTCCTTGTGCCCTCCATCTTTCCCAACATCAGGGTCTTTTCCAGGGAGTCTTCTCTTCTCATGAGGTGGCCAAAGTATTGGAGCCTCAACTTCAGGATCTGTCCTTCCAGTGAGCACTCAGGGCTGATTTCCTTCAGAATGGATAGGTTTGATCTTCTTGCAGTCCATGGGACTCTCAAGAGTCTCCTCCAGCACCATAATAGTATGAATAGTACAGAAAGTCAAAGAAGCACTGAATGCGTAAAGACGTCTTGTAAAAGGTTAGGCCACTGATTCAGCTGGGCCAATGATGCTTATACCATCTGGCAGCAGCTCAGGAAAAGGCCCTTCCTAGCTCTGGCGACTTAAGTTTCCTTCTTTGTGATTTGGGCTGTTCATTTTAACACAAGCTTTGCAGATATAACACAGCCTTCTATATAGAAACCTTAAGCTACAATCCTAAATATCCAGACTTAGCCAGGAAAAAGTTCCACCGTGAGTCCAATATATGACTGAACTGCTGACTTTTTTTTTAAACACCATTTATGAAAATAGTTTTTAAATCCCAAGAAAACAGATGTCTTAAAGAGAATATACAAGGGATTGACTCAGGAACTTTATGTGCCCTGCCACTTCCCATATTGCTAGAATAATCAATGCAGAATGGCTGCTATTGAGCAATGCTCTGGCTACTGAAACTCCAGAGGTTTTATATGAGAAACCATTTGCCATTGTAACAACATTTAATTTTCTTTTTAAATGATTGTTTAACAAAGTCATTTTAACTTATCTACTTCTTATATTTAAGCAAGCAAGCCAAACAAACACAATTACTTAAAGCTGACTGAAACTAGAAGGATATATTTCAAATTAATTAAACGGTTCAACCAAGCAAAGCTAAGTAAGCTAGGTTGGTACATTGCAAAGCCCATAAAAATAGATTAACTTTTGAACTTCATTTGAAAAGTTCAATTTTGTTTGTGTGGGGTTTTTCTGTGTCACAGAATCAATAAAATATCACCCTCCCTCCATATTTTACTTATAAAAGGAGCATTTTTACTAGGTTAATTATTGGGACAATAAACAGATACCAAGGAGACAGAGCACTTTTTAAGACTATAATTTCATTTTAATTACTCCAGATCAATAGTTGTATTTGAACTGGATGGTCATTAAAATTACTAACATACAGCTTTAAGATTAATGTCATGTGCCTACATCTGTTCTTCCACAAACTGTCAAATAAAATCACAATTATTCTGCTGCCTTCACGATGCTTTTCCTGCTAATTTTTTTTTAAAAAAAACACGCCTTGCTAAACAGGTTCCACCTGTCCAAGCTTTTACATCTCTTGACAGAAAGTATTTTATCACAAATCTATTGCAAAAATTACCCATTCAGCCAACATTATTTGCTGTAATAAAATCAACTTTGGCCCAACGGAAATAAGCCAGTTGTCAAATTTACTTTGCAATTTGTATTGCTCAAATTTCAATGTTATGCTGAAGTCTCTTAGCAGCACTTAACTGTCCTTTCGCCTGCCTAGGTTACAGATATTTCCCTCAGTAGTATTGGAGGAACCTAACAGGGGGAAAGTGTTGAAACGGTACCTAGAGAATAATTCACTGCCTTGCCAGATCCTTCCTTCCCCATCCAGCACACAATACTCTTACATGAGATACTTTTCCTGCTCTATCGACACATAATGACACTCACTGATTTTACCCAGTAAACCACTGAGCTGGTTGCAACTGGCCAGATGTTGGACTTAGCTACATTAGTAAAGAAAAACCATTTTGTATGCATTATAAAACACCGCGACACCATATGGCTTAGTGGAGTCCCATTTTTCGTCAACTCTATGAAGTTTACCACGCTTTTAACTGAAATGCTTCTTTGATGTGTCTAGATCCAGCCGTTATATGGGATATGATACCACAGTCCTGAGAAACTCAAGGGGGGTAATTCCCACAGGGAGGGACAACATTCTCCCAATATCACCTTCCAAAACCTTCTCCTGGAACCACTGCAAGTAACATTGATGGGACTCTGGCTGGCAGACTCAACCCCGAGAATGTGGCTCAGCCACAAAAAAGTTATTGACAGTGATTAAAAGTGACAAGCGAGAGGAGGATGCCCAGCCCTTCCCACATTCACTGCCTTCTCCTTCTCTCCAGAGGCCTCGTGTCCTGGGCTGCCCCTCATATACAACACAATATACTTTATCCGACCGATAGTCAGAAAGAAAAACATTTCCATGTAACTCCTCGGAGAGTATTTTTCTTTCTACAGGATCTACAGCATGATATAATTGTCAGTTTAGATGACATGCTAACACTCCTTATATTAACTCCTATACCACTTGCAACTATTAACGTCCCTTAAAAACAGATGAACTATAAAATATTATTAAAAAGGAGTGACAGCAAGGATCAAGGGCAAACGATAGAGTTGGCTCAGATTCTAATCAAGGAGGCCTGATGAGAATAAGACTTCAAATGCTATCTGGGCACCCCTTTGGGAGCACCGAGGTTTTTGTTCCTCTTTACCGCAACGTAAGAATTGGGGCCCTACTAGCATTTACACCAAATTTCACCCAAATACAAATTTTCACGGTGAATGTAGAGAATTCTGTTTGGGGGCAGGAGGAATCGAAGGCATTTGAGAGACCAGCAGCATATCTCAGATGGGAGGGAGGGGCAGTTTGCACATCCTGAATGGTGATTCGTGGAGGACCTGAATGGAGACCATTAGGCAAGCTGTTTTGTGTGTGCCACCCTCTGCCTCTCATCATCACCAAAAGCATAGCTGTCAAGTTCTCCCTTTTTAAAGGGGAAATTCCCTTATGCTGAATAGGCTTCCTCGCGAGAAAAGGGAAAACTTGACAGCTATGACCAGGAGGCCTGGGGGGATGAGGTCCAAGGCATAGCTGCCAAGTTATCCCTTTTTAAAGGGATTTTCCCTTATGCTGAATAGGCTTCCTCGTGAGAAAAGGGAAAACTTGGCAGCTATGGTCCAAGGTTACTGAAGAAGTTCCATTAAGTGTGCAATGGCTGCAAAACTTGGGACCAAAGCTGCCAATTATTTCCCCCTAAACTGAATTTTGAGGGAATAAGAAATAATTTAATTTTTTTAAAAAAAATATCCAGGGAAGACCTGCAGATCTCTCCCTTAGCACAGACACCCTCACCCCAAGTCTGATCCTATGACTGATGTGATCTCAGACACAGAGTGTTACCCATAATTATCATCCCCTTATCTATACTGTATTAATTTTGCTAAAAACAACAACACAAGTTTGCACAGTACAAATCACTTACATTGCTACATACAATCCAACAGAACTCAATGGTGCTAATGGAACAACCTCTTAAACTTAAAAGCATCAATGTGGCTGCAAAATGGAATCATCCTAATAACGTTTCATTTGTACCCAAGCAAGGACAACCAAATCAGCAACAGATTAGGCATCTGGAAACTTTTAACAAAACGTGCATCATTATTGGGAAAAGATTTGTTTTTCTTCTGCTGGGCATCATTCCTTAATGTTTTGTTCACCATAAATGAGCTTGATCAGATAGGAGAAAACTAAACAAAGAACAAGTTACTTGTCTGTGCAAGGAAACAAGTTTGTTTTACATTTTTAAAAGGTGGAATTCAGAATGGCATTAACTTCAGGGTATGACAGTAGCGACAAAACCAACTGAATTTGGCAATCTGCTTTACTAAGGGCAGGAAATTCTGTTTCTGATGAATGAAGTTCAAGCCAGGCAGCCCCTACTTGACCCCATGGCTTTTCTGCTTTCCCAATAACTACCTAATACTAGAGTCTCAATGTTTGATGTAGAAAACTTCATGGCAACACATTACATGCACACGCGCGCGCGCGCACACACAGAGTTTTCAAGATGTGCAAATGTACTCAATGAGCAAGGTCACACTGCCATGAAGTGATATTAAATGACAAGCACATTTCTAAAGCCCAAACCTATGTATGTTG
This sequence comes from Zootoca vivipara, assembly GCF_963506605.1. NCBI lineage: Eukaryota > Metazoa > Chordata > Lepidosauria > Squamata > Lacertidae > Zootoca > Zootoca vivipara. The sequence goes on from NC_083280.1 coordinate 91,345,961, forward strand.
TGTCTCACATGCTCACATGCTCAGTTTGGAAATGGCATCACCCTGGGACCCTGGGACCTGCAATGTATGGCAGAGGACTCTGATGAGGATGAAGCTCAGGCGTCTTCTTCAGTGGGGAGAACCATCCATATGCCATTTGGGACTCTCCCAACCAGATGACACAGCCTTACCAAAGAACATGACACTCCTCATCTACCAGGCTTGTGGAAGTCAAAGACTGCAAAATGAGGGTCAGGTAACAACCCCAGCAGCTCCTCTAGGCAGGCAGAACTGACCACATTACATAGAGCTTCAGCTCCTTGCTGGGGCAACAGCTTCAGCCAGCTAAACAAGGGTATTGCTTTTCTCTGCCCTCTGTGCAAGACAACCCCTGACTGCACCTTGTCTGCTATGGTTTGATTTTGCAAATGTTGACTAGACTTGATTTGCTTAACCTGCCGCTGATCTGACTTCACCGGATGCTACCTGCTTCAGGTGTGGGCCTCAGGCACTTGTAGAAGAGGACGGGGTAAGGTAGACCAACAGTCGGGCAGGTTAGCACATTTCAGAATGGCTTGCCACCAGCTAGGTGAAATATTGCCTTATGCACACACTTTTGGGGAAATTTTAGAACTCAATCTGCATTGCTAATGGAGAAGATCTCTAACTAATCGTCTTCTCTATCATCAGTTCTCCTATTTGCAAACTCAGGTGTTGAGTGCTGACAGAATCGGAGCCAAATGCATTCCACAGCTAAGTCTGACTTGGGAGCCCTTCCTCCAATTAGTGGTTGATGTTTGTAATTACGCTGGGGTGAGAGAGGAGCACTATATGCATGTTGCTATTACAGTATCATAAGGAGATGCCAGGCAGGTCCCACACATAGCAACTCGTATTGGGGCAACAGAAACGGGATTCTTGCTGTCCTCAGCAGCTCAGCTGACACTCGCCAGACCCAATTTTTAAATTGCTAACAATGAGGGTAGCTGGATTTTTACATCCTTGCCTCTCACTCTCAGCTCCCATCTCCGCTATGAGAAAGACAATGACACTGGCCTACCTTACAACTCTGGTGTAAAGATGACCAAGGTCAGGTAGTTCAGAAAGCAGGGGACAAAATGGCCCTCTCCCAGTGGGAAGGAAGCAAATTTCAGTCTAGTAGTTCATAAATGAAACAGATTCTAAAACTTGCTCCGTGTTTTATATTATCTTGTTTTCATGTGAATTTTGACAATACCACCAGCAAATGGAGAGAGTATAAGGCAAGGCAGGGGACGTGGGAAAACATCCAAGACATGGGGAGTGGGGCAGTACGAGAAAAACTGGTATGAATATGAGCTACGCATGTATGTCGTGCTTCCTTGACAGGTTTCGCCCCAAAGCAGGCTGGCATGCTGGAACACATGTAAGTAGGGTTGCCAACTCTTTTAAAAAGTGCTATTTGAACAGGGCTTGTGGTGGAACATTTGGGGGAAAAAAGGGCTAAAGGGGGAGTGGAATAGACCTGAAATGATTTTCTGGCAACTGTCAAGAAAGAAAGCAAAAGGACAGTTTGGGTTTTTTTTCTGTTTAGGTGACAGTCCTGCCTGTGGCCAATTAAGCCAATTGCAGCCCATTGGTTATGTATGGCAGGCGATCCAGAGCTTGATAAACCTCGGGTATCTGCTCTCTGCGAAAACCAAAGCAATAAAAAAATAAATAAAGGATAGGGGAAACACTTGATAAGCCACTCTCCATGGCTTCAATTCAGCTTGGTGACTCTGGATCACAAGTTATGCTGGCCGCCACAAAGACACTGCCCAGTTCGCAAAGACCAGGCATTCCCAAACTTCGGCCCTCCAGATGTTTTGGACTACAATTCCCATCTTCCCCGACCACTGGTCCTGTTAGCTAGGGATCATGGGAGTTGTAGGCCAAAACATCTGGAGGGCCGCAGTTTGGGGATGCCTGGCTAAGACACTAGTCACAGGTGGGATCCAAATTCTAAGGCATGTTAGTTATTTCTTTTTCTAACTTGCTCAGTACTTAATGAGTGAATGCAGCATAAAATAGACTGCAGGACCAGCTTTTGTGCCATGTCAACGCACACCTTCTGTTGGGTAGAAAGCCAAACTTTCCTGAGCCTGCACAACTCAGGGCTTATCCACACTACTTCCTCTTGTCCTTCTGCTTCCCCCTTCCTCCTCCTCCCACCCAGGGAAAACCACTTTTTAGCACTCAATTGCAGCAAACAGCAATTCAGGTTTTCTGTGAATTGATGTTTGCTCCAATTTAGCATTGGAGAGTGCTAAGGAGCAGTGCAAAGGCGGAAAGCGCTCGGACTCGGACTCTCTAGTCACAGGACAAGTGGAAGTGTGGGCAAGCCCTCAGTTTGGCCTGAATATCGAGCTCTGAGTTACTTGTGTTCATTTAAACAGCTCTCTTCCCTTTTCCAACATGGTAAAGAGTTAAGCATAAGAAATAGCCAAGAGGGACAATTAACTGCTGAAGATTTTAAACACACTGTAATACTTTATCTGTGACTTGCCCTTCAGGAAAGGTGCTATGATGTCATACCCTGTCTATAGCAAAACCTCATCTGTGGCTGTAGTTTGATAACACTTTCATTAATGAAAGGGGTGCCCCCTGCTTAATGCTTGACACAGGAAAAAAGTGTAACATCAGCAAAATGTTAATAGAGAAGGGAACATGGTTCTTCAAACCTCCTTATATACTTGCCCATCAATCTGCCTAATTGTTACCTTTTCACCTTCTGAATTCCTGCCTCCTCCTCCTTTCTGCTGAATGTTGAAGTAGCACTGCTGGGGGGGGGGAAATAAAGTTGCATTTCACTCTCAAAAGGCAACCAATCCCAGTGCCTAGGGCAGCGTTTCTCAACCGCTGTTCCGCGGCACACTAGTGTGCCACGAGACGCTGGCTGGTGTGCCGCGACGTGCGGCGACGAAAAGGGCGATTTGCATTGTCACGTGCCTGGCGGCCGCCAATGCCCAACGCTAACCTGCCGGAAAGGAAGCCGGCTGGGTCACGACATGGGGCGAGCGCAGCTCTCAGCAGCCACCACCATGGCCTCGGACGTGAGAGGCGGCCGGCGGGTGCTGCTGCTGCTGTTTGTCTCGCTCTCGCTGCCCTTGCTGGCGGCGCCCGGGGCTTGGTCGGCGCGAGGCCGTGGGCCGAGAAGCAGAACAGTCTCCGGAGGGCAGCCAGCAGCGTCTACGAGGGAGTGAGCGGCCTCTTCGGCGAGGAGCACGTGCGCGCCCTGCAGAAGGTGAGGCGCCTGGCCTGGACTGAGGAGGGGCAGGCCCGTTGCTCCCGGGGGGTCGTGCGGGTTCCAATGGATATTTTTACAGGACACATCTTTATGGCAATATTTCTCCTCCTCTTTCCCAAAGCTCAGTGCAAACGACTGGAGGGTGGTTTTAGAGTCTAAAATTTTGTCTAAAATTTAGACAAACTTAAAGAAGCTGGCTGGATGAGCTCAACCTGAAACTTGCTGAGCAAAGGATTGTGCTGGCAGAGAAATCAGCAGCTTGTGAAGCCTTATTACAGGAGATTGCAACCAACACAGCAATTGGCAAGTGTTTCTTACAGTCATAATTATATAGTCAATATAGGGCGGCACAGAGTTAAATTTTTTAACTTTTTAAATGGTGGTGTGCCTCGTGATTTTTTTCATGGAACAAGTGTGCCTTGGCCCAAAAAAGGTTGAGAAATACTGGCCTAGGGCTTGCCGATCAGAAGGTCGGCGGTTCAAATTCCCGCGATGGGGCGAGCTCCCGTTGCTCAGTCCCTGCTCCTGACAACCTAGCAGTCCGAAAGCATGTCAAAGTGCAAGTAGATAAATAGGTACCGCTCCAGCGGGAAGGTAAACGACATTTCCGTGCGCTGCTCTGGTTCGCCAGAAGCAGCTTAGCCATGCTGGCCACATGACCTGGAAGCTGTACGCCGGCTCCCTCGGCCAATAAAGCGGGATGAGTGCCACAACCCCAGAGTCATCCATGACTGGACCTAATGGTCAGGGGTCCCTTTACCTTTACCAATAAAGTGGTGCTTCGCAAGACGAAATTAATTCATTCCGCGAGTCGTTTTGTATTGCGAAAATTTCGTCTTGCGGTTTTACAATGGAAACAAATCAAAGCAATTTTTTTAAAAAAAAATGCAAAAAAATTCATTTTGCGAAGCACGGCCATAGAAAAATTCGTCTTGTGAGTCAACAAAAAGATCACAAAACGCTTTCGTCTTGCGAGTTTTTCGTTGCGCGAGGCATTCGTCTTGCGAGGTACCACTGTACACCCACTTTCCTCTGTACTGCCAGCTGGGAAGCTGGATAATATTCATGGTTACGGGGGGGGGGGGCGGTCACCTTTGGTCCTGGAGGCCACAATTACTGGCCCTACACTAGCATTAGCTTTTGCTTTGTGCCTCTGTTTGCATGATTTCTCTGACAAGTTCGTAGACGAGCAGAAAGGGTTCAAAAGTCGGCATCGCCACATAATGTTAGATGGGCATTAGTAAGGCTGGCCCTTTCCCACTGTCTCTTCCAGCAAAACTCTAGGTGTATTTGGAAGCACCTGCTTGGGTAAAAGTGGGAGGGACTTCGAGGAAAGCTGAAATGTTTTTAGTAAGACTAGTGAAGCAGCCTATGCATTTAACTGCAGGCTGGCATGGAGATACTAAGCAGGTGTAGCTTTGTTTGGCATGGGGATGCAGCAACCAGCTTCACCTGCTGAGTTTTTTTACTTTTAAGATGCTGTCAGAGGCAGTGGAGCAGGGGCTGTGGGTAAAAAAAAACCAAGGTGGTAATCCTAAACATTAGAGCAGTGATGGCGAACCTATGACACGCGTGTCAGATGTGACACGCAGAGCCCTCACTGCTGGCACGCGCCCCATCGGGCCATTCGCGTTGTTGTTGTTGTTGTTGTTGTTGTTGTTGTTGTTGTTGTTTTACCCCCATTTGTTCTCCTGCTCCTTCTACAGCTTGTCTCCGCTAGAGCTTGTCTCCACTGTTAAAACCCGGATCCTTTTGTTGTTGTTGTTGTTGTTGCTGGTAGCCAGAAATTGGTTTTTTAACCCATTCTGTGCTGGGTTTTTTGGCGCTTTGGCAGACTATGTTGGTGGTGTATGTTAGTTCCAGCGAAGGTATTATTCATCATTTATTTCTGTTCTCTCCCCCCAAAAAGTGCAGCAACTTTGGGGCACCCCCCCAAAAGCAAAGCAACTTTTGCACCCCCCAAAATAACCTCCAAAACTTTGGTCAGCAGCTCCCCCCAAAAAGCTCAACAGCTCTGGGCACTTTGTGATAAATAAGGGTTTTTTTTTTGTTTGGTTAGGTTAAATAATTAGTTTTTGGTTTATTAAATACAGTTATATATTACAATTATACATTTTTGTTATTTAAACTATAAATATCGCAAAATTATGTTTTTTTCCCCTCGAAGTGACACACCCGAGTTATGCTCGGTTTTTTTGGCAAATTTTGACACACCAAGCTCAAAAGGTTGCCCATCACTGCATTAGAGCATCCCTTGAGATGCTGCTGCTCATCTCTCCCTTGAGATATTGATTTGCCAGTGGTGGGACAAAGTGTTTTCACCACACACAGTGTGGTGGATGCTGATAGGTAACACAAAAACAGCACTCCAGACTCTGTAATGCTTCTTACAGCACAAAAATGCACGCTGCAATTTTTCAGGCAGCCATACATACTTATTTTACTCATAACGAAAGGAAAATGCATTAGGCAATAGTTCAGTTACTGGAAATAGAACAAAGAGTAAGTATATATTCATATGAATTCCATGCATCACTCCTTTAAAATCACTTATGCATATATCTTTAATCGCGTGTAAAAGGCCCCTGGGATTAATTGGGATATTCAAGGTAAAACGAAAAGAAAAGAAAAAGAAATGCACTTCAAAAGATGAGAGCCCTGCTCTTCTTTTTTTTTGCCAGTCATTTCTGGCACTTCATTTCTGTTGCCTTTGATAAATCCCTTATTGTTTGGTGAAGGATATGATGAAATCACACAGAGCTTTTATAAATCCTGTTTCAAAATTATGAGTTTCAGGCCTGTCTTAAGAGCCCAATTTGGTGACAGGCCAGTGGTGCTGGATGTACACCCTCACATTAACACACTTTGCTTTTTTTACCTGTGGATTCTCTCACACAATTCCTAGAATGCAAATGGAAAATGAGACTTTGACATTAGAGGGCGTTTATACATATATTCAGAGACTGAACTGAGCAGTCTCGCAAGTTGTTGACCAAGAATCAAAGTTCCAGAAACAAAGCTATTTCAATTTTTTCCCTTTGTCACACAACTGTAAAAGTCCATTATGCATGAAGGACTAAATTTCTTTTCTCTGCCACGCACATCTGCACGGAAAAATTAAAAAAACAACCCAAACACCACACACCGCCAAGAGCGTTGATGTGTACACTTCCAAATATGGCCATCAGATGAAGCCCCAAAACTAAACCAACAAGCTTCACGTAGACAAAATTTCCTTCGGTCATTAGCACAACCCATTCTCCGATGTTTCTGTTTTTAATGCCTCAAAAGGAGAAACAACCTTCTTTCTTGGACCCCATTAAAACTTTACTGAGTCAGTCTGGTAATAAACCCAGATGCCAACTTTGCTGCCACATACACCCGGATAACACCATTACTGGCCCCAACAACATCCAACATACCATCTCAGGACTATTTAGTTGCTCATCTTCTAACATTGTGTATGCCATCAAATGCCAACAGTGCCCTTCAGCTCTCTATATTGGACAAACAGGCCAAACCCTACGCCAAAGGATAAATGGACATAAATCTGACACCAGGAATCACAAGACAGAGAAACCAGTAGGAGAACACTTCAGTCTCCCAGGACATTCTATCCAAGATCTCAAAGCTGCTGTTTTATTACAGAAAAATTTCAGAAACAGACTGGAAAGAGAAGTTGCTGAATTGCAACTCATTAGCAAGCTTAAAACCATGGAGCCACCTGGGATGAAGACATAGGATTCTTATCTCATTATGCATGATCAAGCTTTTCTTAGTACCTCAGCCTTGCTCCCCCCCCCCCGCAAGATCAATAGCAGTCATTAACAGTCGTTAACAGTCATCAACAGGTTTACCACTCCTATCAGCCCATCACCCATTCCCATCACCCCCATCCCCCACCCTCTGAATATACATAAGGGTCTGGTGACTTCTGTGACTTCTGTTTCAGTGTATCTGATGAAGTGTGCATGCACACGAAAGCTCATACCAAAATAAAAACTTAGTTGGTCTTTAAGGTGCTACTGAATTTTTTTTATTTTGTTCCGACTCAGACCAAAACGGCTACCTACCTGTAACTAGTCTGGTAATGGTTATAAATTGGGGCGGAGGGTTCATCTTTTTGGGCCATATCTTTATCTCCCATCATCCTGCAAGCCAACTTTTTTAAACGGTTAAGAAGAAGAACTGAAAAACAATATCAAAGTGCGCTTAGATCAGGTGCTTAGATCAAAGTGCGCTTAGATCAGCTGAAGGAAGCCCAAGGGAAGATGCCATGAGTTAACCTCTCCTCTTGGGACGTATTCAGATCAAGAAGTGCAGCCAGCTAGGCGAATGCGCACACACCGCCATCTTCACCAGTTCTCTCTCAACAATAAAGTAAGTTCCATGCAGCAGCCCTTGAGGTGCTAAATAAATTATAGAGTGCTCTACAAATCAGACAGAAAAACATAAGCTTGTTTTGCGGGAGAAGAAATTCTCCAAGAAATAGGGGGACAGGTTTTGGAACAGCCCTAAGCTTCTTCAGGAATAGCCTCTCAGCCACCTCTTGCATGGTGGTTGAGACCTTCAAAGAAGAAGTAAATAATAATAATAATAATAATAATAATAATAATAATAATAATAATAAAGTTTCTGTTACAAAATTGTACAAACATAAATAATAAAAGAGCACATAAACCATGACATGACTGGCAAAAAAAATTGAGTCCCTGGGGTGTAAATAAAAAGGTAAAGGGACCCCTGACCATTAGGTCCAGTCGTGACCGACTCTGGGGTTGCGCGCTCACCTCGCATTATTGGCCGAGGGAGCCGGCGTATAGCTTCCAGGTCATGTGGCCAGCATGACAAAGCCGCTTCTGGCAAACCAGAGCAGCACACGGAAACGCCGTTTACCTTCCCGCTGTAGCGGTTCCTATTTATCTACTTGCATTTTGACGTGCTTTCGAACTGCTAGGTTGGCAGGAGCTGGGACCAAGCAACGGGAGCTCACCCCGTCACAGGGATTCGAACCGCCGACCTTCTGATCGGCAAGCCCTAGGCTCAGTGGTTTAACCACAGCGCCACCTGGGTCCCTGGGGGGTAAATATGAAACACATTATTTCGCAGTACATAATAATGAGGTGATTACATAAACCAGTTCAATGGATTCTTCAATAAATCAACTTGGAAAATGCAGAGGTATATGAGTGAGCTAAAGAGTATTGACTGTTTATTATTGATAGATAGACTTGTAGAGTTGGAAGGGACCACAGTGGTCATCTAGTCCAAACTCCTGCAATGCAGAAATCTAAAAGGTTGCAGATGTTTATAGATAAACAGGTACTTCTTGTCCAGGTTTTGTTTCATCTGTATATTTAATCAAATCGTACCATACAGCATAAAAATATATATTGTTTTTGCTCTCCCCTTTCCACAATCGATTTTTGTGACCATCTTTCCATTATGGCTGTTTGCCTAACTATATTATACCATCTACAGGTGGTAGCAGTGTTGGTCTGTCGTAGTCGAAGCAAAATAAAAAAAATCCTTCCAGTAGCACATTAGAGACCAACTAAGTTTGTTATTGGTATGAGCTTTCGTGTGCATGCACACTTCTTCAGATACCAGCGATCAATATTCATTAATTGCAAAGCTATCCAAGTTCAGGCCATTACCATTCTAGTTGCTGTTTGTAAATGTGCTTGAAAATGTAAATTCCTTACTTCTCAGTTTGTCCATATCTGGAGTATATAAATTAAGTAAGGCTAAAAACTGGGCTATGCAGATTGTCTGAGCTATAATTGGAGATATCTCTTTAAAAGCTTCCTTCCAAAATTATCCTATTTGTGGACATTCCCACCACATACATTGGTATGTACCTACAATTTGGCATCTTCTTCAACGTAAGAGGGAGCGATTGGGCTTTAGGCACCTTGGTGTTAAATACTATCCATGCACAATTTTTAGTCAATGTTCCCTAGTAGTCACTTTTGTCCATAAATTGTTCCATTTATCCCCTTCAGTGTTCATATCTCAATTGAGTTCCCACCAGCTTTTTAGATTTTGTTGGGGGCAAAATTGGCTCTCAATAAACATTTTGTATAAAAGGGAAACTAATCCCTTGATCATTATACTATCTCTTGTTACTAAATTTTCATATTCTGTTAAATTTCTTGTAGCTTCATGTTTAATTTGTATATTTGTAAGAAATGATCTCAAGTGATATCCTAACCACCATGAAATTTGATTATTTCCTAAAGGCATCTCTGCTACCGTAAGAGGTTGTCCCTTGCTATAATAATATTTCGAATAATGTAAATGCTGTTCTTTCCACACATTTGCATTATATGGTGTTTTATTTTATTTTGAAATAAAGGATGATGTTGTATCAGAATTATGGGTGACAGTCCTGGCGCTAAAACATTTGCCCATTTCCACCATATTCTAAAGGACGTGAGCATATAGGGGTTAAAGGAAACTACCTCTTTCATCCTTGTGAAATGGAGCCACAGCAACCCTTCTCAAATTTGCCTGACAGGTAGTTCAAAGCGGTACTATTGTGTATGATACTGAAGGCCTCTGAGAAGCCCAAAAATATTGGAAAGAACATACTCTCCCATCTTTCTCTCAGCAAAGGTCACCTTCCATTCCAAAGCCAGAGCTGAAACCAAGTTAAAACGCTTGTAAATAATCTGTCTCATTTTAGAGAACCTTGACCTAACCAGCCAATTATATTGAAGACAGGCCTATAATTACTTCAGTCTAAAGGTTAAAGGAACAGCTTGATTAGGAGTGAACACACAATGGCCTCATTCAGAAATAGTTGGGTTGGTTTTTTTTTTAAGTGTCCAATTGGAATAGTAGAAAACCACAAATTATTTTGCAGGACAGGCAGGTAGGGGCAGCAGATGTTAAATATTTTATCTGCAAATGTTTGATAAACATGCCCCAGCATACTAACAGACAATCTTTGGTCCCTGAAGAGGGCTCTAGTTTTGAAGATTTATCATCCAGAAGCGGGCTCTAGCCTATGTTCTTTGTTTTCTCCATTGGCATAATCTTGGCTTACTTATTCATGATACAGTGGTACCTTGGTTCCCGAACGCCTTAGTTGTTCAACAAATCGGCTTCCGGACGCCGCAAACCCGGAAGTAAGTGTTCCGGTTTGGAAACGTTTTTCGGAAGCTGAATGCCCAACACGGCTTCCAATTGAGTACAGGAAGCTCCTGCAGCCAATCGGAAGCCACACCTTGGTTTTTGAATGGTTTCAGGACTCAAACAGGCTACTGGAATGGATTAAGTTCGAGAGCCAAGGTACCACTACTAAGGACCTTGATGGGCTCAAGTGTTGGAAAGGAGAAAAGTAAAGGTAAAGGACCCTTGACAGTTAAGGCCAGTTGCAAATGACTCTGGGGTTGCGGCGCTCATCTCTCTTTACAGGCTGTGGGAGCCGGTGTTTGTCGACTTCCTCAGACAGTCCCCTTCCTGGAAGAACAGGTGTTTGACTGCTAACTAGCATCAAGCAGCAGCAACCCCAAAAATGACAGAGTTGGAATCAATCCTCTAGTCGAACTTGTTATGAAAAAGGCCCAGAATGGAGGATAGTCACTCTCAACAGCTCCTTCCCTTTCGTGGTGCAACTGATCCCCACCACCTATTCTGCTTCACACGTACAATGTACCAGCCAAAGTAGCCCCTATTTTATCTTGCCCAGTTGTGACTCATCCTGGCTGTTACTTAGCTGCTATCTACCAATCCACTCATTTGACTTTTTGCCCCAATTCTTCTCCAGCCTAGAACTGGATTATTATTATTATTATTTACAATCCTCTCTCATGGGTACAACCCTCCACTATGTCTTCTTCTCAGCATTGACTGAAGGGATAATAATATTCAAAAGACATGCAGCAAGAGCATTAAATGCATATGAATTAGGTCTTGCTGCATCCTCTTTCTCATTATCTTTTAAAAACCTGCCTATTTTGTAACCTGTAGACTTTATCTGTGCTTCTTGGTTAAAAGACCAAGCCTCTTTGTTACAGCTGCGAGAACCATCTGGATTTGACAGCTCATTTTCAACCATCCATCCAGCCCAGTGTTTCTCAACCAGTGTGCCTCCAGATGTTTTGGGACTACAACTCCCATCATCCCTAGCTAGCAAGACCAGTGGTCAGGAATGATGGGAGTTGTAGTCCCAAAACATCTGGAGGCACACTGGTTGAGAAACACTGATCCAGCCCATAGCTGCCAAGTTTTCCTATTTCTCACGAGGAAGCCTATTCAGCATAAGGGAATTTCCCTTAAAAAAAGGGAGAACTTGGCAGCTATGATCCAGCCCCTAAATCTTGGTTTTGCAATCTTTGTTTCCTTGTTGTAATCCAGACGAGTTCCAATTGAATTTGAAAACAAACTGAGCACATAATTATTATTCTTTTTCACATAGCAGGAATACACATTGTCACAATAAATGATTCAAAGCTGTCAAACACAAAATCATGTTTACTGCAAGCATCTAAAACATAAATTAGTTTGAGTGTTACGTTTCAGGAGACATACACACACACAGCTATTTTCTTTATGAAGTATGCATTTATGAAATAAACATTGCAATAAAAATACTTTTACGTGGTTGCGCTAATGTGATAGATTACAGTCATAACCCCACTTACCTGAGTGTAAGCCCCATTGAACTGAATGGGACTTACTTCTGAGTAGACACGGGTTAGAACTTCAGCCATGGATAGCTTTCAGACAGCTGATTAATTAACTTTGTCTTTAAGCTGCCACAAGGCTCTGTTGTTTTTGGTGCTAAAGACTAACAGAGTTAGGGCAAGAGAGGGAGTAGGGTGAAAGTTATATGGAAATATTTACAAGGGATTGACAGAATGGTATGAAAACGGATTGTTATAAGGAACTGGTCGGGGTTTGCAGGGGAATGCCAAGGGGAAGGGAGGGCATAGCTGCCAAGTTTTCCCTTTTCTCGCGAGGAAGCCTATTCAGCATAAGGGAAAATCCCTTAAAAAAAGGGATAACTTGGCAGCTATGAAGGGAGGGGGGTAATAATCAAAATGTTCTTTATGGTAGTGATATGTTTAAATAATAAAGATGGAGGTAATTAGAAATTTTTTAGGGAATTTATAGGCTAAGGGGTGTTATAGATTAAATATTGTTTATATAAGGGAATTTGAGACGACAAGGGAAAATTAGTTGATGCTGTAAAGATTAAGAGTGTATTAATAGAGAAAATTATTAATTAATGAAGATTGCTAAAGTTGAGATTAAAACGGACTCGGGAAGGGAGGGACGAGGAAGTCGATGATTTAAGAAGTATGTTTAGATAAGATTGGAATTTTTTGTTTTTTGTTTTTTCTTTTTTTATCTCTTTGGGTGCTGTTCTTTTTTTTCTTTAAGCAACGCCCACCTTTATCCTTGTTTTTTTTCCTGCTTTTTTCCCCTTTTCCCCTCTTTCTTTTTAGTGTTGTGTGTAAGGATAAAATTTATGTTATGATAATATGATGGATGTATTAAATTGGAAAAATTGCAATAAAAATTATTATATTTTTTTTAAAAAAAATAAAGACTAACAGAGTTAGCCTCCGGAAATTCATTAACCTTGAAAGGCAATACACAGAGAAAGTAATTCATTTGTATATATTTGTTCATGCTGAGACATGCATGTCTATTGTGCGCAATGATATATGTAAAAATGTGTATATTTCTGCACTAATGGCCAATGGAAGTAAAGAGAAACTTGTGCAAATAAACCAATTGCTGCAAAATGGAAAACACCAGATGGATGTGTGAATGAATGTCAGAACCAATTGAGCCCCTTTTGTCTATCCTTACTCCTGACTGGTCACAAGCGTGATTCTTGCTTGGCCTTCTTGATGATATAGAGTCCAATTAAGGAATGTCTCTTCATTCCATAGAAGCTCTTCACATTCCCTGTAAAACATTCTTTCTCACCACATAAAACAAATATGCATCAGTGTCCCTGCAACATAGTGACATAATAGGAAATCGGTGCAATTAAATCTAGATGCTATTACTGTTTTAAGAAGAAAAATATATCATTAATTGGCTCTGGGAATGCTCTGTCAACTTTTGATAGTGTAATTAGTTCAGTGTACCACTGGAGAGACAATGTGATATTTCAAAATGCAACTTCAGGATAGTTCATTCCCACTTAAATACTACCCCCCCCCAAAAAAAGGGCATTTCCTCCCTGTCCCATAAAGGGGGTGGGGGTGAGGACTATTTCATGTATGGCAACAGAAACACTTAAGCCTGCTGTTTCCATACTCTGACCTTGCTGAATTCGAAAGAATGTCATTCCTTCATTTGAACTGGGGTCGGTGGATACACAATCTATATCATATTCCTCTGACAATTAAGTCTCAATGTTTTCAAACTAACCGTTAAAGTGGGGGATTATCGCTGACGCTTAATAGCCATAAGTTTTCTTCTGTTTGAAATGAGTAAACCACACATATCACTGTGCTATTTCTACTGATGTAAACAGAATATTGAATTTCATAGAATCATAGAAATGTAGAATTGGAAGTGACCTCGAAGACCATCTAGTCCAACCCCCTGCAATGCAGGAAACTCTGCTAAAGCATCCATGACAGATGGCCACCCAAACTCTGCTTAAAACCCTCCAAGGCAGGAGAGTTCATCACCTCCTGAAGGAAACCCTTCCACTGTCAAACAGGTCTTACTGTCAGAAAGTTTTTCCTGATGTTTAGTTGGAATCTCCTTTCTTGGAGCTTGAAGCCATTGGTTCGGGTCCTGGCCTCCGGAGTAGGTGAAAACAAGCTTGCTCCATCTTCCATTTGACAGCCCTTGAGATACTTGAAGATGGCTACCATACCTCCTCTCAGTCTCCTCTTCCCCAGGATAAACATATCCAGCTCCCTCAACTGTTCTACATAATGATTGATTTCCAGACCCTTGGTCATATTGGTTGCCCCCCTCTGCACACGTTCCAGCTTTTCAATATCCTTCTTAACAAGAAGAACAAGAAATATTCTGAGCTGGCAGAGACAGAGCTGAGAAAGAAAGGATTCTGTGTACAATTTGGAGTGAATTTAGAGGGAAAAGCTACCAATCCTCTGGCAACACTTCTGGAAAAAGAATGGAAGTGGAAGAACTTTTTTCAAAATTAGGATCGAAAAATGGAACAACAGGAAAAGGGAATGGAATATATGGTACTGGGTGCAAATTAAAACAATAAGTAAATACAATAAGTAAATAGCTATGGATTACTGCTTTAATATATGACCACAGCAAAGAGACACATGTGTGAATAAAGATGAAGGATTTATTGGAGGTAAATTTGTTATGTTGGATTGAAAGAAGACTATTGTTGAGATTTATTGAGAATTTTTCTGCACAGCACTACTTAATATAGCTCTTGCTCAATGTTGCCCTGAAATTCAAGCTCAGTGAGCATACAGCAGGCATAGGCAAACTCCGGCCCTCCAGATGTTTGGGAATACAATTCTCATCATCCCTGACCACTGGTCCTGTTAGCTAGGGATGATGGGAATTGTAGTCCCAAACATCTGGAGGCCCGGAGTTTGCCTATGCCTGGCATACAGGGATTCGGCTGATACAACTTTCAACCAGGCTTCACAAATGTGAAGTCCCCATTTGTAAGAACCGTTGTTATCCCGCAGCAAGATATTTGCAGCAGATGCAATTGCAGAAACCTATAAAATATTTCTGCAATCATATAGGTCCTCTGCACGAGTGCAAAGAAATATCCCTGAATCAGAACCAAATGGGGCTATGAGTGGAACTGAACGGGGTGTTTAACTGGGATACCATTTTGATCCACACCAAGAAATCCCTAATGGCGAGTGAGAGTACTGTAAATGAGGCCAGTGCATTACGAGAAAGGGACAAATATCTTCCTTACCATGCGTCTGAATCTTCTGAAAACTGAAGTCATTGCCAAATACTTGCTCCTGGGTCTGAAGGGCCTTTGGCAGGGGTTTCCATAGCGACCACCCCTCCAAGAAGCACTTATGGCACTAGCCGTTCATTTTCATCTGGGTTGTGGGGAAACAGCAATAAAATCTTTGCTGTTTGTTCACCTGCTCTTCATCCCATACAAATATAACAATGGTTAGCAATGGGAAGAAGTAGTCGCTGCTACTCACTCGGCTGCCTTCTCCACTCCTCCTCCTTAGTATCTCCACTTGCTTGCCCATTCAAGCAGATGGTCAGAGTTACGGTAAAGTCTGCCATTTAGCTCTGTGTCTACCTGCCCTCTCCATCTGTCTGCTGGAGGAATGTGACCACGTCACACTAATTCTTAATCCTGATTGAACCCAGACGGCAGATTCCACATTTTTCTCTCAAGGAAAATATTTTACAGTTGAACAGAGCTCTCACTCCTTGGCTTGAGTTCCTGGAGCAGACATTGGGAACAACAACAACAACCTATTTCTGAATCCCTTTCTAAAATTACTCAGTTCGGTGTCTGTTAAGTTACTTTCTCCAAGTTGAAAATGTCGATCAAGACGCACAACGTGAGGCTTAGGATTAATTTATTTTCTCGTGAATCCTGCAAATTCTTAAACGGGGCTGGAAATGCCACTGAGGGATTGTGCATCATGACAACAACATCCCTCACAGGGCCATTGTACAATGTCCTTGTGAAGAATATTACACCATCAAATACATGCTCCTCATTTCTGTCTCCATTTCAGTATGTCAGCTACCGCACTCTGTAGCAACTCAAGAAGCTAATTCACGTAAAACAAAGGGGATAAGTTAATGTGCAGCTTTCAGAACACCTCATGAACCTGTAGCCCTCCATTTTCTAGGCCGAGGTCTGCATTTTCTGTGTGAGTGCTTTTTTTCTTTCTTTTTGTCCAGCCACTTTCCCCAGGAAAAACCAATCTTTACTGGAGCAAACGGCAATTTGAGTTTGCCACAGATTGTCATTTTTCTCTGATTCAGCAGTAAAGAGCGGGGTTTGTTTGTTTGTTTTGCCTAAGGAAAGAAAAAAGTGCTTGGACACAGATCTGGGAATCCTGGACTTTTGCCTCGAAACGCGGACCAAATGGATGTGTGGATGAGCCCTGTGTCGGGTTTTCTTACTGGCCGAAGCCAATGGGGGACTTACTGCTCTGAAGACAACAGGTTGCCTTCAGAATTTACCTCAGGGTCTGACATCTGACCATGTTCACACTGAGCTTCAGTTTATGCTGAATGGAGGCTGGATACTCAAAGCCCCAATCCTGATGTTCTAATTCAGGAAAGCCAAGGAAGCCAAGTGTTACAGTACAGAAAATATACAAAGGAAATAAATAAAGCTTGAAGCTACGAACATGAGTTTGACCAAACTGCGGGAGGCAGTGCAAGACAGGAGTGCCTGGCGTGCTATGGTCCATGGGGTCACGAAGAGTCGGACACGACTAAATGACTAAACAGCAACAACAACAAATAAATAAAAATGAACTACTTTATTAAACTAGACTCCTTTTTTTAATACAAAGGTAAGTCCTGGGGGGGAAGTGATCCTTAAGGGAAGGTAGACAATCAGAGTATTCCTTAAGGGAAATAATAATAATAATAATAATTAAAAACTAGGATACACTATTTTAGGATATGTGAAGTAGAAGAACCCTACAGGATCAGACCAAAGGTTCATTAGACAGCATCCTGTAACTAACCGTGGCCAGCTGGATGCCCACAGGCAGACGTGAAGGAAACAATTGAGGACAAGAGTCCTCCTGCAAGATTTGCTGCTCAGCAATTGGTATTCACAGGTCTACTTCTCAAGAATGGACTGTATCAGTTCTATCTATGTATTTAATCTAATCCCGTGGTTCCCAATGTGGGGCACACACCCCACAGGGGGGCATTTTGATTTTTAAGGGGGGCAATTTGGAAGCTTGTTTAGACCACGTGAATGGCTTTTTAGGCTTCCTCCACATGAGGAAGCTGCACTGGCTCCCGGTGGAGTACAGGATCAGGTTTAAGGTGCTGGTTTTGACCTTTAAAGCCCTATGCGGCTTGGGACCCTCGTACCTACGGGACCGCCTCTCCTGGTATGCCCTGCGGAGGACCTTAAGGTCCACAAACAACAATATTCTGTAGATCCCGAGCCATAAGGTGGCTAGATTGGCCTCTACTAGGGCCAGGGCCTTTTCAGTATTGGCCCCGACTTGGTGGAACGCTCTTTCACAGGAGACCAGGGCCCTGCGGGATTTGTCATCTTACCGCAGGGCCTGCAAGACAGAGCTGTTCCGCCTGGCCTTTGGGTTGGACTTAGTCTGACCCCTGTGTTTTCCTCCCTCATGGCTTGGATTTATGGACTACTTAAAATCAGGCTGCATTTTAAACTTAAATTTTAATACTGTATTTTAGTCTGTATTTTAATCAATTGCTTTTTATGTTTTATTGTAATTTTATTGGTGTGAGCCACCCTGAGCCCAGTTTTGACTGGGGAGGGCGGGGTATAAATAATTTATTATTATTATTATTATTATTATTATTATTATTATTATTATTATTATTATTATTATGGGCTCACTTTTTGAAGTGGATGCTTGTAAGAAAATTAGACTTACGCGTCGTTTACTATGTTATAATTCCATATTTATGAATAAATAATTATGGGTTTTGAAAAAGAAGAATCCCAATGATAAAAAAAAACCTCACACGCAATATGGTGAGGACTCTCACTGAAGCCTTTTTGGATCACTTCTTTTTGAAAAAAGAACTTGTCATCATCTGTTTTCAGGTGCATGTAATTATTTTTAATTATTCACTGTTTGTTCCGCTGCTTAACCTTAGGCATTCATTATAAATGTTCCACAGCCTTTTCAGCTTCCTTTTGAAATACTAGCACCTTTAGGGCATTGTTAGAGTGATAAATCAACCTTGTGTATCTGTTCCACTCCTGACAAGCTCTTTCCCCCACTTTCAATCTAACAGATAAAATATTTACTGCATCGTGGAGACCTCGATGGCAAAACGTGTCATGCTCAGAAACAGTACTACAACAGAATAAAAACTCTAATAACTGCAACATAATCCCCAGGAGCTAAATTATTGATTTTGTGCAACACACCTTTATAAAATGGAGTTAAGTATGGTGACATTAAGTATGGTGAGTTAAGTATGGTGAGTTAAGTATGGGGACCCAGGTGGCGCTGTGGTTAAACCACTGAGCCTAGGGCTTGCTGATCAGAAGGTCGGCGGTTCGAATCCCTGTGACGGGGTGAGCTCCCGTTGCTTGGTCTCAGCTCCTGCCAACCTAGCAGTTCGAAAGCACGTCAAAATGCAAGTAGATAAATAGGAACCGCTACAGCGGGAAGGTAAACGGCGTTTCCATGTGCTGCTCTGGTTTGCCAGAAGCGGCTTTGTCATGCTGGCCACATGACCTGGAAGCCCTTGTATACCACATGAGAAATGTCTCGCCTTCCCGTATTGCATAAACAGTAAACACATAGCTTTCACATTGCCTGTAATGCCACTGCAGAACGTAAGGACTTGGGGGCCACTGCCAGGCTCGAAGTCACATTGTTTCCTTTTATAACATCTCTAACAAAAAATAGTGTATTATATAAACCTCCAATCACTCACGCATCAGACTCCCCTCCCCTCTAACAGATTATCCTTCTGCCTGGCCTAGACATGTTTGAGACTTTCCCCTTCCACAACCATTTGATCCTATCCCTGTTTTGCCTAGAATCATAGAATTGTACAGGTGGAAGAGGATCTGAGTCCAGTCACCCAGTCGGGAATCTCAGCTAAAGCATCCATGATAGGTGGCCATGCAAACTCTGCTTAAAAACCTCCAAGGATGGAGAATCCATCATCTCCCAAGAGAGTCCATTCCACTGTCAAACAGCTCTTACTGTCAGAAAGTTATTCCTCATATTTAGCCAGAATCTCCTTTCTTGTAAGTGGTTTGAATCCCACCCTCCAGAGCAAGAGAAAACAAGCTTGCTCTATCTTCCACGTGACAGCCTTTTAGCTATTTGAAGATGTCTATCATATCTCCTCTCAATCTCTTTTCCAGACTAAACATCCAACTTTTTATGGCTTTTGATCTGATTTCATTCAAATGTAAATTCTGAGCCACTGGCCCATATTTATTTACAGTGGTACCTCTACTTATGAATAACTCTACTTATGAATGTTTCTACTTACGAACGGAGCTCCGTCTGCCATCTTGGATGCGGTTTAGATAGGATTTTTTCTACTTACGAATTTTTTCTCCCAATGCATTCCTATGGGATTCGACTTACAATTTTTTTCTACTTACAAATGTGCATTTGGAACGCATTAAATTCGTAAGTAGAGGTACCACTGTATTTATATAGGAGAAGAGGAGGAGGAGGAGGAGGAGGAGGAGGAGGAGGAGGAAGTACAACCTTTGTACTTCACTCAGTCACAGTTACAGTTACGCCTTTTTATTCTCCTTTGATTTGGTACATTCTCAAAAACCAATAAACCTGTACCGTATTTACTCGAGTCTAATGTGCCATCGAATCTAATGCACACCTCAATTTCCAGAACCTTGAAACCAAAAAAGTATTTGCTGGCCAAATGTAAATGTGTACCATAATCAAAGCAAAAGTGTACATCACTTTTCGCAACGTAACTTGGCCAAAAAAAAGGTGAGCATTAGATATGAGTAAATACGGTATTTTAAAAAAAGGAAGTTTTAACAATCACACAGTTCTACCCATTAGACAAGTTCCAATTGTGCATAGCAATGCATTTGAATATTCTAATTGGGGGGGGGGCTCATAATGGTGAGTTCAAGAATCCATTACACTCCAGCATCAGCTTCTATTATCACCCATATTTATCTTTCTCTCTTCAATCTCTCCGTCCACAAAGGTAGCTTCATACAGGAAAGGGGAAAACAGCAATAAGTACTAGCAACAAACTCTTCTGAGTACACAGGTTTGTTTGTGTGTCTATATATAAATTTATATTGGTGAAAATTAAGAAAAACATTAGTTTCTGGTACTAGCTCTGGTACACCCCTGAACAAGCCCAAACACAGTTTTGACCAAAGCAAGGTCCACACAAAAGGTTAACACAATGCATAAATCTGTCCTACAACCTCCCCTTAACAAAGCAGAGCAAGCATTGTGCAAAGCGAATCTCTGATGAATATGGATATTGTTAAAATTTCCTAACTTGGCAGCTTTATCAAACGGACAAAACATCCGCTTTGTAGAAGACAGAAAGCTTATCCATATCCTCATTATCCTGTCAGGGTTTATGCATGCATGACAGCCACTGATATTAATGGAAACAATTATCCCAATGCGTACATTTTAATGCACCATGATAGTCTGGGCAATGGAAGAACTAATATTATCGTCTACAGTCTTTGCTCAGTTGCAGTTCCTTGCCTTTTATGGGGAAACCTCAGCCTGGTGAGAAAGTCATGCTCATTTTGGGATGAAAGCTGCATTACTAGAATATGGAGAAGTATAACTCCAAAGCAGTTATGAAACGCAGCATTATAGGATCTTAATTTATGACACCATGAACTGCATTGTGATTTTTGTTGGGTTGTGTAAAACCCATTGAACATGCCGTTGAAACTGTTTTGTTCTTCTGCTGAAATTCAGATGGTTTGTCTCAGTATGGCAAACTTTGATGAACTGGGTGGATGGAGAAAACCCCTTGAGAAGCTCTGGTTGTGTTGAAACTTAGTGCTTCCCTTGAAGATTGTTAGATGTAGGGGACTAACCAGCCTATTGGGCTTTACTATCTAGGCAAGCTCTAGGAAGAGGCAGATTACCTCAGTCAGGATCATACCTGCCAAGTTCCTCTCTGAAAAACAAGGGACCGGACCTAAAGTAACATACCAGAAGTGACTTTTGATGCCCAGTTCCAAAATGGCTGCCGCACCAGAAGTCACGCTGCAGCCATTTTGGAACTGGGCAGAGCAGCATCAAAAGTCGCTTCTGAGCATGCTCCGCCCAGTTCCAAAATGGCCACCGTGCCAGAATAAACCAGGAAAAAACAAAAAAATCCGTTTTTTCGGCTGGGGACAGCCGGAAAAACGGGGGTTTCCCGGGGAAAACGGGAGACTTGGCGGCTATGGTCAAGATGGGTGGCAAATAAGTACCCCACAGGCCGTCCACTTATTTTCCTCACTTGCTCACAAAGCCCCCTGTGCCTGCCCTCCCAGCTCCTATGGCTCTCCAGAGCAATCCCATCTTCCTCCTTTCCTCCTCCACCACCACCACCATGGCCCTGGCTCCTTCTCTCCCCAACCCACCACCTCACTCATTCATTGTTTTGCCACTACTAATGCTGTGGCAGGGACCACTGGGCCTCTGCAGCACTCTGAGAACAGGCTATGGTGTCTTTCCTCAAAGAAAAACATTCTGGGTAAGGTGGTCAAAGGGAGTGCCTATGGCACTGTGACTTTGCCAACGTGGTTAGAAATTCTCTTTTAAATTTTGTATTTTTGCTAGACTGGTGACTGGGAGCGGCCACCGAGACCACATAACACCAGTCTTGAAAGATCTACATTGGCTCCCAGTACATTTCCGAGCACAATTCAAAGTGTTGGTGCTGACCTTTAAAGCCCTAAATGGCCTCGGTCCAGTATACCTGAAGGAGCGTCTCCACCTCCATAGTTTTGCCCGGACACTGAGGTCCAGCACCGAGGGCCTTCTGGTGGTTCCCTCGTTGCGAGAAGCCAAGTTGCAGGGAACTAGGCAAAGGGCCTTCTCGGTGGTGGCGCCCGCCCTGTGGAACGCCCTCCCAACAGATGTCAAAAAGGAAAACAACTACCAGACTTTTAGAAGACATCTGAAGGCAGCCCTGTTCAGGGAGGCTTTTAATGTTTAATAGATTACTGTGTTTTATTTTTCTGTTGGAAGCCGCCCAGAGTGGCTGGGGAAACCCAGCCAGATGGGCGGGGTATAAATAATAAATTGTTGTTGTTGTTGTTGTTGTTGTTGTTGTTGCTGCTGCTGCAGGGATTTGGATTAGATAATCCTCAGGGTCTGTTCCAACTCTACAATTCTATGAATATTTGCATCATTTATTATTATTATTATTATTAACTGTTTAGCTATTAATTTTTTTAAAAAGACTTCAGCTGCCACGACAATGCCACAGTGGCACAGAAACTCTCATGGGCCACCTTGCCCAGAACACCTTGCTCTGAGGAAAGACCCCAGGCGTTCCTTAAAAAATATGGCACCCCTGCTCTGGGCTATTCACCTGACCTCCTATTGGTGCAGACCTACATCTTCTGCCTCCTGAATATGAGGACAACCAGAAGGTATGCCTGTGATATCCCTACCAGCAGAAAGTCTCAAAATGAGTGAAGCCAGCCTGGAATCTGCTGGATCCCAAGATGCTCTTGCAGCCAACATTGGGTGGCATCAGACTCCATCTGCCTGTCCCCCTACCTTACCCTACTGCCACCATAAATGGCCAGGTTCCTGATGTGGCAGGAACCTGGCCAGTCTAGGAAAGGCATCCCAAAACTTCGGCCCTCCAGATGTTTTGGACTACAATTCCCATCATCCCTGACCATTGGTCCTGTTAGCTAGGGATCATGGGAGTTGTAGGCCAAAACATCAGGAGGGCCGCAGTTTGGGGATGCCTGATCTAGGCAGTGGCAGCAGAAACACTGAATTTCCCAAAGCTGTTGGTTAACCAAGCAATTCACTTGAAATAAATATCAATCAATGTGTATATTGTGAAAATGAGTCTTTTAAAAAAATACTTAAGGATCAGTTATTAAAAGTCACTGCCATTCATCAATAGAAAATTATCTGCTTCATTTTTAATTGTAGGAACACAACAAAATCAAAATAGCACCCTCCCCACCCACCCCAAAATAAGCAAGAACTTGTCTTTTGGTGTAAAACCCGGTTTATTCATCCAAGACTTTAATCAATTAAAGGTTACGGCCCTAAGCAAAACATAATATGCATTTTGAAAAGAAATGGAAGGCAAAAATACAGTAAAAATCAAATCAAATCAAAACTTTATTGCATTCCAAAGACCCACAAAACAATTTCAAAACTAGTTAAAACGACCAGACAGACAGATAGAAGAAACCAAGGCAGTTACTGTATTTTGTTTTACAGTAAAAGTGAAATGTCATACCTCATCTTGACATGTTTTTTTGCATTTTTCGGTTTGGGATTTCTTCTGCAGCAATTTGGTTTCATATTCTGGTCTGGGATGTTCCTAAAGAAAAATTAGAAAATGTGGGGCAAATTTAACATCAGAAGATTCGTAGATAACCAAATTGAATAAAAGCACATCAATACACGATTCAGTGGCTCACAATTAAAAAACACACCAATCAGATAAGAAACACTTATCTGGTTACACTGTAACACGGATATGGTTATCAAAATGGAAAAAAGAAGTCAAACCTTTACCAGTTCCTTGGAACGTTTTTGGCAATGGAGAGGAAGGGAGAACACATTTAGAACCAATACCTTGCAATACTTACTAAATAAACAATTGTTGCAACTTTATAGGAAAGAAACTAAAGCGTAGCCTAACACACCTGGGCAGCTACATGAGGGAATACCTAATACTTAACAAGGGTTTTTAAACATTTGTATTTTCTGATGTTAGGCTCACACACTAAAGAATTAGAAAAGCACAAAACATCCAAAGATTTACCCCCACCACACACCAGAAATGTTATATTTATATCATTTAATGAGCTGTCGATCAAAGGAAATCTCACAACATTTCAACTGGACATGAATATGATGACATGCTACAGCTGGTTGGGAACCAGAAATTTGCCAGTCAACACAAGACAAAATTAAGATAGTCACACTGGACCTTATAGCTGGTTTTGAAATAAGATGCGGCATTTGCCTGTTGTGTGTTTCAAATGAATATACAATTGATGAGACCTACACAACTCATGAACCAAGCCGAATCCTGCCTGGCAAACGTACATTTTATTTATTTATTACATTTCGATCTCACTCAAAGAATTATCTCTCAGAGCAGCTCGCATCAAATAGAAAAGTATAGTGGCAGGCACTATTCACAAATGAAAATGAGGCACAAGCCCTGTCCGGAGGCTTACAAATTAAAAATACAATGCACAGGAGGAGAGGAAGGGAGATCAGTCAGACATTGCCAGAACCAAGCAGTGAGTTGTAAACAGGATTTTATAACCAGTTCAGGAAGGCTCAAACTTCCTTTCTGGTGTTCTTGCTTGAATAGAAGTGGTGCAGCTTCGCATCAGGCCTTGTTCCTCTGGCCGGTGGCTGAAGCCCGAGTGTCCTTTGCCTGACAGCTTCTCCGATACTGTGCAAACTGACACAGGCAGGCAGCAAAAACAGGAGACTAGTTTTTGCTAGATCCTGAAGCTGAGGCTCCAATACTTTGGCCACCTCATGAGAAGAGAAGACTCCCTGGAAAAGACCCTGATGCTGGGAAAGATGGAGGGCACAAGGAGAAGGGGACGGCAGAGGACGAGATAGTTGGACAGTGTTCTTGAAGCTACGAACATGAGTTTGACCAAACTGCGGGAGGCAGTGGAAGGCGGGAGTGCTTGGCATGCTCTGGTCCATGGGGTCACGAAGAGTAGCACATGACTAAATGATTAAATTGCCTTCTCAATCCGGCCCATGAACGGTCCGGGAATCAGCGTGTTTCTACATGAGTAGAATGTGTGCTTTTATTTAAAATGCATCTCTGGGTTATTTGTGGGGCACGGGAATTTGTTCATTTCTCTCTCCAAAATATAGTCCGGCCCCCCACAAGGTCTGAGGGACATTGGACCGGCCCCCTGCTGAAAACGTTTGCTGACTCCTGGTCTATAGAGTAATAAGGATACTTGAAGGTGGGGTGAGTACAGATGAATGCACTACCTCTGTCCCCTTTGCCAATCTCCTCCGATTTCAAAGTTGTGCCCCCTTCTTGATTTAACTCAGACGATAAACACCCAAAGCTTACAAGTTTCTGACCTCTTGGTTTAACTCTGAACTTATTTTCACCAGTGTGGTTTAGCTGAAATTATTGGAGTCACACTGGTGCAGAATAAGAAAGGGAAGGCGGTTTGACTTAGAACAATATTGTAAATTACTCTGATGTGTTGAGGAAGTCTAAATATCCATGTACGGAGAATATATATATATCCACATCACACACATCCACTAATGCTGGATGCAAGCCAGTCCAGCTGCCAGACACTTATTGAAAACCATGTGAGCTAAGCTAAAGACCAAATAATTGCTCCAAATGAAAACTGAGAATTCCCCGATTGGAAACAAAAAGCAAAATCCTGAATTTTGTAGTTATGCAAACGCCTTGTTGACGTCAATAGGACTTTTCTGTGACCAAGGAATAGACTCAAATATACTGTTTACATTATGATAGTTACCTATGGGAATTTTAAAATAACTTGGATATCTGTGGGTTTTTTTTTAAACAGTTCTGACATCCCTTGATATGTTTTCTGTTTGAAACAATATACTCCCCCCCCCCTACATATAACTAGCAGTTGCATAGATTTTGAAGGTTCAACCCTGGTCTGGAGACTGGAGAATTTCCCTACATCAAACAGCCTTCCCTATCTTAAATAACAATCATAATTATACCAGTAATTTAAACACACAGCAAAAATAAAATACTGAGAAACAGAACGACTTGCCACTAACAAAAATTCCATCAATGACAAACATCCAAGACAGAAACAGAGCTAATCCTGGAGTATTTATCCCTGCTCTTAATGTTCGGTTCTGATTCCCTTCATTTTCTATGCATCTCAGTTGCCCTAATGGCAGTTCACTGTGTCAAACTCAAGTTATTTCTTTTTCCCCCCTTTCCAGTAATCTTTCAAATTTTGTGATTAAGGCTAACCATCTTTCCTATCTTTTTAATCTTCACATTTATATCATTTATTAACTTTCTGACTCTTCCCCTGTCTTCCTCCCGACTCAGCATCTGCAGAATCTTAGAATTCAACCACATCGTCCACCTCTCATTCTGACATGTAGCTACTTGAAACAAAGGGAAAAGAGGTTGAAATGAGGGCAAAATAGGTCAGTGTTATACCAGGGACAGATACAAGAAAACATTGAGATTTTCATTGTATGATAACTGGGCTCAGCAACAGAAAAGGGAAGCTTCCACCAAATATTATTCTAGACAAGAGTTACTATTGGTAAAGGTATCCCTCACCATTAGGTCCAGTCGTGGACGATTCTGGGGTTGCGGCGCTCATCTCGCTCTATAGGCTGAGGGAGCCGGCGTTTGTCCGCAGACAGCTTCTGGGTCATGTGGCCAGCATGACTATGCCGCTTCTGGCGAACCAGAGCAGCACACGGAAACGCTGTTTACCTTCCCTCCGGAGCGGTACCTATTGATCTACTTGCACTTGGCGTGCTTTAGAAGTGCTAGGTGGGAATGAGCTGGGACCGAGCAATGGGAGCTCACCCCGTCATGGGCATTTGAACCACCGACCTTCTGATCGGCAAGCCCTAGGCTCTGTGGTTTACTATAGTCCAAAGAAAAACTAAGCTGAAAAGGCTTGAGCAATTTGTCTCTTTTTCCTATGAAACAACTGATGTCACATTTTCCACCAGCATATAACAGAAACAGAAGTTGTTTAAAGATAACTTAAAATCTCAATGCCATGTTATGCTTATTATTAATATTATATTACTAAACAAACTCATGGCTGGATGGTTCCCACCAAATCCGACTTTATTTGGTACTGAATACAATATCTACTTGTATTTCACCTTTCTGTTCCTGTGACCGCAATAATCTTATTCTAGTCTGAGGCAAGGTAAATGCAGGTGGCGCTGTGGTCTAAACCACTGAGCCTCTTGGGCTTGCCGATCAGAAGGTTGGTGGTTCGAATCCCCGCAATGGGGTGAGCTCCTGTTGCTCTGTCCCAGCTCCTGCCAACCTAGCAGTTCGAAAGCACGCCAGCGCAAGTAGATAAATAGGTGCCGCTGTGGTGGGAAGGTAAACGGCGTTTCCGTGCGCTCTGGTTCGGGTCACGGTGTTCCATTGCACAAGAAGTGGTTTAGCTATGCTGCCCACATGACCCGGAAAGCTGTCTGTGGACAAACGGCGGCTCCCTCGGCCTGAAGTGAGATGAGCGCTGCACCCCCATAGTTGCCTTTGGCTGGACTTAACCGTCCAGGGGTCCTTTACCTTTACCTTACTTTAGATGGAACCTCTTTATGTCCCAGTGTCATATCCAGCCACACCCTATGGATTTATAATAGCAAGTCTCCACCTGAGGTTTTGTTTTATTATAAACTATTATAAACTATTTTGACTACTTAATAAAGTAATAATAATAATAATAATAATAATAATAATAATAATAATAAAAACCCTTACTTCTTCCTCCTCCAAGCCAGTTAGGTCCCAGAAATAACTTAGTCTCATCTGCAAACGCTTCCAGTTTTCAAGGAACATGGTGGCTGAAAAAGAAAATCCAATTTTAATCAGAAGAGGGCTTCAGAGCCAAAATTGATTACCAGTATGCTGAATATTCAAACCCTCCTAATATAGATATACAGCAAATCAGAGCCTGAGTAGTCTAGATTGATGCCTAGAATAGGCAGAGTATAATCAGCAGCACAGGGAACTTTTCTGAAACAAAGCACTACTTTTTGCCTTGCTTGAACCTGTTGCCAAACAGGTTCATTGCATGGCCTTAAAATTCTAACACTGCATATAATTGAGAGAAAACTTATAACATGCTTTCCAGAGGTTATATATTCCCATACCTTGAATATATACCATACCAGATCTCATTCAGTCTTGAAAACCTAACACTAATCATTTGGGTGCATTCATCATCATCCATCTTCAAATTGCTGAATATTAGTCTGTAGGGTCATCATGAATGATAACCTATTGGCCTCACTGCAGTCAAGGGAGTCTTTCTAAAATGTCAGGACTGGTAACCAGAGAAAAGCAGGTCAGGACTTCACTTGCACAGTTGTGCAACCACCTCGCCAGGGTGATAGCAGGCATAACAGTCATTTCACCACTATAATCATTTCCACTGGCTACACGTGTGCAATACCCAATGCCCCAATATCTGAAAATGCCTATGTATTAGTCCACATATAACATGGTTTGTTTTGTTTTGTTTTTGTTTTTTTAAAAATTGGTTTTAAAACTATATAACAAAATATTAAACAGGTGTTAAAGACATAATAAAAATAAACAAACGTTCATTCCTTAATTGATACATGTTTTGTACATCCTTTTGTAATGAATTTGAAATGACCTCTGATCCTCCCGTTATGTTCCCAAATTGAATACCTTAATTACACACTTAGCTTTATTTTCTCCTCGTTATTCGAATTACTTTAAATTTATAAAGTTGACCTATTACTTGCAGAAACTCAATCAAGGCCTGCCAATGGATTAATATTTTTGGCAATGTCCTTTTACGTAAATTCTGTAAATGTACCACTTTCTGGTAAATTTTTCGTCTGTAACGTCTCGCAGCCTTGCTGATATTCTAGATAATTCAACATACTCTCTTAATTTGTTTTGCCAGACTGATTTGGATGGGTATAGGAAAAACTGAACATTTGTATTTTTTTTTAATTAAAAAATGGCCTTTAGCTATTCTATCACACTCTACTAGCAAATAGTATTGCTATGGCAAGTTGTGGCTGGGTGGTTTATTTTGTAAAGACTCCTGGAGAAATCATAGAGCTGCATGGCGCAACCATTGCCTATGCAGGAAATCTACTATGCTGAAGACAGTGTCTTCACCCTGGTGCTTGACACTTGAAAGCCTGTATTTTGAAGACCCACCCTATTTTCTTTGATTGCATTTTCTGTACTTTTTAAAACTTTTTTTTTAATGCTGTATTTTAAATTGTTACCTCACCCGGGACCTTAGGGTGAAAAGTGGGTAATGAATGAATGAATGAATGAATAAATACCCCTGCCCCCTGTAGGTGCCCACCCACCTACCAATGGGAGCCCAACATAATAGGAGGAACGGCAACCACCAGAACACCACTGGGACTGAAGAATTAACTTGCCCACTGACCCTGGTGGTCCCAGGGCCCAGGCTGTGAGAAGCAATTCTGGTCCTTCCCACTGTGTGATTTCCTTTGCCTTATAGAACTCAGTGGGAGCTGCCATGCTTCCATGTACATCCCTGTGCACAGATACATGGAAACCAAGGTCAGCCACATAGCTGGATCCTGTTAAGTGGAAGAAAGGAGATTCCAGGAAGAACTTTCCGACAGTAGGAGCTGTTCAAGAGTAGAACGGACTCCCTAGGAAGGCGGCGGACTCCTTCCTTGAAGGTTTTTAAGCAGAGGTTGGATGGCCATCTGCCACGGATGCTTTAGTTGCATTGCAGAGGGTTGGCCTAGATGCCCCTTGGGGGTCTCTTCCATATCTACAACGCTATCGACGTGCAATAAATCCACCATGGTGCTAACTAGAGCCCAGGAGAGGAAGCAGAGCAATAAAGAAACAGCCCCGCCTCTCCTACATAAGACCATCGTAGACTACTGCCATTCAGTGGTAACTTGCCATATAGCTATTGAAGATACCCTAAGGGCTAACCCCACTGGCCTTGCCCAAGAGTCATTGAATCTTGCATCCTTAAGGAGCATTAATGACCATAACCAATAAACAGAAGGTTGGCAAAACTCCTCCGACCAAGAACATCTGGGTAACTGGTCTCCTGATCCAGCACTAGTATGTGAAAATTCTTATATTACACACATGGATCATAACAACATGCGGTTCAACACAAGCCCTACCCCTAATCAACAGGCTCAGTCCACAGCCAAAGGAACTGATAGGGCAGAGCAAGAAAGATTTGCAGATTTGTATGGCTACCTCCGAGACCATTGTCTCTTTATGCCCAAACTAATGACATTTTTTTTTTCAGAGCTTGGACTGCTTAAGAAAGGAACTATCTGGCATCAAGGCTAATATGCTTGTCTTGTTAGGGATTTTAACAACAGTTCCCGTGCCTCTGCTGGTAAAATAAAACCCAATCAAGCTAACCAAGACTGCATCAATAACAAATCTAATCAAGTCTACAATTCTATGATTCTATCATTTCCCCATACCAGTTAAAACAACAATCTTTATTACGGTCCATAGACCCATCAATTCGTTACCAAGCGATACACAGCTGGGACACCCCGCCCTCAAACCACTCAGACATCTTACTCAAATTTGGAATAGGAAACATTAGTTCTTGTGACCACCGATAAAACCTTGCCACTGCTAGTGTTCTGGCATTTGACCGGTCTTCCAATAGGAACCTGATATAGAAATCCTCTGATTTTCCTGGGAGCAAGGCTAGCAGGGGTGAAATCACTTCAGCCCTAGCTTGCTCAAACTTCCCACAGTGCAGCACAATGTGTTTTATAGAATCTACATCATGGGTGCACGAGCACAGTCTTTCCTGGTAGGGTACTCCTCTCATCCTGCCCTCCAGCACTGCAGAGGGGAAAACATTCAGTCTTGCTTTTGTGAACAGCCTTCGGTAGTTTGGCACTGTCAAGTTTTGAATATAGGCTGCTGGCTTAAAGACATGCCCATATTGTACTCCTACTGCCAATGGACTGCAGATCACAAGTGATTGATGTCGTAGATCACTGTGTGAATTATCCCAAAGTCTTTGCTTTAAGGTCTTTAGGGCACCTTCATATCCCAGGCAATAGAGTTGGGTGGGTGACAGACCTAAAGCAGTGGCTTTTCTCGCCATGGTTTTCTGCCATTGGCTGATGTATTCCTCATTGTTCAGGTAAAACACCAATTAATCCCTTTACATGTTTGCCTCTTAACCTACCAACAGGCACTTCTTTCCTTATTGGTACTACTTTTGTGGTGTAATGCAAACCTGGAACGAACCCATCATTTTGCCATTTACAGTGGAACCTCGGTTTATGAACACCTCGGTTTACGAATTTTCGGTTTAAGTACTCCGTGGACTCATCTAGAACGGATTAATTCACTTTCCATTACTTTCAATGGGAAAGTTCGCTTCGGTTTATGAACGCTTCAGTTTATGAACAGACTTCCGGAACCAATTACACCCATGCTTCGGGTTAAGTACACTTCAGGTTGAGTACTCCGCGGACCCATCTGGAACGGATTAATCCACTTTCCATTACTTTCAATGGGAAAGTTCGCTTCAGTTTATGAACGCTTCAGTTTATGAACAGACTTCCGGAACCAATTGTGTTCATAAACCGAGGTACCACTGTACATCATCTTATGAATGCTGCCCTATCTGAGGCATATGACATTCAAAGCAAAACTTACCCCAAAGTGCCATGAAAACGGAGAAAAAGACGGTGGCAGGGTTGTCAAATAAGTGACTGGCACGTGCTGTGCCACAAGCACTACTAAGGTTCCAGTAGTCACACGTCTTGTCACACAGAGGGCACATGGTGAAGGCATTACGCTGGTCACACATCTCCTTGCTATGAAGAGCAAAATCCAAAAGGTCAGGATAACATGTAATCTGTGAGGGAAGTTGCTTTCTGGTACTGAACAATCAGAGACTTTCATTCAGTGAGAACAGAATGGCAGAAGTTCATTTATCCAGATGGTGGCTAGAGAAGGGAGTATTTATTTAAATTTATTGGTTGTTTTCCTTCTCATTCATCTATTTGAAATATCTGTAGCCCATGTTTCTATTTTTTAAAAAATATTCGTAGTGACTTACAAATGAAAACTATGACAAACGGCAGTAGGAACAAAAGATAATTAAGATCTCGCCCACTTCTTTGCGGAATAAATCAATACAATTTAATTACAAAAAGAAAATGAAAAATGGCTCCAGTAAGGCAATAAAATTTTTAAAAAATCACTAAGAACCACTAAGAAGCATTTCTTCGGGCTTAATGCCAAATGAAATTGAAATAGCACCCTCCTCTAGATGTGGGAACTTGACAAAATGCTAAGAGGAGGGTGCTATTTAGTGGCCCCAAGAAATACGCAGGAGAAGGTGGCTTGAGCCTTCCCTTGCTCACCATTTTCCTTGCCCTCGCCCTCGCCCTCCCCAGCCATTTCTCCTATCCAAGTGTTGCTGCAGGTGGAAGAGATGATGAAAAGGTAAACCACCGTGAGGTGCAAATATATGTATATACAACCTTCACATATACAAGGAGATTAAAAAATGTGTGCAAAATCTCATGCTCGAAGTCATAAAAGTCCAATATAATGTGCAATAATCAAGTCCGACAATAAAGTGCTATGATGTATCATGCATTCTTATCTCTTCCCATATGTTCTTATCTCATCCGACGGGTGGCCAGCTTCTTGCCCGTTTCACAGGAATGGTTTCCTCAGGGGGCGGACTCTTTCTTAAATAATAAGAAGTTCATATGATGCACCTTTGGTGAGTAATTTTAAACATTTCTGTATGATATTTTAAAGAAATGTATAAGCATTTATGGTGCATCATATGAACTTCTTCTTATTTAAGAAAGAGTCCGCCCCCTGGGGAAACCATTCCATCTGGCTGGCGGGCATGCAGCTTGCCTTCCAAGCCTCCGCGGGAGGAGAGCGATTCCTGCAGATCTAAAGACCCTTGAAACAGTACAATCAAAAATTTTAAGATCACTATTCGGTACCCCAAAGAGCACACCTAATGCAATGTTAAGGCAAGAGGCAGGACTCCCCAGAGTGGAACTAAAAGTCTGGGAGCAAGCAATATCCCTCTGGTTGAAAATCCATTACAATCCAAAGGGAATGCTACCTCATTTCCTGGCCGCAGTTCCCTACCCACCCTGGCTTATGCAAATAACTAACAAAATCAAACAAATTGGCCTAAATCCTGAAGATCTTTTTAATGGAACTCTGAACAAGGCAAAAATAATTATTACTCAGAGACTTCACGATGTTGAATTACAACAAGAAGATGCTTCACTCCCGGAGAATTATAGATATCTAAAATTGTGGCCTAATTTTACAGCTGCCCCTTACTTATCTAACATCACTAACGAAGCTTATAGATGGGCCTTCTCTAGAGCCCGCTTTGAGGCAATGCCCTCAGCGGTGCTGTATGGTAAATTTATGCGGGTACCAATTCATGAGCGCCTTTGCCCTTGCATGTCTAACAAGGTAGAATCTGTGACTCGCATTCTTTTATTTTGTGAATTTTATAGTGAAGAACGAGCTCGACTTATTTTACCCCTTTTATCAAAATTTACACCCTTGCAGTATTATTTGGAATCTTCCCCTGAACTCTTACGAAAATTCCTTCTGGAAGATTCCTCAAGCCCAGTGTCATATGACGTGTCCAAATTCTGCACTTTAGCTATCAAGAAACGCAAATCCCTTCTATTGAATGACACATTGCAAATCCCTTTTGTGTAATTGTTTTATTTCCGGTGATGTTATTGCTGATTTTCTTTCGTTTGGAATTATGTTATTCTGTATTGCTGGCTTTTGCTGTAATAAAAACTGAACTTGAACTTGTTTCTATTCAGGGCCGTCTTAAGCATATCTTTGCGCGGTGGTGCAAAGATCCCTCCGGTTCCGTCCCCCCCCCCATTCCCCAGAGTTGTCTACCTTTACCCAAGCCTCTGCAGGAATCGCTCTCCTCCCGCGGAGGTTTGGAAGGCAAGCTGCATGCCCGCCAGCCAGATGGTTGACAGGGTGCAGCTGGCGGTATGCAGAGAAAGGGGAGGCCACTGGCAAAACCGCACAGCTCCCCCACTCGCTGGGGCGCCCCTGAGAGGCCGGTGCCCTGGCGCAACGCGCCACTAAGCCCAATGGGAAAGACGGCTCTGTTTCTACTGCTTCTTTTCACAAATATCCTCAGCCCTTTCTCTGAACAGTTTTTCCTGCTCAGAACATCCTGCATCAAGAAGCAATTAGCACCCATGGAAACACATGACCTGAGCATGCTGAACTATCACAAATCTACCAGTGATATTCAATTTCTCTGAGCAGGACTTACAAGAAACTCTGCAAAATGCAAAGAGATTGACAGCGTGAGCAGTTGAAATGCAGTAAGCATAAAAGCAGGTTTCTCCTTCAAACGCAACAGTACCATTGAACCTTTTAAAACTGGGTGGGGAAGCCTTGGACTTCCAAATACTCTTGAATGACAACTCTCAATATACCTAGTTTGGCCACGTCTGGAGGGCCAAAGTTCACCACCCCTCTTTTAAAATACAAAAATCACATTCTTATGGCAAAAAAACAGCAGAGGGTGCTACAGATACAGTTTTGCCATAAACTCCACCACTTTAGATATCATAAGAGAGTATTTTTGTAAGAGAGGAAATTACATTCTTGTTGGAAAGGCGGGACCTTTTTTGTACCCACAGTAATGTTACTTTCAGTACACCTCACCCAATGAGAGCAGTTTCAGAATGTATAATACGGAGTTAATGGACAGAACAGAAGTCACATTTGTAGTGTAACTGGGAAACTGCACATCTTCCAATACGTTTGCTTGTCTTTAACCAAGAATGCAAAATCACTACAATATTTATTTAATACGTCATAATGATTGGGATCACAATCATTTTGCTTACAGTAGCTAGGCATTGTTCACAGAACATAAAGAGTCACAAATCCTACCTTCATATTTACAATCTAAGGGGCATGGCACTAACTTATGTATACATTTTCTCTGATGGGTTAAAAGCGCCCAAACATACTCCCTGGTCTTCCACTACCGATTGCAGCCGATATGGCTGCCTTTGCTGGGGTGGGGAGGCAGAGGTCAATGATGGACCAAATCACTACACATGACTGAAGATAATTGGTAGTTTGGCCCTCAGCAATTAGGCATATGAAGACAGGGGAGTGAGGGGGGGGGAGGTAGAGAATGGAGGTATATTTGAGAATGCCAAAACAGAAAGTTTAGTTTTTAATACAGTAGTTATTAAAAACCTACCAATGGAAGGTGCTGGGCAGATGCTGTATGACAGGACATTGCAATGGTAGCAAGCAGGGCAATATACTTTTGCGTGTGTAGACCCTTTAACCACCCCCCAAATAAATTCAAACAAGACTCAAATTTTTGGTTTGGTTTTTGGCAGAATTTAGGTCACAACTTTGTTGATTACAATCAAGTGAGTGGTTGCACAGGCTTGGATGCCATTCAGCACAAACGCATTGACAATGCACAAGAAAGAAGATTCCACCTAAACATTAGGAAGAACTTCCTGACAGTAAGAGCTGTTCGGCAGTGGAATTTGCTACCAAGGAGTGTGGTGGAGTCTCCTTCTTTGGATGTCTTTAAGCAGAGGCTTGACAGGCATATGTCAAGAATGCTTTGATGGTGTTTCCTGCTCGGCAGGGGGGTGAACTGGATGGCCCTTGTGGTCTCTTCCAACTCTACGATTCTATGATCTTCGATATCAAACCGCATTGTGAACGTGCAATCTTACCTGGGAACGTCACTTTCAATGGTTAAGCACCCATACAGAAACACAATGATTCCAACTACCGAAGATGGAATAAGAAACTCTGTGTATAAGCCCAGCCAGGCAAAATACATCCCAATTTTTTCTCCAAAATACTTTCTAAAGAAAGAAAACAGAATGTAAATTTCAAATGATTAGTAACGGTCCTTCTAGGGTTTCCTCAACAGTATCAATGCATTTTACAAACAGTGCGGTTAACCACCCATTGTAAAACAGATAAGTAAAACTGCTTTGATGTGCAAGATAGGAAAAGAAAGTGAACTTGCATTTTGCTATGGGCTCACCTACCACCATGCACTGGTCTACACAAATGCTACACCATGGAATGGCCCCTCATCTTGCAGTATCTACTTAGACTCTGCACCAAACCCAAAAGGTTCTATACTTGAGTGATCTCGATTAAGGCAGGGTAGACATCTAGATATCAAATCAATAAAGGAAATCTATTCCAACACGACTCTCTTATGGGTGACCTACCAACTTAATTCTGAGACTAACACCTCTTTTCCTGGTGTAAATGGGCATCACACCTTTCAGCCCCCAATGTCAGAATGCTTTTCTATAAGATCAAGGGAAATTCAAGGGTATTTCATGCCATGCAGCAGCCTGGGATAGCAAAAAGAAGTTGGCTAGCCCTGCTTATTACCTTTTGGCAATACTGTACACAATTGCTGGCATTTTTTATTTTTTATTTTGTAATTGCCAAGTATCTTCACTGAGAGTTTGCCGGAAAGGTTGCATCCAGCTGTTCAGTGAGCAGTAAATTTATAGACACAGAAGTTTGAAACTATCAAGTTCCTTTAAATATTTAGGAGGGGAAAAATAGGACATGTTTATGTATTATTAAACACAGCATCATAATTGTTAACATTGTTATGTTGTCAACGTATCACTTAGTCATACAAGATTAACCAGAACAGACAGATAATAAAGGCTTAAAATCTGCATTAGACAAAAGAATGAGCGATGAGCATGAATGGAGAAGCAGACAGAGAAAGAGAAAGAGAGAGAGAACACAGATAAAGCCACAAAAAGTGACAAGTGAATCTAGTTGCTAATCATCTAGATAGTTCATGCTTACTCTCGAGAAACGATGGATGACATTTAAACCCTAGCAATTTTCAGCTCATTTGCAATGCATTAAACATTACTTGTCTCACTTATTTCTATTCCTCCTGTATCACAAAATTAGAACTAAAGATATCGTTATAAAACTGTAAGTGTGAGCTCAGTAGGAACCAATACACCCCCCCCCTTTAAAGCTCAGGATTAGCCATTCTCTTTCATTTGCATGATTCAAATCATTGTGCCTTGTACTCTCAACGAATTCTTTTTCCCTGTAGATGTGTACATCTGGTTGTTGTTTTTTAAGCAAATAGAACTGGACTTTGAGGAAGTCTTAGAAAGGAAAAGAGCAAAGATGTCAAAAAGTGGCATTCAGAGGATAATAGAGTTTAATTAGTTTTGTTTCTAAATCAAGAGCTCCACGGTATTTTGGAGGCACCTGCCTCTTCTGAGTCCAAGCAATGTTACCTAGAATTTGAATCAATATTTAAGGCGATTTGCCAGAGAGACAGAAAAAAAGATGTACAGAACATGGGAAGATCTTTAGGAGATCAGCAGCAAAATCCTACTTATATACAGTGGAACCTCTGTTTATGAACACCTCGGTTTACGAATTTTCGGTTTCCGAACGGCCCGGACCCATCTGGAATGGATTGATTCACTTTCCATTACTTTCAATGGGAAAGTTCGCTTCAGTTTATGAACGCTTCAGTTTATGAACAGACTTCCGGAATCAATTACACCCATGCTTCGGGTTAAGTACGCTTCAGGTTGAGTACTTCGCGGACCCGTCTGGAATGGATTAATCCACTTTCCATTACGTTCAATGGGAAAGTTTGCTTCAGTTTATGAACACTTCGGTTTATGAACAGACTTCCGGAACAAATTGTGTTCATGAACCAAGGTACCACTGTATATTCAAAAGTACAGTCCACTGAGTTTACTAGAAGAGCAAAGGGCATTTTGAACACCCCAATCCTGTCAGAAGTGTTTTTTAAGAAGGTATAAATACTCACTAAGAGTTAATTAAGGCACAATCCACAATAAATTCTCCTATGTTGGAATTGAGTCGAGCACAGTGTGCATCCAAGGTACAAAAATACACAGAGCAAAATGCTCTTGTTTTCCCATAACATTAGAACTCTGTGTCACTTAATTAAGTTGATAGGCCATAGATTCAGGAAAACCAAAGGGAAAATGCTTCTTCACACAACCAATAATTAATTTAGGAAATTTGCTTTCTCGCAATGTAGCTGGATTGAAAAGAGGATTAGGCAAATTCATGGAGATGTCTAGCAATGCCTGTTAATCAAGATACTGTAGCCAAATTTAACATCCAAGGCTGAAGGCAGTATGCCATTGGGTAGCAATTGCTGGAGACAAGCATGGGCAGAGGGTTAGAGAGTTAGACCGCACACTCTGCTGGGGAGTTTCCTAGAGGTGTTGAGCAAAGTGGTGAAAGGATTGCTGGACTGGAATGGCAACCCAAATGTAAATAAAGAAGGAGTTGAGGGATTAGAAAAAAGGGGGGTGCATTTTACATGCCTGGGCTATCTGGAACAGCATTTTGATGTGTGACATAGACTGGAAAGAATTTGAAATGCCTTTAGGACAGAAAGGGGCAAGATAAAC
Source organism: Zootoca vivipara (assembly GCF_963506605.1). Taxonomy (NCBI): domain Eukaryota; kingdom Metazoa; phylum Chordata; class Lepidosauria; order Squamata; family Lacertidae; genus Zootoca; species Zootoca vivipara. The sequence continues at coordinate 91,384,298 of NC_083280.1, forward strand.
AAAATACACTAAATGTTGCTAAGTCACTTATCTGGGATGCCTAATCGTGTCCTCCCTAAAAGAGGGCACTTGTTGTGGTGTGACCTGGAGACTGACCTCCTGCTTGTGGGTGGGTCTGTTGGATAGCCACAATGCCCGATTGGTGGGTCCCTCGTTGCTGGGTGTAATCTGGCCAATGGGGTGCAGTTTAAACAGGTCGAGGGACCTATTTAATCCCTTGCACGTGACCCAGATATTCTCTTTCGGCTCGTGCAAACAGAACACCCGCCCACCGCTCCCTATATTTAGGGCATTTTGCGCTTGACCTTGCTATGCCATCGTGTGTTGTCTGTTGTTGCGACAGGGGCAAGGCAGGAATTTTCCCCACTTGGCTGACTGGCTGTTGTCATTTGGGTTTCGCCTGCCGTGTAGCAAGTCATCACAACTTGTAAGGTTGTGGATAGGCACTGGTTCATGTGATAGGGATGGGGGAACGGGTCTTGCCACCCCTATGTGAAGGGTATGCTGTTAAAGGAATCCACGGACTCAACTTGGTTTGGTCAACCTCCGAAAAGGGGTTGTGCCCGTGCCTGAGTCTCCAGAACCTGGGGAGTGAACAGAGTCTGCTCCCAGGCTTTTCACCTACCTCAGGTGTTCACCCTTGGCTGATCTATGATAGAGCTCTGGTTCAGCGCTACCTGCAACAGTGCAGGGAGCTAGTCGAACCAGAGCCTATGCAACCACTCACTTTTCTGTAATCAATAAAGTTGTGGCCTAATTTCTGCCAAAAACCCAAACTAAAATTTGAGTCAAGTGTGTATTTATTTAGGGTCTGGTTCTCTCGGTCTGAACACGCTGTTTGGTTTCTTGCATAGCTCTATCCCAGCCTCTCTCTTTAAATCTCCCACATCCACGCAACCATGACTCATATGATGTGGAGCTACTTATCTCTGTTACACAACAGAATGGCAAGCAGAAGTCGGATCTGTTGCAAGGCCTGGCAAAAGGCAACTAAAAAGTTCTGGCAGCGCAGGAGGAGGAACCCAAATGCCATCTCATAACTTCACTCCACCTGGGTGTGCCCTTACAGATGCATGCCTCTGCGCTGTGGTTTCCAAACTTCGTATTTGCAGGGAACCCTTTCCACAGTGACCTGTTTGCAGATGCTCTGCTTCCTGCAGGATTCACCACTGAGTTATGTTCTAGGCTACGCTCTCAGTCTGAACAACCTGGTGGCTAGGCCTGATGATCCTCCAGCATGGAAGTGAACTGCTGACGGAATGAGAGATTGCTCTTTTCCTCCATTGGCCATTCCCTGCATTTCCCTGCTCAGTGCTGAGAAAGGGGAACATGGGCTGTGTGTGAATAGGGCAGGGGGGGTGGATGAGTATGAAGGTGGGGTGTAGGGATGTTTGTGGCTGCCCCTTCCATGTTCACCTTAGGCCCTGCTCACTGTCCCTAGGGACTGTGGCTTAGCTGCCAAGTATCCCGTTTTTCGCGGGAAACCCCCGGATTTTAATCCGTTTCCCGCTGTTCTCCCGAATGGAGAAAAATCCCGGAAATCCCCCGGATTTCTTACCTGCCAGGGAGCTTCCATTTTGGGTGCCACTCTGCCCATGTGTGGGCACTGGAAATCGGGCAGAGCTGCACCGGAAGTTGCTTCTACGCATGCCCGACGGCCATCTTGGTGGTGGCCGCATGGCGGCGGCCATCTTGGTGACGGCCGCTGCCATGCGGCCACCACCAAGATGGCCGCCGGGCATGCGTAGAAGTGACTTCCGGTGCCGCTCTGCCCGATTTCCGGTGCCCACACATGGGCAGAACAGCCCCGGAAGTTGCTTCTACGCAACGTTGCTGCTGATCCCACATTTTTCAGCGGGAGACTTGGCAGGTATGGACTGGGGCCCACAGTTTTGAAAAGGTTATACATCTCTAAGATTATATAACCAAACATTTGAATTAATGGAAGTTCTTTTTACACACTATTTAACCCTGATGACGAAGAGCAATTGCTTAATTGGCATTCCACAAGAATGGCGTTGCACGTCGAAGGCTCTCACTCCATGAACTGGCTCACGCAAGACTGGCACCCAGAGATCAACAAGAGCTGCATACTCTCCAGGTGACCCAATTTTCCAGGGACAGTCCAGAAATTACAACAGTCCTGGTTTCTGATTTGATCCCGGAATGTCCCTATTTCCCCCACCAGTGTTGTTGCTGCTGCTGATCTCCAGGAGGAGGATGAGCCTGCAAATGTCTCGAATGGTGGTGTTGATGGCTGTGAGAGAACATTCCCTTGCCTCTCCATGGCTTCTGCTGGCTGCCTCTCTTGGGCAGCTCATAGCAAGCAGCTGCTGGAGAGCAGGTGAGGAGAAGGAAAGGCTATAGCTTCTAAGACCCACCCTTGTGTGATGGGCCGGCTCCGAGGGGCAGGCAGAGGACAGGGCTGCCCTGGGAGGGAAGAAAGGGGGGGTGCAGCACAATGGGTCTTTATTTACTTTTTAATGCTTTGTGCATCCGCGTCTAATCTTTCCCCTTTCTAAAATTTATTTTTGGATGTGTGCTTTTCAATCTAAAATAAAATAAAATCAGGATTTAGAGGTTTTCTCAGGACAGTGGAGTGTGTGTGTGGTGGTCCCATTGATATAGTGGTGGTGTAAATGACAGGGTCACAAAAGGTAGGAGGTTGAGGAGGGTCAGTTGCAAGGAAGTGAGAAATGTCCCTATTTTCACCTGAGGAATGTGGGAGGGGATGGAACTGAGCAGTTAATGTACTGTGTGGTAAATATTTTCCTAAACAGAAAGAGGAAATTCCTTTGACTGGTAGGAGACGGAAATACAAAAGTTCCTCAATGACTTTGCCTCTCAGAATCTAACTCAGAACCTCCGAACACTACTAAATGACATTTTGGAAAGAGGTACATCACCTTTCATTAATATCACCTTTCATTAAATCTTCTGCAATAAAATCTGTGATTTAGTATGATGGAAAGGTAGAGGCTAGCTGCTGAGCTCCCGATGCAAGGCCCCACTGACCAGAATCTTCCCTTAGTGCAAATCAGTGCAACTTTGCCAGTTTTGCCAAAGAAGGAACTTTACAGTTTTGCCAAAAAGCTGCGCAATTAATTACCTTACAAGATCAATAGGCTGAAACTTGTAAAACGATCCATATCGTGCCCATTCTTGATACAGCAGCTGTGGGGGAGGGGGGAAAATAGATATACTGTTGATATATTGCATTTAAATGACAAAAAGAAAAGAAGTTCCAGGGCTTAAATGGAGCCATGACTAAGTCCCATGAGATGTGAGCTCAGGTTTGAAACCTGAACATGCTCCAGAACATGCAAAATAATAACGAAAAGTGTATCATGTAGCGTATATATGAACAGCTGGGTTAAAATGCAGAGTATCTGAGGAAGAAGATGCTTTCTACATGGAGGATGAAGGCCCAACACACCTCTTTCAAAATTAACCACAAAGCTACTCAGCTGACAGTAAGGCTTCCATCACTGAAATGGGGAGGAAATGTCTTTTTCACTGATTCACCCTCTTCATCGGATACCCATGATCAGTCTGTTGGCCAAACAGAGCCTTAGCTCAATGCCACACCAACTCTGTTTACTTTTCTATAGCCAATAAAGTTCTGGTCTGTTTCAACATGCTGTGTTCGGGTTATTTGCCCTTGCCCTTGACAGGGGTTTGGGGTGGCCTATAGCAGTGGTCCTCAACCTTGGGCCTCCAAATGTTTTTGGCCTACAACTCCCATGAACCCTAGCTAGCAGGACCAGTGGTCAGGGATGATGGGAATTGTAGTCTCAAAACATCTGGATGCCCAAGGTTGAGGACCACTGGCCTATAGCACCTGCCTTTTACCACTTAGTGTGCTTAAAATCATTCCAAGTCTGGGTTAAACCACTGAGCCTAGGGCTTGCTGATCAGAAGGTCGGCGGTTCGAATCCCTGCATCGGGGTGAGCTCCCGTTGCTCGGTCCCAGCTCCTGCCCACCTAGCAGTTCGAAAGCACATCAAAGTGCAAGTAGATAAATAGGAACTGCTACAGCGGGAAGGTAAACGGCGTTTCCGTGCACTGCTCTGGTTCGCCAGAAGCAGCTTTGTCATGCTGGCCACATGACCCGGAAGCTGTCTGCGGACAAACGCCGGCTGCAACCCCAGAGTCGGGCACGACTGGACCTGATGGTCAGGGGCCCCTTTACCTTTACCTACCACTTAGTGTGCTTAAAATCATTCCAAGTCTACACAATACAATATTGGGTTGTAATCTAAGCAAATAAACCCCAAAAGCCTAAACAGGAAAGGGCAGAGTAGGGACTAGATAAATAATGTGCATTTATCTAGTAGTTTATGCGGGCGGCGCTGTGGTCTAAACCACTGAGCCTAGGGCTTGCCGATCGGCAGGTCAGCGGTACGAAACCCCACGATGGGGTGAGCTCCTGTTGTTCGGTCCCAGCTCCTGCCCACCTAGCAGTTTGAAAGCATGCCAGTGCAAGTAGATAAATAGGTGCCGCTGTGGTGGGAAGGTAAACGGCGTTTGACAGAAGCGGCTTAGTCATGCTGGTCACATGACCCGGAAAAACTGTCTGCAGACAAACGTTGGCTTCCTCGGCCAGTAAAGCAAGATGAGCGCTGCAACCCCAGAGTTGTTCGTGACTGGACTTAACTGCCAGGGGTCCTTTATCTTTACTTTTCCACCCCCACCCACCCAACTGAAAGCAGTGGGGCTTGCATTCCAAATAAACATTATCAAATTGGGCTGCATGCCCTGGAAAAAACTATAACTGAATAGGGTTTACAATGAATTTGGACAAGGTGTCAGTGGAAGTTCTGAATGAATGCTGCACCCCTATGTACCATGTGTGTTCCAGTTTCCTGGCAACTGTTCCTCACACATCATTGCTCCTCAATGACCTTCCCAGGATATCGTCTTTAAAACAACTATGTAGACGCTAAAGGATGTATCCAACTAAGTCATATGCAGAGATGATGCATTACTAGAATCAATGAACAAGCAATGAATGAGTAAGGTTCATTATTGACTTCTAAGAATGATAATATATAATGAGATAATTATGTATTTCTAGTATATATTAAAACAAATAATAAACAGTTTCTTTTTTGGGCTGTCTGCATAGCCCAGGCATCCCCAATCTGCGGCCCTCCAGATGTTTTGGCCTACAACTCCCATGATCCCTAGCTAACAGGACCAGTGGTTGGGGAAGATGGAAATTGTAGTCCAAAACATCTGGAGGGCCGAAGTTTGGGGATGCCTGGCATAGCTGCCTATCAAGATGGGAAATCTTGCTGAAAATATTGGAGTTGCAGCTTTTCTATGGTATATTTACTATGAGAATTGTTGTCACAAAATGACTCACTGCCTCTTCCTTTTAAGGAATATTATTGCAATGTTGAAAAGTGCTTGCCTCTTTTGTCATTATTTTGGCAGTGACTGTGAAAATGTTTTGTTGATTCAATTTTATTTCCCCCTCTCGGTCCATCTCCTTTTCAACTGGCTTCCTTTGCCATCCATGGTGCAATCATGTGGCCAAAACTGAATTGCATTCATTGATGGGATTCCTTATTTTTTTAGATCACCCAGCCAGCTAATATGGGAATTGGTGTCCTCAGGAACATCATCACACAGATAAATCTAACTGGCCATGCATCATTGTGATCCATCACACTCAGTAGTTTGCCGGCATCAGAAGAAAACAAGGAAGCTGAACTGGTATTCATGAGAACAAGAACACCAAAACGGATTAAATAAGAATGTCCTCACTATTCAGGGCTGGCCCTATGGCCAGGCGCTGAGCCCGCCCGCCCGACACGCAGTAGCGCCCTCGGCCGCCGCGCTGCGTGTTGCACCCACCCGACGCGCTGGGAGGGCGCCGGAGGGATCCGTCGCACCACGGCGCCAGGGCGCCAGAGGTGCTTAAGACGGCCCTGTCACTATTAAAGCATTTTTCAGGAAATATCCCCATTGAGGCTGAACCAAAGTTTCATAAAATCACTGGTTTTCCTGAATTCTGCGTGTCATTTCACACAGAGCGTAGGACTTGAACCAATGGATTCAAAATGCAAGAAAGGAGACTAAACATCAGGAAGAAGTTGCTGGCAGCAAGAGCTGTTTGACAGTGGAAAAGTGATGGACTCTGCATCATTGGAGGTTTTTAAGCGGAGTTGGATGACCATCTGTCATGAATACATTGCCTCGGTCCAGTATACCTGAAGGAGCGTCTCCACCCCCATCGTTCTGCCCGGACACTGAGGTCCAGCGCCGAGGACCTTCTGGCGGTTCCCTCGTTGCGAGAGGCCAAGTTACAGGGAATCAGGCAGAGGGCCTTCTTGTTAGTGGCACCCGCCCTGTGGAATGCCCTCCCATCAGATGTCAAAGAGAAAAACAACTGCCAGAATTTTAGAGGACATCTGAAGGCAGCCCTGTTTAGGGAAGCTTTTAATGTTTAATAGATTATTGTATTTTAATATTCTGTTGGAAGCCGCCCAGAGTGGCTGGGGAAACCCAGCCAGATGGGCGGGGTATAAATAAATTATTATTATTATTATTATTATTATTATTATTATTATTATTATTATTATTATTATTATTGCAGGGAGTTGGATTAGATAACCCTCGGGGTCTGTTCCAACTCTACAATTCTATGAATATTTGCATCATTTGTTTTTTTCCACAACAAGAACCTTGATTAGGACTGGCCTTTGCTTTATGAGTTGGTACACAAATCTTAATCAAGGGGGCTTCCTTACAAGAAAATAAAACCCCGTTAGTGTCAGTCAACCTTTGTCTGAGGGCCACACACTGCAAGGAAATGGAAGCTGCATTATGTACCTTAAAGGATACAGCATCAAAAGGGAATGGGGTTGAAAACAGTTTTTTTTTAAAAAATGTCTCCCTTCACTTTAAACCTGATCAGGGCATTTCAGGAAATTAAACACTGAAACTATTCAGGTTCAGATAGAAAACAGATGATGTTATACGCAGAAATTCTACAGTCAAGTCTTATGGCTGGGCCATAGAAACATGTGTGAGCAATCAATGCAGAATTTCTGGAAAGAACCTTTTATGTTTTGAATACTTAACACTTCATAAGAGGACCTAAATGGGCAGGTTAAGGAGAAGGGCAGCCCAACTTCTGGGGTGAATATTTTTCCAGGCACTAAGTCTTTTTAAAGTAGCGTTTCCACTTTTTGCTGCGATACCCAATGAGTCCTTGCAAGATTAGCTGCTATGTCAGCATTTTGCCCCCCAGAAGAAAGTTTCAGCTACCTTTACTTGGGGCGGATACAGATAAAAATGACGCTCCATTTATTCAGGCTTTATGCACCTCCATTTACTGATCACTTATGTATCTCTGACAACATGTTATCCATTTGTGGATTTTCAGCACCCCTTAGTGGCCAGATGCTGTGTTGCCAAACTCTCCTTTGGGGGGCAATCCCACCAGGAAACTTTCCTGTGCGTCGGCACATTGAGACTTGCAGTATTCAAGGAGCCTGGCAATCTTTCACCAGTCCGGTAGAGACAGGATGGATAGCAAGGCAAAGAAGGGGAAGACTCCTAGGAAGGTATGGGGCAGGGGTAAGCAAGACCTCTGAGACTTCAGAAAGGCAGCTAAAACATGCACCAGCAGCCTGACTAACATAGCTTCTTCTTTTTTAGGAAGTTCAGTCTGCAGAAATATGGAGCATTTTCACCCCGAGTGAAAAAAAGCAAATGGACCACTAGGAATTAGTAGGAAATGAGGTGGCAGTGAACCTGCTAATGTCGCTGTATCAAATGAAAAGATTCCAAGAGCTCTGGCCAGGTAAAGGAATAATTTTTAGAAAGTTTTAAGTTGAGATTAATAAGACAAATTCCAGTAGCAATCCAGTTTTTAGAAATCCAGGACAAGGCCCTGTTTCGGTTTATTCTTCATCAGCTCTAGTTTCATAGTTTCAAGGTCAAAGCGTTTCTTTTGATTTTCTCAACTCTCCAAGGACTCCAATTTATTTGTATTTCAACATGGCCCAATGTTGCTATATCAACCTATAGTTGTGGCCAGTGCTTTTTTTTTCCCTTTCTTTTAAAAATGTTTAGGGGTACTGTCATTTCGACTCATGAGAAACAACATTTTATGGTTCAAATTGGGAAAAATAAATACAGTAAATGGATAAAAGTACAAAGATTCACAAAATGTCTAGGGGTATGCGTACCCCTGCGTAACCCCCCCCCCCCAGAAAAAAGCACTGCTTGTGGCCACATTTAGAAAATACATATGCAGGTGTGGCGTTTGGCCATCCCATTTCAAGGAAGATGTTATAGACTAAAAGAAGACCATCCAAAATGACTGGCCATGTCCTTTATTATGAAAAATTAAAGCATTTAGCTGTGGAAAATGAGAGCCAAAGTATAAATTAGGTTGTTCATGCTTTTTTAAAAAAGTACTTAATGTGGTTTTAAAGGGGGGGGTCATATGTGGGGCTCTGCTCTGGAATGTGCTCCCAATCTGGATCAGGGCCCTATTATTACTGTTTACAGACATACCTCGGTTTAAGTACGCTTCGGTTTGAGTACTTTCAGTTTAAGTACTACACGGACCCATCTGGAACAGATTAATCCACTTTCCATTACTTTCAATGGGAAAGTTTGCTTCAGGTTAAGTACGCTTCAGGTTAAGTATAGACTTCCAGAACCAATTGCACTCATACTTCGGGTTAAGTACGCTTCAGGTTGAGTACTCCGCGGACCCGTCTGGAATGGATTAATCCACTTTCCATTACTTTCAATGGGAAAGTTCGCTTCAGGTTAAGTACGCTTCAGGTTAAGTACAGACTTCCGGAAACAATTGTGTACTTAAACCGAGGTATCACTGTATTATATATTCATTTTAACCCTGCCTTTTCCCCTGACAGGGACTCAAGACAGCTTACATATAAAATAAGAACAGGTAAAAACATAGGAGGGAGGGGAAAATCATTAAAAAACAAATAAAATTTAAACTATGGCAGCTTCTTCTTGAACCCCCTTCCCCTGCTATCTTCCCCCTAAAGTGCTGTAAACAACTAAGGCAATTTTCAGTAGCAATTTTCAGTACTGGGAGCATATTCCAGACTGTTTCAAATACATTATCTTCTCTTGCTACCACCCAGTCCAGGAAATGGCCTGGGCTGAGTCAGAGAAGCAGCATATAAATGACCCATAACCTACCTTCCTTCTTTCTTCTGAAATCAATGCATCACTCCCTTTCCTCTCCAGTTATCAAACTAGTAGGTCTGCTTTTGTTTCTTTATTAGAATGGGATATAACGCTGGAAGCTAGCTATGATAGATTGGTTTTTTTAACAGGCAACTTTCATAAATTATATCTACGTATTTGACTATTTCTACAAACAGTTATACTGAAGACACGCGGTGGAAGAATAACACAGAGGTCATAGCAACACAATATTGTTGTGAGTTTGGGGGGGTTGACCCTGCATGATGCCTGCGTTCCCTGTAATTCTTGGGGTCCTGGAGGATTCCATCGTTGAATTAGCCAGAGGCAAGTCTCTTGGTGAGTTAAAGGCCCTAAGTACGGTTAGTATAAGAAAGGAAGATGCTTTGTGGCAGAGGGTCCTCCCTCACCTGGCTGGTAGTAAGGTAGACAAAAGCCAGCATGGAATGTGTGTGAGCTGGGCTGGAAGCAAGCAGCATAGCTGCCAACTCTCCCGTTTTCCCTGGGAAATCCCCGTTTTTCCAGCTGTTCCTAGCTGAAAAAATGGATTTTTTTGTTTCCCCCCGGTTTATTCTGGCGCGACGGCCATTTTGGAACTGGGCGGAGCATGCTCAGAAGCGACTTTTGATGCTGCTCTGCCCAGTTCGAAAATGGCTGCAGTGCGACTTCTGGCGCGACGGCCATTTTGGAAGTGGGCAAAGCAGCATCAAAAGTCACTTCTGAGCATGCTCCGCCCAGTTCCAAAATGGCGGCAGCGCTACTTCCGGTCTGCTATTTCCGGCCCGGTCCCTTATTTCTCTGACAGCAACTTGGCAGGTATGAGGCAGAAGCCAGGGAGGGAGAGCCATGCTTGATTTCTTCAGGAATACAAGGCTGTGACTATGGGAGAAGCAAGGCCCTCTTGGGGTGTTAATGCTGTGAGCCCCTCCATTGTAGGCTCAGGTTGAATATGTGTGTAAATAAACCATATATCCTAAAGTCTCTACCACAATCTCCGCTGTGTCTTGTTCCAAGGACACTGAACCCCTGGAATCTTGCACCGCTTGGAGACTGGCGTGGCAGGCAACAAATATGGATGCAATCCAATGGAAAGTTCCTCTATGAAACACTACTGAAATTAACAGGAGCTGAGATAGAGCAGGAGAGCTTCAGACTGGACTGTGCCCAGTTTGCAGTATATTTTCACTGCAATCAAAGGCTTGATTGCAGTGAACAGATCGACACATTCAAGCCCAGCAGCAACCAAACTGAAGATGTAAATCATTTTACCTTTCTTTCATTCATTTCTTTGTTTTCGCCGTCATATTCACCCTGAAAAGACAATGCTATTGGTAAGAAATATTGTAGGGAGCAGGAGTCACCTGCTGGTGAAGGGCAGGTAGCAACAACAACAACAACAACAACAACAACAACAACAACAACATTTAGTATTAAGGTTCTTTAAAGCAGGGGTCCCCAAACTAAGGCCCAGGGGCCGGATGCGGCCCAATCACCTTCTAAATCCGGCCCTCGGACAGTCCGGGAATCAGCATGTTTTTACAAAAGTAGAATGTGTCTTTTATTTAAAATGCATCTCTGGGTTATTTGTGGGGCATAGGAATTCGTTCATTCCCCCCCCCAAAAATTAAGTCTGCCCCCCCACAAGTTCTGAGGGGCAGTGGACCGGCCCCCTGTTGAAAAAGTTTGCTGACCCCTGCTTTAAAGCCAAACATGGTCAATACAATTCACATCAATGCCTTCCCTGTCATTCAGAGGAAACCCCTAGAGGTTTTAGAAACTAGTCATTTCTAACTGCCACAAAATCTAAGTACCGTGGTACCTCTGGTTACGAACTTAATTTGTTCTAGAGGTCCATTCTTAACCTGAAACCCTTCTTTTCCTGAGGTACTACTTTAGCTAATGGGGCCTCCCGCTGCTGCCGTTGGCCGATTTCTGTTTTCATCCTGAGGTAAAGTTCTTAACCCAAGGTACTACTTCCGGGTTAGCAGAGTCTGTAACCCGAAGTGTTTGTAACCCGAGGTACCACTGTACTTCTAAAATTCCTTTTACTCCTACCCATTTCTGTAATCTATTCTCTATCCCACTACCATGCCTTAAACTGAAACTCACTGTGGCTGTCCAGTGAAAATTGATGGTGCTTTCTCTATATCAAAAGTGGGGTCCTCCAGACATTGCATATACCATCCACCATCACTCCTGCCCAGGAGCTGGATTCCAACAACAGCTGGAGGACTACAGTTTCCCCATCCTTGCTCTATATAATCATAGACTCATAGACTTGGAAGGACCCAAAAGTCATGTAGTCCAACCCCCAGAAATGCAGGAATCTCAACTAAAGCAGGATGGTGATGGTGGTAAACATAATATTGACCTCCCCTGCATGCTAGAATGCAATTCAATGTTGAAGACTAGGGGTGGTAATCATGTCCATCCAGCCTCCCAAAATTTCAACACTTCTTGCGCTGGGTTAACCTCTTTCCGTTTTAACAGTACAAATTCTACGAACACCCTCCATATCTCTTCAAAATCATTTCTCCTACTATCAATAAATTTGTGAGCAAGTCCTTCATAATCTGCAAACCTTCCACCCCATCATAAATTGATAATAATGCTACCTCTGGACTTTTGGCCAGCTTTAACCCAGAGATTTCCTTTTTTTTTTTTTTTTACATATTTACACCCCCACCACATGTGAACATAATTCCTGTTTCCTGGCGTCCCCTCCAACATAACACCGAATATCCCTTATTTATTTGAAGGATACTGCTTCTTAACAGGAAGTTTGCACTCCAGCCAGATCTCATACAGTGGACACTCGGGTTGCAAACATTGTTAGGATTTCATAGCTGCCACACCACGCTAATGCTGGAATGAGCTCTGCTGATTGCGTGCTCAGGTCACAAAGACCTTGAGTCGTGTTCCATGGGAATCACCGGGACTGAGAAGAAGAGGAGGCTGCCGGCTGGACCTCCCAATGGAAAAATCCCATCAAAGGGTTATGGGCCCAGACTATGGATTCCTGGACAAAGGATTAACGGGCCCAGTGGAGACGGTGAACAAAGCGTCATGGGCACCAGACTATGGATTGCTGGGCAAAGGGTTCCGTGCCCAGGAATGGAATGGCTAATCGCCCAGGAGGCAGCAGGAAAAGGCAGTGTGTTCCGAAAGCAGCTGGTATGCTGGAAAACGTCGGACAAAGTGGAGAGGAGAAGGTATGTAAAAGCCGGTGCTTTTACAAGCATGCCGCGGCAGGCACGCAAGCAAGAGACTTTGATCTGCGTAGCCTGAAGTTTTATGGCTGGCAGTAAAACTTTCACAGTGATTAAAGACTGTGAGGACAGGGCACTGTGGAGAGCTGCAAGCATTTTTCCCAGTTAGTAAGAGAGAAGGGAAAAATGTAGTTTTTGCACAGCTCTGGCTCTGAAGAGATAATTTTCTTTCATGGTGAAAATTATCAGAATTGGGCAAAATGTACACAGAAAAGGCTGCAGGATGCTGGAGTGTGGTACACAATTGTCGCAAAAAGGGGAAGTGAAAATACCCCAGACCAATTCCCCAGCTGGAGGGAAGATGATTCTTTTGCGAGAGGATTGATTATCACAAGTTTGTGTCCGGGACAATTGATTTATGTTGGTGCATGCAATTCAGCTTGTGAGATGTGGGAAACATTGAAGCTAGCTTTTGGAGGGGGAGGAAGCTGTGATGGCGATTCCCCAAATGATTGCTGGAGTGCTGGGGCACCCAGTTGCAAACCACAGGAAGAGCTGGCTGTGATGTCAGACGTGGTGGGGGTGCAGTCTCCAGTGAATGCAAAAGCTGAGGGCGCCACTTGGGAATTGCAGCAGGAGCTGGCTGTCGCGTCAGACCTGGAGCAAGTGGCTGCACAGAGTGCTTCAATTGAAATTGCTGAGGGCGCCAGTTGCAAATCTCAGGGGGAGATGGCGTCATCATCCCACACAGACGTGCAGTCCCATGGGAACGAAGGTCAGTCTTCAAAGTTTTTGCAAAAGCCGACACGTCTACAGAAGCTTGCAGGTGCAGCAGCTTTGTCGCTAAGGAGGGGCGAGGAGAAGCCCACAAATGTGAAGCTTGTTGCTAAGGCCCAGCCGAAGGGGGAAGAATTGCAGCCGACAACAGTGTCACGAGGCCAGGAGCAGGGGGGCAGAGAGTTGAAGCCCACAACGGTGTTTACTGCAGCTGGCAAAGAGAAAAAGTCTTCGGCTGGAAAGAAGAAGGGGGGGCGGCCAGGAGCAGAAGCCCACACAGCAGCAAAACGGGACTTTGCTGGCTGGAAGAGTTCAAAGCAAGTTTGTTGTCAGTTCCACAATTCAGAAGCACATTTGCAATGACAAAAATTTGTTTACTTGCTTTTCTTCACAGGATGATTTCGTGAAGTCTAATGGAGAACTTTTACATGTGCAGGGAACTGGAGATGTCTACATAAAAGGACTTAACTTGACACTATGTGATGTTTTGTATGTGCAAGATGCACAAAATAATTTGCTTTCCATTTCACAGATGTCTGAAGAAGGGTATGGAGTTTCTTTTGAAAATGGAAGCTGTCTCATCAAGAAAGGAGATGAGGAATTTCTGAATGCTCCAAGAGTTGATAATCAATATGTGTTTACTTTTGATTATGATGATGAAAATGTGGTTTATATACCTGAAGAGGCCTGTGATGCTAACACTGATCAGTTTCTTCTTACAGGTGGTTTTGATCACACCAATGGTCACCTGAGTTTGCAAGAGGTGTCCAATGAGGAGCCTGGAAGGGTTCAGGGTTTAAAGGTTCAACCCTGTGATTCTTTTGCTGATTGCAATAATGTAATTGCTGATGATGGGAAGCTGTCTAGCAGACAGACTTCCACACCCTGTGAAGTGATTCATATTGATCTAGCTGATCAAATGACACTTTCAGGGGATGAAGTTGCAAATGGCCAAGATGGTCAACTGACTCTCTCGGAGTGTGAAGAGGGGTACATCAGGAGTGATGATAATGCTGATCCCATTGGAGTGAAATGCTCCCATCCCAGTGAAGGTGAATTCACTTCTCAGGAGCTAGATGCTTTCCTGGATGAGAAGCGAATTCAGAAGGATCTCTCACATCCCAAAAGTTCTTGGGAGGGTAGTTTGTGTGAGGGAACTGGGAATTCTGGAAAATCAATGCAGCAGGGACTAACACCCTTGTTGCACAGTGCCAATCCAGAGAAGGTGCAAATGGAAGGTATTTCCATGGTTCACCCAGATGGTGATGTCAATCCCAAGGGGGTAGTAAAGGAGGAAATTTCCCTGGTTCACCTAGGTGGTGCTACCAATCCCAAGTGGGAGGAAGGTGGGGGAATTTTCCTGGTTCATGCAAATGATGTGATTCACCCAAGTGAGAATGTAATTATTCCAGGTGAGGATGGTGCAGCACAAGCTGCAAATGATGGTCAGGATGGTTCAAATTCAGTGGGAGGTAGTGGTACTGCTGTAGCTGGTGATGCAGCGGGCTACGAAGGTGTTGAAACCTCACTCAGACCTGCAGTTGAGTCTGACACTGAATTGGGAGAACCACTGCTCACCATTGATCATTTTTCTCCAGAGAAAGAGGAAATGAGTGTTTGCAAATCTGGAGGGGCCACAACAGGCAAACAGCCTGAGAGATTTGCTGATGAGTTTGCTAAAACTGCTGATGCTGGTCTTAGTAGCTCAGAAAAGGTTTTTGAACCTGAAAGTTTCAAGGAGGTTCAGGAAATGACCTCAAAAGATGCTCAACCATGGCTAGCTGCCATGAAAGCAGAGATTGATTCCTTAGATAGGAATCAGACCTGGGAACTGGTCAAAATGGTCCCAGGAATGAAGCTGGTAAACAGCAGGTGGGTCTTTAAGGCCGAAGCTGACCAACATGGCAAGGTAGTGAGGCACACAGCCAAACTGGTCGCAACAGGGTTTTCACAGGTTCAAGGTGAAAACAACATTGAGACTATTGCACCCGATGTGAAGTATGAATGCTTAAAGCTTTTGCTCAAGATTGCTTCGGAGGAGAAAATGCATGTATCACATATTGTATTGGATGCTAATGATGCAAATGTTTTGACTGGGATTTTGCAGGAGGATCTGTTTTTACTTCCACCTGCAGGAGTGCACGTACCACAGGGGATGGTCTGCAAGTTGAAGAAATCCCTGTTTGGTCTCAAGAAGAGTGACAGGTGTTGGGACACAACACTAACAGAGATGTTGCTTTCTCTAGGTTTCCACCAAAGTATTGCTGATTCATGTGTGTTTGTCAAGGAAGAGGGGGAGCACAAACTGTATTACTTTTGTTATGATGCTGAAATGCTTATCTTCTGGAAACACAAGGATTTGTACCAGCGTACCCTTGCTCAGTTGCAGGAACACTACACCATGGTGGATCTTGGTGAAGTTTCCAACTATCTTTCTCTGGAAGTTGAGAAAGACAAAGAAGGTAATTTCCTGGTGCACCAGACCCAGGAAATTACAGAGGTATTGAACAGGATGGATTTGGGTGATGCAAATCCTGTAGACACACCTATGGTGCCAGGTTATCGGAGAGATGATAACGCAGAAGCATTTTCTGACACCACTTTGTATAGATTCCTACGGTTCGGGATTGGCAAGCTCTGCAGCGCATAGGTTGCTATCTTCGAAGCACTATGCACTACAGGCTGAAGTTGACAAGTCAGAAGACTGGAGGTCTTGAGATTTTTGCAAATGCAAGTTTCGGAAGTGATGCCACAGGTGGCACAAGCTCTTCTGGCGTTTGCTACTTGTACAACCACTGTCTGGTTGGCTGGATGTGCAAGGAGCAAACAATAGTGAGTTTGAGTTCCTATGCAGCGGAACTCAACACTCTCTCATTCTCGCTCACAGATTGCGAGTGGTTGATGCAACTGTTTCAGGATGTCAAAGTCAAGGTGACTTGTCCAGCACAGGTGTATCAGGACAACATTTCCTGTTTGGATTTGCTAGCTTCAGAGGGTTGCAAGCAAAGGTCCAAGTTCTTGCAGATGAGGGTACGTCATGCAAGAGAGTGTATCAGGAAGGGACTGGTTCAAGTGTCCTACATGCCAGGTAATGATTTTCCTGCTAGTGTGTTGTCCAAGGTTGTTAACAGAGAACAACTAAAGATGGATGTGCCAAAACTACAGTTGGGATTACTGAAGTTTAAGGTTACACAGAATGGGGGAGTTTTGTTAGGATTTCATAGTAGATTCTGTTCCACCTTAAACAGGAACAGGCTTGGAAGAGGATGTTGAATATGTATGTCACATGATATATTTTTCCGTGGGTTGTACTATTGATATGCTGTTAGTTAGTCTTGCTTTCGCTTTGAGGATGGAGACAGACACGTTTGGTCTATCTTCCGAGATGCTTTAGATGCTTTGTAATAAACGCTTGTAAATATGCAAGGACTTCTCTCTGAGTATTCCTTCTGCTGCTGCTGCTGCTGCTGCTGCTGCTGCTGCTGCTGCTGCTGCTGCTGCCACACCACGCTAACGCTGGAATGAGCTCTGCTGATTGCGTGCTCAGGTCACAAAGACCTTGAGTCGTGTTCCATGGGAATCACCGGGACTGAGAAGAAGAGGAGGCTGCCGGCTGGACCTCCCAATAGAAAAATCCCATCAAACATGACCTGTGCGGCTGGCACGTTCGCAACCTGCAGCATTTGCAACCCACTGCGCCGCTTCTACACATGCGCAAACTGCAATTTAGCAGTTCTGCACATGCACATGCACGAGCACCGAAACCCGGACGTAACCCGTTCTGGTACTTGCGGGTTTGGCACAGTGTGAAATCCGAAAACGCGCAACCTGAAGCATCTGTAACCTGAGGTATGACTGTATGTAGTAACAATTAAGCATTATTTCACTTTTAACAAGGTTCTTAGGAAATTGACAAAAGAGTGTATACCTACATCATGGAGGGGAAAGGCTGTTTCATATACATTCTTTGCTATTAATGTGTTAATACCTAAAGAAAAAAAAGATAGCAATAGTATTATTATTATTATTATTATTATTATTATTATTATTATTATTATTAAAATGCTTTTCAGCCAATGAATGTGATATCACTAGCACAATACAACTCCTCCCTTCTCTTCCCCCCCAATGCCATCTTAAATCAATGTGGGATGGTCTGGAGATCCCTCCAAACGGCGCATGAGAGAAAATTGCTCCATCTGGCAAGCGGAAATGCTTGCATTGATGGAATGGTCCAGCTTATGAATGTAAAGTTAAAATCTGATCTTTGGCATCATTATGTTTCAGGGTGCGATACAGATTTTACAAATAGATTAAAAGTAATAAAAAAAATGATTTGAACTCTGCAGTCAAAACTTGGCATCCGAATCTGAAATCTAGCTGATTTGTTTTGTCACAGACTTCCTCCGATTCAGGTAGGTAACTGTGTTGGTCTAACACAGTCAAAATAAATTTTAAAAATTGTCCAGTCGCACCTTAGAGACTAAGTTCTTATAACCAGAACAAACTTAGTTGGTCTCTAAGGTCCTACTTAGGGACGCAGGTGGCGCTGTGGGTTAAACCACAGAGCCTAGGGCTTGCTGATCAGAAGGTCGGCAGTTCGAATCCCTGCCACAGGGTGAGCTCCCGTTGCTCGGTTCCAGCTCCTGCCAACCCAGCATTTCAAAAGCACGTCAAAGTGCAAGTAGATAAAAAGGTACCGCTACAGCGGGAATGTAAACGGCGTCTCCGTGTGCTGCTCTGGTTCGCCAGAAGTGGCTTTGTCATGCTGGCCACATGACCTATTGCTACCACTCCAAGCAAAAGCACTTAAACTGTGAGTGCTACTGAAAAATAATCATATATCAAGTGTCGACGTTCAATGCCACATAGGCACTGAATATTTGTAGAACTAGAGATTCTGCCGTCTAACAGAAGCTGCAGAAGAGAATTTGGGAGAAGGGGGAAGGGAAGTTTCCAATTATATTTAAGGCAAGGTCAATAAAGCTCAAGGCTCAATATTAGCCATAAAAAAAAAACTAAGCAATATTATTTTCTTGCAGGGAATTCATTCTGAATTCACTCAGCTACAAAATGTTTCCAAAACAGTTGGCACCCTAATGTTAGGTGTTGTTCATACTGGCCCAAGGAGAATGCTTTTCTTTGAATGGAAAATTCTTTTGAACAATGCTGCAAAGGCCTGGAGTTGCAAAATGAAGAAGAGATCCAGTAGTTACATGTAATCATTCCTATCTTATGAAGTTAGTTTGAGCAGCTGACTCCCAGGTTCACAAAAAACAAGAGGGGCAGTGTAAGGGGGCGGAGTTACAGAGAACAGCCCCCCCCATCATAAAGTCCAGCTCCTCAACCAGTCAGAGCTCCAGCAGCGGGTCCAGTGAAGGGCAGGAGGAAGTGAGCAGGTCGGTACAGGGCTCCGGCAGCATCCAAGAGCTGCGACTGCAGCCTAGAGCTCCTATACAGGAAATGGCCAGCGGAGGAGCATCGGACAGACGCCCTTTTCCCCCAATGCCTGATTTGAGGCGTGCCAACTCTCGTAGGAGCAAGGGGTGGCGCTTTAGGGTCCCCAAACTACGTTGCTGGGCGCGTTGGCGGAAAGCGCCATTGCGAGATTCTGATGAAGACTGAACAGTCATGTTTCTCTTATCTCTTGCACTGTATACGTATGCACCAATAAAAGTCTTAAAGACACGACGGTGTAGAGCGTTGTTACTCGAGGGTAGCCACCAGCATCCCGGACAGGCAGTGACTTTGAGAAGGACTGTGTGCAATCTGTGATTTAACAAAACCTTTCCATTCTATTCCAACCAACAACTAATTATGTAACCTGTATAAATAACTCAGATTGTTAACCTTTGGTTTTAGATCATTTATTCTGTCAATATATATTTTTTACGATTTTGCATAGCTTATTCTCCATGATGTCCAACAGAGCAGGCTGCAGAAACATGTCTTTTTATTTGATTATCCAGGATTTGCCCCAACCTTTTAAGATATAGCAGAATGCACTATGAATATATCTTAACAAGCATCTGAGATACAAAATTCAGAACAAGAATTCAAGAATATTAAAAAGCAGCTTCTGAAATAACATTTATAAAAGCAAATTATTTCTTACCCATACTGTTTTTGGCTTTTGTACTATATGTACGCTTCAAAATTTCATGTACCTGCATCAAAACACACAAACATGGTGTAACTAACAGATAACGTCTTTCCAAGAATTAGATGTTCCGCATAAAGCCAGTAAGACATAAAGATGATATTCACCATACCATTTTTTTAAAAAAAAACTATATTTAAATAAAATAGTTTTCTTCATTCAGCATTTCATGTGGTCCTGTGCTATGTCAAACTGCAGGTGAAGGCTCAAGTAATGGGAAGCTCCTACATAGATAACAATAACAGCCCGTGTATATAGCAAACTATCATATCAGAGAGAAGGTTATATTTGAACCCATCTCCTCTTGGCTCTCCCATCGAAGGTTTGATAAGATTAAAACAACGTACAGTATATAAAAATTAAAGAAGATACCCCCCCAACGAAAAATAATAGAAATAAGCAGTGGTTTTTTTTTCTGTTAAAAAATGTTGGGGTACTCTCATTTTGACTCAAGAAAATCACCATTTTATAGTTCAAATCAGGAAAAACAAATACAATAAATGGACAGAAATACAAAGATTCCCAAAATGTTTAGGAGTTTGCGTACCCCCCCCCAAAAGGGCACTGGAAATAATTAGGGTTTGTAGCCCCTGCCTTATTTGAATGCCACCCTTCCCTCACAGATCTCAAACGGTTCACAACATAAAAATACAAGATAAAAGCACAAAATACATGATAAAAACAAGAACCAAAACTCCCACAAACCAATAACTCCTTCCGCCACTTGTAGAGAGCCATGATCATTTGTGTAGATTTTTTAAAATATGTAATTATAAGCAATAACAGTGAACGCCATGAAGCACAGGGGGGGGGATTCCCTCATGGGTCACACCCCCTCAGCTGACTTACTATTCGACTGCGGGTAGCATTGTCAAAAAACGTGTCTTTATCTTGAATGTTGTACCTTGAGAAACAGCGAGAGACAAGATCAGTTAAAACATGTCTTATGCAATTCCCAGAAGAGCAAAAGAAGGCCAGTCCTACACATACTTCCCGGAGAGTAAGGCCCTTAAACTTAGCGGAGCTTACCTCTGAGTAAAACTGTAAAGGACTGTATCAATAAAAGGTGACAGTTTTTGCTTAAAAAGTCTGCTAGCTCGTATGATTCTGTTTGACAAGTTTAACAGGGTAATTTCTAGAAATGCAGAGTTAGGTAAGAAAATAGAGTTTTCCTTCTCTCACAAGGTCCTTGCACACCCCGCTTTCAAAAGAAGGGAACCCTATTTAATAATGTAATTTACAAGTTTAAACCCATGATTTTTTAAAAATTTACCTGGGAAATGTTCCTGGATATTAACTTATCTTTTGCCAAAGTCTGAGAGCAGTGCAAGAACATTAAGAAACAAATTATACAATGCATATTTGAATATAAATAAATCCCCCACGGCTTAGTGGTCACAAAATGTTTGCCTAAACAGAGAAATATTGCATAGGTTTCTGCACCATGGCCTTGGGAAGAACACTAATCAGTGTTGGACCTTGGGCATTTTAAAATTTCAGCGGCGCCCTGTGCAACACCAAAATTCGGCGCCCCCACCCTCTCGCCTCTGTGAAAGTCATTGTTGTGGCGCACCTACAGCACCCATTGCGGGCAAACCGGTTGCGCTCCCCTAAATCCGTCTCCGCAATCATGAATCTCACGAGACACAAAGCTTCAGTTGAGTCCCAGGGCAGGACAATATGGGAGCACTCACTCTGTTTCATTGTTTGCTGTTAAATGTTTTGGATTATCATTGTGTCTTACTTTCATCACCGTATTTGTGTGTTAAGAACCCAAGACCTCCCCCAATGAATCAAGACACAATTGACACGGAATTCAGTTTAAGGTCATTGGCATAAATTTGGGGTACATACAATGCATGCGCTGTACGCAGCGATGCCACACATGCGCTGTACATAGCGGTTTGCCGCCACCAGAGCTCCAGTGCTGTATGAACGGTGCCAGGATCCTCTGTTCGCGGCACTGCCAGCAAACCGCTATGTACGGTGTCGTTACGTACAGCGCATGTGTGCGGCGTGGCACATGCGCTGTACATAGCGGTTTGACACTGGCGGCACTCCAGTGCCGGCTGCTGCCACGAACGGAGGATCCTCCACATGAGGCTGTGGTGGTGCGATGGCTGCTCATGCCACCACCACAGGGCGAGCCCCTGCGGGGTGCCTTCTTGTCACACCCCCAGACATGGCACCCGGGGCACAACCCCCCAACCCCCGTTGTGACGCCACTGGGGTCATGTAGTCCAACCCCCTGCAATGCATTTGCCCAATGTGGGGCTCAAACCCAGACTCTGAGAGTACGAGTCTCGTGCTCTACCTTCTGAGCTGCACAATTTCTTTTTTCTCATTATCTTAAGTCGTATTTGAGGAATAAGAATCTATACATTCAAAACCTAGCTGGTTTTTTTTTTAATTAAAAAAAATACAGCCAAGATAAAATACAGGACTTATTGCCTCTGCAACTTTAAACAAAAATACTTAACAAATATATATGTATGCACACACCTTTACACACACACACACACACACACACACACACACACACACACACACACACAAAAGAAAAATTTGAACAAGTATGAAATCTGAAGCATTAGCATGCTCTGATCTGCACACTAACTTTAGAGAGGATTAGGTCAGTTCACATCAGGATTCACAGAAATCAAATTCTGTAAGCGTCTATTTGCATCATCTGATTTCTGTTGAGCAGAAAGGAAGAGCCTGTCAACTTCCTCCAGCGTCACAGAAAGTAAGGTGCCTCTGTCCTGATCATAGCTGCCAAGTCTCCCGTATTCCCCGGGAAACCCCCGTTTTTCCAGCTGTTCCCAGCCGAAAAACGGATTTTTTTGTTTTTCCCCCGGTTTATTCTGGCGCGGCGGCCATTTTGGAACTGGGCAGAGCATGCTCAGAAGCGACTTTTGATGCTGCTTTGCCCAGTTCCAAAATGGCTGCAGCGTGACTTCTGGTGTGGTGGCCATTTTGGAACAGGGCAGAGCAGCATCAAAAGTAGCTTCTGAGCATGCTCTGCCCAGTTCCAAAATGGTGACAGCGCTACTTCCGGTATGTTACTTCCGGTCCAGTCCCTTATTTCTCAGGCAGGGACTTGGCAGGTATGGTCCTGATGGTATGATCCTCAGTTTGAGACCCCTGACACCATACATGGTAGGTGAGGGCACTCAAAGATGTAACTCTTTCAACTGTTTTCTTAAATAGTACAGTCCCATGAAGACTGTATACGATGGGAAGTTATGTGCAGTCTCAATCACCACAACATTCCTCAATGAATTATATTTCTCAGGGAATTATACTGTGCACCTTGTTAAGTACTCACAAATAGATTTTTTCTCTGGAGAAAGGATAAGATAAATGCTTCATTCTGGTGGTATTTTGCTGTGGCACTTTGGGCTGCAAAGGTTTTGTAAACTTCTGCCATACTTCAGACAACTTATTGACAATTCCCGTTTCTTCTTTTATTTCGTACGTCTGGAGAAACAAAGAGAGCATGCATGAGCAGGTGGCTTCCCAAATAGTAATTTGTTTAGAATAACTGAATGGTATCTTTTCGCCAGCAGTGTTCCCAGAGCCCATATCCAAGAAAAAGTTAGTGAAGCAGCAATATTGAAGGAGAATTACTAAGGATTGTCCCACCACCAGTTTTGGTTCCAGAAAATGAGCTCCTATTTAAAGAAACATGTCACCCCCTGAAGTGGTTGTTTGCAGTGTCTGAATAGAGCAGGCATCCCCAAACTTTGGCCCTCCAGATGTTTTGGACTACAATTCCCATCATCCCTCACCACTTGTCCTCTTAGCTAGGGATCATGGGAGTTGTAGGCCAAAACATCTGGAGGGCCGCAGTTTGGGGATGCCTGGAATAGAGCCTGGGAATATTCTGCTAGCTAGGAATATTTATTTTATTTTATCATTTCACAACATTTATGTCAGGGCCGGCCCACCCATGAGGCAAGGTGAGGCAACTGCCTTGGGCAGTAGGATCCTCAGGGGCAGCAGATGCCAAAGTAGATATGCCCCCCCCCCGGTTCTTGATATAGGTCTTCACTCACCCCTTCTTCGCTGGTGGTGAGGAGGCACCATTTTGTGGTTCGCCTCAGGTGGCAAAATGTTTGGGGTTGCCCCTGATCTATATACTGCTTTTACAAAAAGATTACGTCTCTGCCTTTGGCTCTACTAACGTACAGACATTCGATAGTGCTTCTCTGCCATCATTCATTCAGCTTATCTGCTGCACAGGATAAAGAATTTTTGAATGGGAAGGGATCTATTTTAAGAGGCAGTCTAAAGCAATAGTTCCGCATCAGGGTAGTGTATATACTCTTCCCTCCCCCCCCCTCGGAATAGCAATATATTTGCTGAGGTAGCACAAAGTGAAAAGGAAGGGAGAAGCTTGAATAGCTTCTTTGGGATTTCAAGGCAGTCGTAGTGGAGATAAGTTCTGCAAGAAAGGAAACCTAACAATCAAACAGGAAAAATATCAAGGTATAAACTGTTGGTGGGAGGATGGCCCAAACCAATGGATGCTGCTCCAAACCAAGAGATTACAAGAAAGGAGATTCTGACTAAGCATTGGGTAGAACTGCTGGGGGTAAGAGTTCCTTGACGGTGGAACAAACCACCTCAGATGGTAAAGGTACCCCTGACCGTTAGGTCCAGTAACGGACGACTCTGGGGTTGCGCGCTCATCTCACTCTATAGGCCGAGGGAGCCGGCGTTTGTCTGCAGACAGTTTTTCCGGGTCATGTGGCCAGCATGACTAAGCCGCTTCTGGTGAACCAGAGCAGCGCACAGAAACGCCGTTTACCTTCCCGCCGCAGCGGTATCTATTTATCTACTTGCACTTTGACGTGCTTTCGAACTGCTAGGTGGGCAGGAGCTGGGACTGAACAACGGGAGCTCACCCCATTGCGGGGATTCGAACCGCTGACCTTCCGATCGGCAAACCCAAGAGGCTCTGTGGTTTAGATACCAGTGCCACCTGCATCCCCAACCTCAGATGGTGGACATTTCCTAATAGAGGTTGGGTGGCCATCTGCCCGGGGCTCTTTAGCTGTGATTCCTGCATTGCAGGGGGTTGGACCAGATGATTCTTCACGTCCCTCCCAACACTACAATTCCATTAAACTAACATGTTAAAACATGTGTCATGCCAATTTCCTTATAAAATGTCTATGTTATAAGTGGAGGGAAGCGTAGGTAGGTAGCATAGGTAATCACTGGGGGGGGGGGTCTGATTCTTCCTTGCCATGCTCAGAGATTAGAAATAACCAGCCGTCACTAACTTTCCTCTGTAATGTTCTACAAGTTTCAAAATAATTAAAACAGAACTGAGTACTACTCGGAAAAATGATTCCCCAGATGCTATATGGGGTAGAACTCTGGGGATGGAATCAGAAGCTGCTAGAACGGCTTGAAATCTTCCAAAAATTTTATCTCAGAAGAATTCTAGGCCTCCCTCAGGGTACTCCGGCAGCCTTCTTAAGAATGGAAGTAGGATTACCTTCTGTGTCTGCCAGGGCCCACTTAAGATTTCTGCATTTTTTCATCAACCTCACAGATGCCTCAAACACCTTATTGGCTAAACAAGCCTTTGTATCTTTAAAACATAATACTACTTGGCGTCAAAACCTATTAGATATTGTATCCAGATACAATCTACCCGAGTTTAATACTCTCAAACTGTGGAGCCCTGATAAAGTTCGGGAATGGATCTTTGAAAAAGACGCCTTTTTAGACACCACGAAGATAAAAAATTCTGGGTTTTCCTACTGGTTCCCCCGAGTAAAGGCAGTCAAAATCTGTGCCAACTACCTGGTGGATATCACTGATCCCACCCTTCGGAGAGCTTTCACCATGGCCCGGTTTCAAACATTGCCAACTGCAAAGCTGACCGGTAGATTTACAAAAAATCCCAGCAGAACACCGTTTAGGCCCTTGCTCCATGAAAATTAAAGAGGATCTTATACATTACCTCCTCTATTGCCCCATTTACTCGGGCTTTAGAGACGCGATGCTGCAAACTATACCCAACTCTATAATCAATCCTGAAGATAGAGTAAAAATTTTGTTAGTTGGTGCTAACCCACAAATTACCCATGTGGTAGCGGTCTTTGTGATGAAGGCCATGAAAGCCAGGGAAAGATTTATGGATGATAAAGTAAAGACCCCTTCATCGTCTGTTTAACTCGTTGCTTGTTTTCCTTCTCTTTCTGTTTTGTGGGATGAAGGTTTTGTTGGGATAGTATGTAATGAATTTTAACATTTTAAATTATTGTTGTGTTGATATATGTGTACAGGCATGGTCCTCACAATAAACGGTTTTGTTGTTGTTGTTGTTCTTGAGTACTACTTACCCTTTTAGTGGGCATTTTTATTTTAAGAAACTCCGCTTCTCTGCTAAGTACATTCCATGGTGCATGTATCCGGACAAAACTCAGTCCTTGTGTCTTATTCTGAAAGGTGAAAAGAGGACATATTTTCTTGAAATACAAATTAAATTACAAATTAAATTGGAAGAACTAAAGGCGCAACATACAAAATAATGAGGCACCTGATAAAGAAGGTGCAGATTGTATAAAAGCAATGGCCTTTACCATCTTATTTTCTGACTTCACAACAGAGCACACTTTAATAGTGTTGTTTCAGTGATAACATATTAATTATAGTGGATAAAGCGTTTCAGGGTTAAAGGCACTAAGCATCCTGGGCTCACGTCTCATTCAGCTTGAACTGGAGTGCCTTTGGGTGTCTTGGAAAAGCCATCTTCAACCTCACTTTCCTGCCTGCATATTTAAATCAATATGGCCCGAACCACCAAAAAGGTGGTTGAGATAGTGCATTAAATAAGAGAACTGGTATCTACATTGCATGAAAAAATTTAAAAAATTAAAACCACAATGTATAATTATGGTACAACATATATCCTTCCCATTCTTTCCTTTAAAAATATGTACAAAGCTAGTAACTAGAGCTGAGTATTTTTTTAAAAAATCTTTGGGCAATATAGAAATCAGAGATGCTCTGGCTAATTACTGGGTGGTTTTTTTCCTTCATTTAAGATTAAACCTATCCTTAATTCACACAATAAAATCTGCAAGTCAGGGACCCATATTTTGTTTATGCTATTTCTGTAATGCACCACAAACACTAACTAGATGCTAGACCAACACTTTAAATACAGTGGTACCTCTACTTACAAATTTAATGTGTTCCGAACGCACATTTGTAAGTCGGAAAAAATTGTAAGTCGAATCCCATAGGAATGCATTGGGAGAAAAATTTCGTAAGTAGAAAAAATCCTATCTAAACCGCATCCAAGATGGCGGACGGAGCTCCATTCGTAAGTAGAGTTATTCGTAAGTAGAGTTATTCGTAAGTAGAGGTACCACTGTAGTCCTATTACTGGTATGGAGGGTGGCATGTTGTATCTTGCTAGAAAAATGACACTGAAGAGCTGCTTGAGCAACATAGATCAATCAGGTTATTAATTGTGAAGGAGATGCATGGCAAGGTCCCAACCCCTCCCGGGAAGTGGAATAAAGACACATGAAACAGTATTTTAGGTTAATGGGTGGAAAAGGCCACAACTTTATTGGTTACAGAATGTGAGTGGTATTGGCTTTGGCATTGGAAACCACATGATTATATTGACTCCTACCCGTCTGCAGGAGTCTTGGAAGGATTAACCACCAGTAGGGGGAGCCCTGCTGATGCACACCAACTAGGAATTCCCCCAGGGTCACTGTTAGGGACAGAGACCACGCCCCCCAGATTCCTTTAATGGAATACCCTTGAATTAGGAGGGGTAGGTGATGACCGCTACCTCCCTTCTTCTTCAACCTAATACTCCGATGCCTAACCGCCAAACCTTACAAAGTTGTAACAATTTGCTACGAAGTAGACGGAAAAAAACCAAATGGCCGGTGCCAATTTACCAAGTGGAAAAATTCCTACCAGGCCCCTTGGACAACCAAGGCGACCAACCGAGGTCCATAGCAAGGTCAAGAAATAAAAGAGCTAACTTAAGGGAGGGAGGGAGGGAGAACTGACCAAGCAGGAAGAAAAACAGGGGCCGCAGACAGTTTAAATAGCCCACACCATGCCCCTGGACTGCCCCAAATTGGACGGCCTAAGGATGACGTGGTCGAGGACCATCCAATGGCGCAGGGGTGATCCTGCCCCGTGTGCGTGGGGAGGGCTTGCTCCCAACCCGCAACGACATCTCCCTGGGAACAGGAAATGGCTTTTCCTAAGTTCTCATGCTCTACTATGCACTTTTCTTAAGGCACCCAGCACACTCAGGGTCTCTGTGTAGCTGTTAACTACATTTGAGAGTTAGGTAACACAACTGCTTTGTAATCAAGTGAAACTGTAAATAAAACTGCTCCTCTTCGTTGTGTAAAAATACATCTCCAAAAGATCAAGCCAAGGAAATGGGATTTTCGTTGGGGTTTTTTTTTTTTTTTGCTGATTTATTGCAGTTCTGATGTAAAGCGAGACCAGCTATTGCCCAGAGGTGGTGTCTAGGGTATTGACAGAATCCTTCTGGGTCACTTGGCACTGCCCCTGCTTACACAAATTGCTTCGTCACTAGTCCCAGGGAGCTACCATGTAATTCACAATGTGCATAGAATTAACAAACATCAAGATACAGATTTTCCATAAGTTTGGGTATGGGGATTTGAATCATATAATTCATTTTAACATTAATGGGAATTGCACTGCAAAGCCTGATTCCTGGTCACTGTATTGAAAAGAAATCTCTATGTAGGTGTCCTGACTGGTTGAAAAATGGTGACTAATAGCTTCCAGTAATATAGGAATATTTGAAATTAATGAGGTGTCTTTAGATATTGATAGATGGGAGTCACTAAACTGTACCCTATGGGGAAGGGATAATGCTCTCAAGATGACTATTATTCCCAGATTAATCTACATTTTGAGAGGAATTCAGCATTAGCAATTTTTTGGGGAAAAAAATATTGAGATGTATAAGTATTATTGTGGGAGAAGAGTTAAAAAATTCAGAAGATAACATCATCTTAAGCTATATACCTAATATAAGGGTAAAGGTAAAGGTAAAGATAAAGGACCCCTGGCGGTTAAGTCCAGTCGCGAACGACTGTGGGGTTGCAGCACTAATCTCGCTTTACTGGTTGAGGGAGCCGGCATTTGTCCGCAGACAGTTTTTCTGGGTCATGTGGCCAGCATGACTAAGCCGCTTCTGGTGAAACCAGAGCAGCACATGGAAACACCGTTTACCTTCCCGCTGGAGCGGTACCTTGCAAGCAGTATCTACTTGCACCTTGACGTGCTTTCGAACTGCTAGGTTGACAGAAGCAGGGACCGAGCAACGGGAGCTCACCCTGTCGTGGGGATTCAAACCGCCAACCTTCCGATCAGCAAGCCCTAGGTTCAGTGGTTTAGACCACAGTGCCACCCGCATCCCAGTAAAGTCAAGTCAAGTCAAGTCAAGTCAAGGTAAAGAACCCCTGGACGGTTAAGTTCAGCCAAAGACAACTATGGAGTTGCGGTGCTCATCTTGCTTTCAGGCCAAGGGAACTGGTGTATGTCCACAGACAGCTTTCTGGGTCATGTGGCCAGCATGACTAAACCGCTTCTGCTGCAACAGAACACCATGACAGAACCCAGAGCGGACAGAAACACTGTTTACCTTCCCGCTGCAGTGGTACCTATTTTTCTACTTGCACTGGCATGCTTTCGGACTGCTAGGTTGGCAGGAGCTGGGACAGAGCAACAGGAGCTCACCCCGTTGCGTGGATTCGAACCGCCAACCTTCTGATCGGCAAGCCCCAGAGATTCAGTGGTTTAGACAACAGCGCCACCCTGAAGGACAACATAACTGGCTGGCGCCCTAAACAGGAATACGGCTATAAAGGGGTGAGGGGAGTTTGCAACATTTTACTGTAGGCCCCACTTGTTAAAACACTAAGTATGTTAAATATATTTATAATATTTCCCATATGGATTTTTTTTTGCATGCACAAAAATGGCACAGTGTTTAACTTCAGTTTACTGAATAACATTTGTATTGTTATATTCCCTTGTTGAAAGATGCAGAATTTTATTAATGTGTTCAGAAGAGCTGAAACCCTGCATTTGTTTACTTGGTTAGAAAAAATAGCTGACAAGAAATGATTCTATTGTTGAAAGATGCGGTCAGGCGCGCGGAGGGCAAGCCGTGAAAGATCGGAGCTCTGCGATAGCGGAGCGCAAAAGGGCAAAAGTACCGAAAACGGGGTGGCGTTGGCGTCTAAAAAGCCACCCCAAGGAAGGTGAAAGCACGGGGCTCTTCACCAAAAAGACAAAAAAGCGGCGGGGAACGGCGGAACTCTGCACCGGCACAGCGAGTGGAGGTTGCGGAGAGGAGTCGACGCAAAACTGTTTCAGGGTACGTTTTGCCGCGACGCCCGGGAACTTGCCCAAGCTAGCGCCTGAGACCCTTTGATGAAGGGTTTTTAAATAAAGAAGCACCCCCCCTGTGAAAAGCGGGAGGATTGGCGTATTAAAGTGCGGAGAACGCAGGGGGTGAAGCCGATCAAAGCAGCCTTTACATATCGAGAGAGAGACTGCTTTAAAAGAACGCTTGTGTGGGGGAAGAGAAGAACACAGAGCGCATTTTACCAAAGCCTAGAAAGAGCTGTGAAAGAACGATTGGCTGTTTAAACAAAAGGGAAGAGGGACGTGATAAGCACCAAAATGGAGGATACACTGTAACAGATATTTGGAAACTCTGTTTCCGTCGTCTTCACGGAAGTGGAGAGGTTGAGGACAGACTGTATGAAAGTGGAGGAGTGGTGACACCTTGTGGATAAGCAAATAAATAACAGCCAACTGATCTATGTCAACCTTAACAGTGTCTGGACCTTGATAGTGCCTGGTTTGTGTGATTTTTACTTCTATTTCTACTCTGTCTCTATTAAGTGCCACTTAATCGTGCTTCTGCCATGGACATTGTATTAATGAGGTGCTAGTTGCCCCGATAAGGGAACTCTCAAATTAAAGACAGAGCGCTGCTTAATAGGTAAAGACAAATCCCTTCTTTGTGGCTGCTGTTCTTTTTAGGTGATTGTCGCTGAATAAATTAATTGAGCGTCATGGGCTCCAGAAGAGGAGCCGGTACAACGACAGCGAGAAGACAGTCATCAGCTAACGACGGTGATGCTTTGGTGGACATCAGAGACTTGATAACTGAAATGAATAGAACGGTAAATGAAAGGTTTGATTCTCTGGAAGAAAAACTGGAAACCAACTCCAAAGCCATCTTAGAAATGACGGGTCAGATTAAAGATCTCTATGGCAGGAACAAAGAAATGGACAAATCAATAAAAGATCTGAATGGTAAAGTCAACAAGCATGAGGATAATATCAACAGACTGATAACTGAAAGCAAGGAAATCAAAAGGACACAGGAACAAGAAGAAAAGAAGAAAGAGGATATTAGGAAAATGCAAGAGGACTTGGCGGATCAAATTGCGTTATTAGAGATGAGGCAGAAATCGCTGATTTTGAGGCTAAGAGGCGTGCCGGAGAGGGCCAATGAGAGAATAGAGGAAAAGATAATAAAGGAACTGGCGATATGGATGGAGGTTCGAGAAGAGGATTTGACATTGGATATTGACAAAGTTTATAGGATAAGAGGAGACAAGTCCAAAAAATATAAAGGACCAGGAGACTGCTTGATACACTTGAATTCTAGCTTCCTGAAGGATAAAATACTGCAGAGGAAGAAGCAGGAGAGTCTGATAATCGACGGTAAAACCATCGCCATCTTTAAAATAATTCCAAAGAGATTTCTGATAAAAAGACAGAATTATAAGAACTTAGCAACTGCTCTAACGCAAAAGAATATTTGGTTTGTTTGGGAGTTCCCGGAGGGACTTACGTTTACTTTTAAAGAGAGAAAAAAGACGATCAAGACGGTGGAAGAAGCGGAGAGGTTCTACGAGGGCTTCAAGACCGAACAGGAGTTGGAGGGAGGGGGGGGAGCGGATTGTGGATAAAGATTTGAAAACTTTTCTTTACTAGGGAGAATTTCTTCTCTTTTTCTCCTTTTTTTTTTCTAAGGGAAAGGGGGAGAATTTTTCCTTTTTGTATTCTGTTTCCCCTCCCTTTCTTCTTCTCTTTCTTTTCGATTTATGAAATTGATTGGACATATAAAGGCGTATTCCCTTTCTTCTTCTTCCTACCTTCCTGCTTACCTCTATTCTTTAAACAGTAGAAATAACCCTAAGTATAGCCAAAAGTTTAAAATTTTAATTTGAAATTGGATAATTGTTTTTGGTTTGCAATAAAGAAATGGATTTAAATGTTATATCGTGGAACATCAATGGGATGAATTGTAAAATCAAAAGAAATAGAATTGAACATATCTTAAGAAAAAGTAAGTGGGATATAATCTGCTTACAAGAAACCCATATAGCTATGAAACATGTAAGAGTATTAAGAAATAAGAGGCTGGGATTGGAATTTACCTCGTTAGACAAAAAGAAGAAAAGGGGCGTAGTTATATATGTGAAAGAGTGTTTAAAGGCGGAAAAGGTATTCCAGGATGAAGAGGGGAGAATTGTGGGGGTAAGGGTACACACACCGAGAGGGGAAGTGATGGTTGTAAACTTGTACGCACCAAATGGATGTAAGATAAACTTTTTCAAGAAAGTTGAAAGATTATTAAATGAATTCATAAAAGAAGAAGAGGTTATAATGGCAGGAGATTATAATGGGGTGGTTCTGACAAAGATGGATAGGACGAGTGAGTCTAAAAAGGGGGGAGGGAGGTTACCAGGAATTTTTTTCCAGATAATGAATAATTATGAATTGAAAGATGCATGGAGAACGCAGAACCCACAGGAAAAGGAATACTCCTACTATTCAGGGGCAGCGAAATCTGCCTCAAGGATAGACATGATATGGATGTCAACAGGATTAATACCATATGTGAATAAGTGTGATATCATGGCTAAATCCATATCGGATCATAATCCGATTATGATAAGATTAAAAGAAAGGAAGGCTAATATTAAAAGATGGTGAATGGATGATAGAATCTTAGAAGATGAGACTTTTGTAATAAAGATGAGGGAGCTAATAAAAGAATTTTTTAGAATTAATATGTCAAATGAGGTAGAATTACCAACAGTATGGGATGCCAGTAAGGCTTACTTCAGGGGTATTTATATTCAGCAGAAAGGTAGGATGAAGAGGGAAAAAGCTGAAAAAATGGAGAATATAAAGAGAGAAATAAAGTTAAAAGAGATAGAATTGGGGAAAAAACCTAAAGATAGTAATTTGGCAACAGAAATCAGAATTTTACGAAACAATCTTATACAATTGACAGATGAAGAAATAGAAAATAGAATTAAATGGGCTAAACAAAGAGTATTCGAATATGGGGGGAAAACGGGGAGATTATTGGCGTGGCAACTTAAGAAAAGACAGAGCGAACGGTTAATAACGGCAATTAAGGAAGGAGAAAAAAGATGGACCAAAATGGAAGATATCGAAAGGTGTTTTGTGAAATATTACAAAAAATTGTATAGAGGAAAAGATTTGAATAAAGGTAGGTTAGAAGAATATTTTAATAATCATAAAGGAATCGGTATGAAACAGGAAGAAAAAGAATTATTAAATAAACCGGTGTCAAGGCAAGAGATAGAAGAGGTGGTAGACAAAATTAAATTAGGAAAATCCCCAGGAACAGACGGTCTCTCAGGTAAACATTATAAGATATTCAAGAATGATTTAGTTGAGGTTTACCAAAGAATAACAAATGAAATTTTAGGAAGAGGGGTGATACCAAAGTCTTGGCAGGAGACATACATAACATTAATACCAAAAGAAAAAGGCGGGAAAGAAGAGATGGGGAATTTCAGACCGATTTCCCTGTTGAATATTGACTATAAAATATTCGCAGAGATACTGGCAAGCAGAATCAAAGGGATACTAAATAGAGTAATAGGAGGTGAACAGCAGGGATTCTTACCTAAAAGGAAAATGAATAGTAATATAAGAATTGTTTTGGATCTATTAGAGTATGCCGACTGGAACCCAGGTAAAAAGATAGCATTTATATTTTTAGATGCTGAGAAAGCATTCGATAATCTAAATTGGGAATTTATGAAAGAGGCTTTGGAAAAATTAGGGGTAGGGAATAAATTTATGAAGGGAATTAATGCAATTTATAATAAACAGGTGGCAAGGCTAATAATCAATGGAAGGATAACTGAAGAATTTGAGGTAACTAAAGGGACGCGTCAAGGATGCCCGCTGTCCCCATTATTGTTTATTTGGTCTCTAGAATTCATGATTCGAGATATCAGGGAGGATAAAGAATTTAAAGGGATTAGAGTGGGAGGAAGCGAGTATAAAATCAGAGCTTTTGCTGACGATTTGGTAGTTATGATGGAAGATCCGATAGAGACAATAAAAAATTTGGATAAGAAATTGGCGGTGTATGGGGAATTGGCAGGATTTAAAACAAATGGAGGGAAAACTAAAATAATGACAAAAAATATGAGGAGGACAGATATAGAGGATTTAAGCCAAATAAAGGATTGGGAAGTGACGAATAAAACAAAATATCTAGGGGTAATATTAACACCAAATAATATAAATTTATTCGAGGATAATTATGCCAAAATATGGATCAAAATTAGAGAAGATTTGGAAAGGTGGACCGGGCTTAATTTGACGTTAGCAAGTAGAATTTCGGCGATTAAAATGATGGTCTTGCCTAAAATGCTTTTTCTATTTCAAATGTTGCCCATAAAAATTAAAAAAGAGACGTTTGAGAGGTGGAAAAAAGACCTTAGTAAGTTTATTTGGCAAAAAAAGAAAGCGAGGGTTCAGTTTAGATTGTTGACGGATGCTAAAGAGAGAGGAGGGTGGGGGGTCCCTGATTTAAAGCTGTATCATGCGGCAGCCTGCTTATGTTGGATGAAAGAATGGTTCACTCTAGAAGACAGAGATTTATTGAGACTAGAAGGATTCAGGAATTGTGGAGGATGGCATGCATACCTGTTGAAAGAAAGAAAGGGGGATTATAATCTATTTACAAATCATATAATTAAAAAATCACTGTTATATATATGGGAAGAATATAAGAATCTATTAGAACCCAAAACCCCATGGTGGGCATCACCTTTCGAAATGGTGGCAATGGATAGTAATCCGAAGGGAGGGAAGTGGCAGACGTATAAAGATCTTGTGGAAAAAGTAGATGGTGAATATAGATTAAAATCATATCAACAGGTTGAGTGCTTCTGTCAAAGTTGGTTTCAATATTGTCAAGTACAAAGTGCATTTAATAAACATAAAATGATAGGTTTTTTGGAGAACAAATCAAAGTTACAAGATCTATTAATTGATAACCCAAAAAAACCATTGGCAAGAATATATAAATTTTTGCTAGAATGGGAGATGAAGGACGAGGCGGTGAAGCATGTGATGATTAAATGGGCACAGGATGTGGGAAGAACAATATATAGTGAACAGTGGGAAAGGCTATGGAGAATTGACATTAACTTCACAGCCTGCATGGGAATCAGGGAAAACATCTGGAAAATAATCTATAGGTGGCATCTAACACCTGGAAAGTTAGCAAAAATATATAAAAACGATGCCGATAAATGCTGGAAGTGCAAGGAAATTAAAGGGGATTATTTCCACTGTTGGTGGGGTTGTAAAAAAATAAATAAATTTTGGACAGAAGTTTATGAGAATGTTAAAAAAATATTAAAATGGACATTAGAGAAAAAACCCGAGATCTTATTGTTAAGCCTGATCCCGGAGGACGTGCCTGCAGATAGAAAGAACATCTTGCTTTACGCCTGTGCCGCGGCCAGATTATTAATAGCACAAAATTGGAAGGGAGAGAAAGTACCGACTATTCAGGATTGGCGCATTAAATTAGTGGAATTTATGAATTTAGCCAAATTAACCGCGATAATTAGGAAAGTCCCCAAACAGAAATGGATAAAAGAATGGAAGTACGTAGAGGATTACTTGAGAGCTGAAGGTATTAGTGCTAGATGGGTAATTTGCTTTGAATAAATTCACACAAGGTTATGGGAATTGTAAGAATGGGTGAAGAAAATGAGATAAATGTAAATGATGTGTTTTATAAAGGAAAGCATAGTAACGTTCAGTATAATAGGAAACCGATATGTAAATGCTGGGAAGTTTATTTTTTGTATTTTCCTTTTTTTTCTTTTTCTTTTTTTTTCATTTTTTTCATTTTTTTTTCCTAAATTTTTTTTTCTCTTCCTTTCTTAATAAGTTTCTAATAAGCTTTGGTTTTTTTTTTGTACAATTCTGATTTATGTTTGTATTAATGTATTTATTTGTGTTGATTCATGTTATGTTATGTTGTGTTGAATTATTTGGATTTTATTGTTAATATGTGTAATATTTAATAAAGTATTTTAAACCTCAACAAAAAAAAAAAAAGAAAGATGCAGAAATATATAATCTTTCAGCATGGATTACCCATTCTGGTTCAACCCCATTAAAACAGTTTTCCACAAGGGCTGAACATTCAGAGATGAAATAATAGCTTGGGGAAAATGCTTCTTATATTAACAATCAGACTGGGCTCATCATGCCCCCGCGGATATTAATTCATGATCTCTTGAAGTATATGGTACCTACCTGTTAGTGGCTGCTAAGGCATTTTAGTTGTTGAAATAACAGTTTCCTTGAGTCATTTTCTGATGGGGTCAGTTTAGATTTCTCCATTGACTAATAATGTTTATGTTGTTACATTAAAATATAAGCAAAAGAATATTTTATCAACATTTTTTCCTGGCTCCATTTCTATGATCAGGTTCACATGAAACACTGAGCCAAATCATAAAAAGGTAAAGGTAAAGGGACCCCTGACCATTAGGTCCAGTCATGACCGACTCTGGGGTTGCGCGCTCATCTCGCATTATTGGCCGAGGGAGCTGACGTACAGCTTCCAGGTCATGTGGCCAGCATGACAAAGCCGCTTCTGGCAAAGCAGACCAGCACATGGAAACGCCGTTTACCTTCCCGCTGTAGCGGTTCCTATTTATCTACTTGCATTTTGACGTGCTTTCGAACTGCTAGGTTGGCAGGAGCTGGGACCAAGCAACGGGAGCTCACCCCATCACAGGGATTCGAACCGTCGGCCTTCTGATCGGCAAGCCCTAGGCTCAGTGGTTTAACCACAGCGCCACCTGGGTCCCTGAGCCAAATCATGGCTTTCTGCAAATGCAAGGGTTCCTGAAAAGGAGATAGAAGCCATTTTGCTCCTTCCCCACTTCTCCCGCTACTTGGAGCTAAGCCATAGCCCAGGCATCCCCAAACTTCGGCCCTCCAGATGTTTTGGACTACAATTCCCACCATCATTGACCACTGGTCCTGTTAGCTAGGGATCATGGGAGTCGTAGGCCAAAACATCTGGTGGGCCGCTGTTTGGGGATGCCTGCCATAGCCTGTTGCAGAATCGTAGAAATTTGGGGTTGGAAGGGACCTCAAGGATCATTTAGTTTGCGATCATAGGAATCCCTGACAGATGGCCTCTGTTTAAAAACCTCCAGAGAAGGAACTTGAAGCCATTGGTTTGGGTCAAAGAATTATAGAATTCTAGGGTTGGAAGGGACTCCAAGAATAATCTAGTCCAGGCTTCCTCAAACTCGGACCTCCAGATGTTTTTGGCCTAAAACTCCCATGATCTCTAGCTAGCAGGACCAGTGGTCAGGGATTATGTGAATTGTAGTCTCAAAACATCTGGAGGGCCGAGTTTGAGGAGGCCTGATAGTACAACCCCCTGCAATGCAGGAATTCTGCCCACAGCCATCCCTGGGTGGGCTCAAACCACCAACCTTCTGGTTAACAGCCAGACACACTGACCCATTGCACCACAGCAGGTCCTACCCTCC
Source organism: Zootoca vivipara (assembly GCF_963506605.1). Lineage (NCBI taxonomy): Eukaryota > Metazoa > Chordata > Lepidosauria > Squamata > Lacertidae > Zootoca > Zootoca vivipara. The sequence continues at coordinate 91,421,581 of NC_083280.1, forward strand.
AGAGCTCCATCTTTCCAGGCTAAACATACCTAACTTGCTCAACATTTTCTCATCAGGTTTGGATTCCAGACCCTTGATCATCTTGGCGACCCTTCTCTGCAAGATGAGGGACCTTCACCCCAACAGCTGGGATTGAGCTCTCCTCCCCCCTCCACTCCATTCCACAGCAGGGTTATGAGTTTTGAAACAATCAAACCTCAAAGCAAGCTGAGTGAGTCCTGTTCTCTCATTTGCAATGATCTATACCAGGGGTTCCCAACAAAATTTTCTCGAGGACCCCTCATCGAGCCGCTATTGTGACAAGGACCCCTATTAATTCCTAATCCTAAAATTAAAAAGTGAGAGCCAAATTAAGAGTCTTTTTATATTTTATATTTATACGTTTTTTACAGTTACGATTTAGGTTCAATGGACACTGACAAGATCGGTTCAAGAGTCACTGACTTACTTGCTTGAACATCAAATGCATTATCTTCCTCTTCATCTGTAGGCCTTTGTCGTTTTAACGAACCACTTTTTAACCAACGGTCCATTTTTAACTACGCGAACTGTAGCTTCCGCGAAAAACAACGCTTTGTTGACAAACACTACTGTTTTGCAAAGAGGCAGCGTGCGCCAGGGAGGAGGGAGGGGAATGGAGAAGACAGGGTACCTGAGCAATAGCGCACAAATGAAGCCGACGCGCGCAAAGCATCTTGGGGAGGTGAGCGTTAGTAGAATGCGCGCGCTGCCTCTTTGCAAAACAGTAGTGTTTGTAAAGCGCCACCTAACGGCATACAGCAGAACTACTGCCTCTATCTAATTCTAGTTTTGCGCTAGACTCTGCTCATGCAGGAAGCGGCCAAAACAAAAAATCTGTTATCATACGAAATATATTTAATATATTTTTTATTCTAATAGCATCTTGCGGACCCCTCTGGCATAGCTCGCGGACCCCTGGGGGTCCCCGGACCACCTGTTGGGAACCACTGATCTATACGCTGATTGGGCTTTCATGCAAGTGTTGGTGATATTTAGTGGCAGCAGCGAAAAGGTAACAAATCACAGCTAGCAACTTTTTGAACCAGACCATTACAATTGTGCAATGCATTTCATTGTCAGCTCTGAATACTGAAATATGTATTCCCAAGAACTCTTGGGAATCACTTATTGAAGTGATGACAGTAGCCATTAACAGGTATTTTTATGTTCCAAACCCTGTCTCCTACCTATATAGCTCTCCTCCCCATTGCATGACATGATCGCAAGTGCTGAGGGTGCAGAAAAGTTAATAATGCTTAATGGCACTAGGAGCAGCTTTATAAAGAAAACTGAGGTCATGGTGAATTATACAAGTTTTATTTAGTCTTCTTAACATCATGTTTTTCATTTATTTCTCATACAAAGGGGAAACATGTAGGCTTTTTTCCACTGAGGAGAAGATGGAAATTCAAAGAGCTGACAGTTTATGTTTTCATTTAAAAACTCAAGTTTCTTGAGATGTATCCTGGGGCTCTCAAGTTAAATCAAGTATGAGACGATGTGTGCAGAACTAGATATACACACGATGGAATATTGGGTGTGGACTAGCACTATAAAATACTGGTTGCGTTGCCATTTTCGTTGCCAACCTTCGAGTCTGCTTCTTGACTTACTTAAGGACTCTTACGAATCCAGATGGCTCCAACTCTTACATAGCAAAATCAGATCTATCAGAACACTTTCTACTGAGTTGTCCCTTTTATAATGATTTAAGGCAATATCTTATAGACCCGTATTTATCTCAATTTAGTTCCCGACCAAGAGAACGGCAGGCAGCATATTTGCTCAACAAGCCCACTGGGAAAATAACCTTCTCAGTGGCTAAATTCCTCTTCCTGGCGCTCAAGTGTCGGAAACGTATAATCGAATGTCTTGATGTGGGTTATCTGTAGGAGGTTTAGTAGCGCGGTCATACCCCATTTATGTATCCCTCTGATGCCTTCAGTTTTATATTTTTATGTATCCCTCTGATGCCTTCAGTTTTATATGTTTATCTTTGTATTGAGAAATGTTTTTTGTTTCTGACTATCGGTCAAATAAAGTATATTGATTGATTGATTGATTGATTGATCTATCAGTATTGACCTGGAACTCTTGTATAATTCAAGTGAGCAATATATTTATCGCAATATTCAAACCAGATTAAGGGACATTGAAAAACAAAACACTGAGTCAGCTGTAAATAAAATTTGCTTCCCCAAATTCTATGGTTTAAATGCAACAGATAACAGGGGCACTTATATCTCAAAATTAATAATTCCAGTCCAATGCAGGGCATTTATGTTAACCCGGCTGAATGTTTCCCCCTCAGCTTTGGTCAAGGGCAGATATTTAAACATTCCCAGGTATGATAGACATTGTGGATGTTCTTTGAATGCCCCGGACACCGTAGAACATATTCTTTTCTACTGTCCATTGTACAACCAACTACGCAAACGCATGCTATCCCCTTTTATGGCTAGTCTAACACCACAGCACCTGAAAATATCAGATTCTATCTGTCTGACATTAACCCAGAAGTAACTGCAAGGGTGGCTGAGAATCCCAATGAAAAACTATATTTCACATGGTTGTTTGTTTGTTAAGGGATTGGTTACAGGTGTGAGCGGTTGGCAGCGAGTGCGGGCTCGTGTGGCGGATAGGTTCTGGTTCAGGTGATAGGGATGGGGGAACGCTCTCGCCATCCCTATGTGAAGGGTATTCCGTTAAAGGAATCCAGGGACTCCATGGTTTGGTCAACCCTGCGAGGGGTTGTGCCCATGCCTGAGTCCAGGGGGACATCTGGGTGGTGGACATAGCCTGTTCCCAGCTTTCCACCTATCCAGGTGTTCATCCTTGGCTGACCTAGGCTGGTGCCCTGGGTCAGCGCTACCTGCAACGGTGCAGGGAGCTAGTCAAACCAGAGCCTATGCAACCACTCACTTACTGTAATCAATAAAGTTGTGGCCTAAATTCTGCCACAAAAAACAAACCAAAATTTGAGTCTTGTCTGTATTTATTTAAGGGGGATGTTAAAAGGTCTGAACACGCAAATTGTTTTATTGTTTAAATTTCCATCTTATATGTTTTGCAATAAGCTTTCTGTTCACTTCTTCAGTTGTTTATCCTATTTTTTTTTAAAAGCATTCCCTATTTTCTGCAGAATAAGAAGCCAACCAGTTTGTTGGATATCTCTTCTAAAATACATGCCACTTTTTTTTTTACTTAATAAGATGTAGAAGTGGGTCTCCTTCAACTGTATTCTGTGTGAAGAGCAAGCTGGTTTTTAGAAATTTCTCTTCCTCCAAGGATCATTGCTATGGTTTGTCCCACCTTATTGGGAAAACTGACTCCTTGGAATTACCGATAATTACCTTGGCTTCACATAGAATTGCTTTTACAGTCGTACCTCGGGTTACGAACACCTTGGGTTACGAACAACTCGGGTTGCGAACTGCGCAAACCCGGAAGTATTTTATGTCGCACGCACGTTCTGCACGTGCGCAGAAGCGGCGCGTGCTTTTGTGCATGTGCAAAGCGCAAAAATAGTGCTTTGCGCATGTGCAAAATGGCGGATTCTGGTTACGAACTTTTCGGGTTATGAACTGCGACCCGGAACGGATTGCGTTCGTAACCCAAGGTACCACTGTACAGAATTGTGTTCTGTCCTCTAACTTTATGGATGAGTTATAAGAAATTGGAGGTTCATGACATACTCAGTATCTTTAATATAAAGATCCTTATGAAAAATATATGTCTGAGTTCAGTGGAAGGATTGTTTCATCAAGTGAGTTTGTGTGCTTTCTGTTGCTGGACAAAGAAAATTATGTCAGCTTGCACATTTCTCCATTTGCATTGGCTGCCAGGAAATTTGGGGCTGAACCCTCAAAGTATTTTTTGTTTGTTATGGCTTAAAGCTAAACAAATAATATTGTTGCTGCTACTACTTCTAGCTAGTATTAATCCACACAGTTATGGCCAAGATGACTTTTCCTTCTTCAAAGAGAAAGTAAACTTGACAGATCCTTTGAACAATTACAGTCAAGTTAGACTTGTCAGCAGCACCAAAAAAGTCAATAAAAAGCAGCTAGGGCTAATGATACAACTGAGAATTGATGAATGGATCAACTTTAAAAATAGTCAAATAGTCAGGATTTGAGTAATACACTTACAATGGACAAATAGAAATAGAAAATAGAAATATAAAGTAAAAATATACATAAGGTATATAAAAGTATAAGCAGAAATTATTATTATTATTATTATTATTATTATTATTATTATACCCCGCCTTCCCAGACCAAGACCAGGCGCAGGGTGGCTAATACCAAATATAAAATACAGTAAAAACATTTTTTTAAAAATAAAAATGTTATAAACCAGGGAAGGAAGTTGGGGGAAGTCATGCAGTGGCGGGGTGTTAATTGAAATTGTAAAAGGCAATTTGAACATTTGATTATGTTAAAATTTCTGCAATAAAATTATATATTTTTAAAAAAAACATAATAATAAAAATAGTAAAGGAAAGTACTAACTCTCGGCCCTCGTCATTCCCCACCTTCCTGCCACTGCCACCACTTCCTAGGATGACTTCTTTTCAAGACACCACAAAACAGACAAATGACAATATCCCTGGGAGCATACAAATAGAGACTTGATGGAGGGCAGCGGTTAAAGGTAGCAGACCTGCAAAGAGTGAAATCTTCAACACAGAAAAATTGATGTCTTCCCAAACAGCAAGATCGGGCAGAGCTGCCATGTATTTTATGACATGCAAATGACAAGAGATTAAGCTTGTGCAAAGATGCTGTTAAGGTGCTACACCCAATATGCCAGCAAGTTTGGAAAACTCAGCAATGGCCAGAGGATTGGAGAAGATCAGTCTACATCCTAATTCCAAAGAAGGGCAGTGCCAAATTAATACCGCACAATTGCGCTCATTTCACACGCTAGCAAGGTTATGCTAAAAATTCTACAAGGCAGGCTTAGGCAGTATGTGGACCAAGAACTCCCAGAAGTGCAAGCTGGATTTCGAAAGGGCAGAGGAACCAGAGACCAAATAGCAAACATGCGCTGGATTATGGAGAAAGCTAGAGAGTTCCAAAAAAACGTCTACTTCTGCTTCATTGACTATGCAAAAGCCTTTGACTGTGTCGACCACAGCAAACTATGGCAAGTTCTTAAAGAAATGGGAGTGCCTGATCACCTCATCTGTCTCCTGAGAAATCTCTATGTGGGACAAGAAGCTACAGTTAGAACTGGATATGGAACAACTGATTGGTTCAAAATTGGGAAAGGAGTACGACAAGGTTCTATATTGTCTCCCTGCTTATTTAACTTATATGCAGAATTCATCATGCGAAAGGCTGGACTAGATGAATCCCAAACAGGAATTAAGATTGCCGGAAGAAATATCAACAACCTCAGATATGCAGATGACACAACCTTGATGGCAGAAAGTGAGGAGGAATTAAAGAACCTTTTAATGAGGGTGAAAGAGCAGAGCGCAAAATATGGTCTGAAGCTCAACATCAAAAAAACCAAGATCATGGCCACTGGTCCCATCACCTCCTGGCAAATAGAAGGGGAAGAAATAGAGGCAGTGAGAGATTTTACTTTCTTGGGCACCTTGATCACTGCAGATGGTGACAGCAGTCACGAAATTAAAAGACGCCTGCTTCTTGGGAGAAAAGCAATGACAAACCTAGACAGCATCTTAAAAAGCAGAGACATCACCTTGCCTACAAAGGTCCGTATAGTTAAAGCTATGGTTTTCCAAGTAATGATGTATGGAAGTGAGAGCTGGACCATAAAGAAGGCTGATCGCCGAAGAATTGATGCTTTTGAATTATGGTGCTGGAGGAGACTCTTGAGAGTCCCATGGACTGCAAGAAGATCAAACCTATCCATTCTTAAGGAAATCAGCCCTGAGTGCTCCCTGGAAGGACAGATCGTGAAGCTGAGGCTCCAATACTTTGGCCACCTCATGAGAAGAGAAGAATCTTTGGGAAAGACCTTGATGTTGGGAAAGATGGAGGGCACTAGGAGAAGGGGACGACAGAGGACGAGATGGTTGGACAGTGTTCTCGAAGCTACGAACATGAGTTTGACCAAACTGCGGGAGGCAGTGGAAGACAGGAGTGCCTGGCGTGCTCTGGTCCATGGGGTCACGAAGAGTCGGACACGACTAAACGACTAAACAACAAAAGATAACAAGCAGTGGAAATGACAAACAGGCACAGAGCAGGGTAGCGGATGCCATCCTTACTCTGCAGCACGTCTTTGACAAAGGGGCATTTTAGCTGGCGAATGCCTGTACAGAACATTGCGTTTTGCATGGCATTGTGAACTGGGGATTTCCTTCTTTTCTCCCCCAAACTATTTCATTTCCCCAGAGCCAAACCTTAGCCTGTCTTTGTGCCCTAAGTGGTGTTCTTGTTTTGTACTCAAATGGGAGTGTTGCTTGCTATGAGTATTACTGGGATAATATCACAGAGGGTCACTGTTATTTCCAGGAGCTGAGCGGGGTGCCCAGCAATTGTCCCTCTCGTGCCCAGGTAATGCCTATAAATCCCGTGGGCCTGGGGCCTGAGATGGAAAGGAAGAAATGGTATACAGATGAGCAGAGAAAGTAGATGACAGCCAGCATGCAGTGAAAAGTCAGGCGGCCAACAGGAAATTGGACAAAGTTAACCACCCTTTTTCCCAGTCTACAGATTATGCTGCTGCTGAAACAGACTGTTGCAAAATGTCTTAAATTAGCATGCATTTTTTACAAGGCACTTTTCAACTACTGCTGGTGTTACAGTCACTGTTTCAGAGGAAATACATTTTGCAATTAAATGACGGGTGATAACAACACAAACAAGGGACAGGATCGCTGATCAAAAACGGTCAGGAGAAACCACTCCTGCCCAAACCAGAGTGTTATAATCACAGCATTGAACATAATCAGCAGTACTCTACTAAAAAAGAATGAAAAAGAAGCCTGTTATTGTGAAGACATAAAGTTTAGATCTATTTGAGGCTGTTAAGTGCGGGAGAATATGTCTGTATGCATGGTGTCTGTAAAACTGTGCAAAGAAAATATAGACCCCCCCCAAAAAAATAGTACTCAAAAACTGGTATCAGAACTGACGGAAAAGATTGTTTTAAAACCATAAAAATTAATATTCAATTCTAACATCCTAAAGCTGTGAAGAAAGGCAGTTGAATGTAACTGCTAAATTCATTTAAATTGCATTTAATGTACTGTATAGTATTGCTTTATTATGTATTTTTTATAACTGGTTAAAGATTTATCTTTGTGTGTTTTAATAATGTCCCTTTGAATTCATCACCCACCCCAGTGAAGAATCCTTTTGAAAAAGAAGGGATAAAAGTCAACAAATGTTCATCCCCAGCTTTGTCAGAGCTTTTTAAAAAAACAACTTGTATAGAAAATTCTAGAACAGGGGTGGCAAACTCAAATTCATCGGGGGCCGCATCAGCAGTTTGGTCACCCTCAAAGGGCCGGTTGTATCTGTAGGACTATGTGTCCACTCTTTATTATCATAAATTATTGTCACTGCATTCAATTATTACTGTTTTTTGTAATAATGTAAGTAATAACTAGCTCTGAAAGCAGAAACATAGACAGAATAATGGCAAGTAGATATTCAAATGTACAATTATTGTACAATTTATTGAAAAATGATTTTTGGTAACTGCACTGGGTGGTGGAGGCTCGCTAGGGTTTCATGCAGGACCTTTGCAGAGCTACTAGTACCTGGAGATGCTGGGGTCCTTCTGCATGCAGGACAGCTGTTCTGCCAGTGAGCCACCACCCTTCACCAAAGGGACTGGCTGAGGTTGACTCACTGGAGCTGCTCTCCTGGTTCCAGGGTTAAAGGGCCAGAAGTATAAAGCAGCATCCTATGTTTCTGAGGAGAGGGAGAGGGAGGGGAGGGGAGGGGAGGGGAGGGGAGGGAGGGAGGGAGGGAGGGAGGGAGGAAGGAAGGAAGGAAGGAAGGAAGGAAGGAAGGAAGGAAGGAAGAAAAGAGGGAGTGGGAGGGAGGGAGGGAGGAAGGAAAGAGGGGAGAGAAAGAAGAGTAGGAAATAAGGAAGGGAATAAAGAAGGAAAGAAAAAGAAAGAGGGAGAGAAGAGGGAAAGGGAGAAAGAAGGAAGGAAGGAGAGGGAAAGAAAGAATAAGAACGAGAGAGAGGAAGAAAGAAAGGGAAGGGGGGGTTGCCGCCTTGATTCAGGGCCAGAAAAGAGCGCGAAGGGACCCGACCTCCCCCCCCCCCGGCCCCAGCTGTTTGTCGGCGCTTTGTCGGCGCGGCGCTTCAGCAGCAAGGTCCCGCTGCTGGGTCCCGCTGGCTGGGGCGCTCGGCGGGCCACATGACGAGGTCTGGCGGGCCGGATTTGGCCCCCGGGCCTTGTGTTTGACACCCATGTTCTAGAAGTAATGGAGGAGTTTGCTTCCTGCTTATGAAGACGAACACTTCTCTTCTGCATTCTTTCCAGAACCAGCCCCACAGCCTTTCCACAACAAAATCTTTCCACTTCTAAGAGTATCTGTCATGACAAAACATGATTGTTTGTGCCAGAATATCATTACACACTAAGTGTCACTCTGGGAATAGAATTCATTTGTTAGATGCAGCAAGGATTATAAAAGTGGGACCAAACACGAAAACAGGTGTTGTTCTAAAGTATTTTTTTTAATTAAAAAAAAGAATAGGGGAAAAAAGTCATTTATTTTTTACTATAGTGCACCTCACCTCCCCAAGACCAATCAACTTAAACATGGGCAAAGAAAGGTTTGGTTCCTTGAAGTCACTGCTTGAAAGAAAATGAAGTTCACAAAAAAACCCACTTACTATTCTCCCAGTGAGAGGCGCCGGGGGCGGGTAGCAGGCGCTGTGTTCCCACACTGCAGGGATAATACCATTTTTTCTCCCAGTGGTTGCGCAGACCTCTGGTGGTTTGCCCATGATTCTGACCGATCATGGGCGACATGGTGGCTGTGGCTTTGGAGCAGACCCAAGGGAAAACTATAAACCCAGGCCACACCTCCTGCCTGGAGCTCAGCTGGCGCTCGGCATCCCCAGTGAGCCACCCTTCACTTTCTGCTCGGTTCTGCTCGAGGGTTAGTGAGAAGATCTCGTTTAGGACCTTGCTATAGAAGGATTTGGTTGCCATAGTCGGGGCCGGGGAGGAATTTGTCCTCCAGATGAATTGGACCGGTCTGGAGTTTATGTCTTCCTCATAGGAACTGTCACAACTTTAGTGAATAAGGCATTGGGTTGTATCCTTAGTCAAGGAAGATGGGGGACTGGGACCCTCACTCTCCATTCCAAGCAATCAGGGTACCCTGTAAAGGGCTCTGGGGGGATTCTGTCCTGATGCCCAGACAGGGGTTGACGGGCCATGACCCCCCCATTGGTGATCTTGGAGGGATCACTCTGGTTTGATGTACATAGTGAGGGTAACCCTTAAACTGGGATTAACACTTAGAATAATAGAATAATATCATAGAATAATATTATTGTAGAGTTGTAAGGGACCATGAGGGTTATCTACTTCAACACCCTGCATTGCAGGAATCTTTCGCCCAACATGGGACTCAAACCCACAACCCTGAGATTAAGGGTCTCATACTCTACCGACTGAGCTATCCCATCGAGCAATCAGACTGGGATTCAGGTTACAGTGCCTATGCCAAGACCTACTTACACCTGTAATCCATAAAATTGTGACCTATTTTATCCCCAAGCAATTATCCCATGATTCTTTCATCTTCCTATGTAAACCCCTGGCTGCTCACAGCCTCAAGGCACCTGGACCCACAACCCTATTGACTTCCCCCAAATAATACCCCCATAGGCTTCTTGAAACAATAGGTGGGTAAGGGGTTATATAAGAGATATTCTGTTGTTGAGACTTGGCAGTTTCAATTAACTAATGCTTCTAAAAATTGTCCTACAGAGTCAACCAATGTTTTCCTTCATTCCCTTTTTATTTCCCCATATTCATTATTGCAATATTCATATTGTTGTTGAGTTCTGATTTTTCTTAAAGAAAAGAAGCTTTGGGAGGTGGGCTCTTTTGAGTTGAAAAGCAGTTGCACTTAAACATTTCCCCACCAACCTTTGTCACTCCAAATCAACCACCAATCCCTACTTCCCATGAGATTCTATGCGCATGTTGCTTCTAGTATTTTATGTACTGCTAAGTGTTCCCTAGAGGCATCCACCAGTTCCTGCCTTTACTGTCCCACTGGGTTTGATTTAAAGATCAGTTTCTGCTAAAAACAAAGTCATTGATAATTACAAAGGGCTTTCCTGGGCTGGGCAATGAATATCCACTGATGTCTGTTAAGCTCTTTTACTACAACTGCATGCAAAACAAATCAATGGAGAAATATTTTCTCTGCTGGACTAATGATCCTGTCTCTTTTCCTGATTCCAAAACACTAAACAAAAATGCTCAAAGTACAGTTTGATATAGTTTGAAATCCACAAATTCCCAACAAGCGCCAAAATGGTCCTGTGCTGGTGAATTTTCAAACAGGATATTTTTTAAAAAAGCATTTCATAGAGAAAAAATGCATTTCATAGAATTGTAGAGTTGAAAAGAACCACAAGGGTCATCTACTCTGACCCCCTGCAGTGCAGGAATCTTTTGCCCAAGACGGGGCTCAAAGCCATGACCTTGAGATTAAAAGTCTCATGCTCTGCCTACTGAGCTACCAAGTGTTCAGTTGTTGCAGAAATGTGGAGAACTGAATTTCAGATTAGAAAAAGGAGAAAGTGAGAGAACCAAAACATACAGACTCACCCTTGTGTAGGCAGGGAGATTTGGAAAGCCATTTTATCTAAGAAGGGCAGGAATGGAATTTGGGGCAAATCTTGCCTACCTGGTTTTTTTAAAAAGGTTGAGCCCTACTTAAAAGGTAAAGGGACCCCTGACTGTTTGGTCCAGTCATGGACAACTCTGGGGTTTCGGTGCTCATCTCACTTTACTGGCCGAGGGAGCCGGCATACAGCTTCCGGGTCATGTGGCCAGCATGACTAAGCCGCTTCTGGCAAACCAGAGCAGCACACGGAAACACTGTTTACCTTCCCGCCAGAGCGATACCTATTTATCTACTTGCACTTTGACATGCTTTCGAACTGCTAGGTGGGCAGGAGCAGGGACCGAGCAATGGGAGCTCACCCTGTCGAGGGGATTCGAACTGCCAACCTTCTGATCGGCAAGCCTTAGGCTCAGTGGTTTAGACCAGAGCGCCACCTGCGTCCCTGAGCCCTAATTATTATTATCTTGGGGTCTAGTGGCATGGTCGTTTTTTCCAAAGAACTGTTTGGGAACACTGAAACCATAGTTCTTCTTACGACTTGGCAAGATTTATGATGTGTGTGTGTGTGTGTGTGTGTGTGTGTGTGTGTGTGTTTTGGCCCTGTACCAAGGCAGTTCTGTGTAAGCTGATCTCAGAGCTAATCCTGCTATCATCTGTTTAGTTAGTAAAGCCACAGTTCTGCTGTTCTCTTGGATCCTGCTGTGGTGCTTGGTTGAAAGCGTGGCCATGTGCGTAGATAGATGCACAAGAGACCCACTTAAGAACATTACAAAAGCATTTAAACAGCATTCCCTGGATTGTAGGTGTCTCTTCGTCTATGCTTTTTGGAGACAGCTCACTCTTTCTCTCCTCTATGTTCTCGGGTCTGTCAATCCTACAGGAAGCACTGGCTGATATCAGCTCCCTGATATCTAACCTCCTGCTTGCACATGAATCACGGAAGGGATTTCCTCAAGTACAAGTCAAGCAGTATTTTGACCCTTTCCCACAATGCCCATGCACTGAGCATGGAGGTCTGCAATCATCTCAAGCCAGTGACTGACTGATGTCCTTCTCTTTTTCCCAATGTGCATTTTGAGATTAGTTCAGAATTTGGGCTTCTGGGCTGACAGAAATCCACTTGTTTCTAGGGACTCTGTTGCTCTCTGAGGGACGTGGCCCGGTGCTCCTAGGCTGCAGTTCTGTGCATGGCTGCCTTAACCCACACCAAAATTTCAGGGAACTGGAACATGGGCGTAGGCAGGGGGCAGGAGGGGGCAGTTGCCCCCCTAGAAGCAGGGCCACTGGCCAGCCTGCCCCGCTGCCCGGTGCCGTCTCCCTTCTCCCTGGCTGGCTGTGGGGTGGATGGAGGGAAAGCCCCAGAGCCGCACAAAGCATTTGGCTGGCTTTCCCTCCGCCCGCCCCACAGCCAGCCAGGGAGAAGGGAGACGTCCCTTCTAGCCGGCTGGCTGTGGGGAGGGTGGAGGGAAAGCCAGCCAAACGCTTTGCGCCGCTCTGGGGCTTTCCCTCCAGCCGCCCCACAGCCAGCCGGCTAGAAGGAACGTCTTCCTTCTCCCTTGCTGGTTGTGGGGCGGGTGGAGGGAAAGCCAGCTTTCCCTCCACCCGCCCCGGCGATCGCGGAGGGGGGGATCAGAACAGCCCGATTTCGGGCTGATCCTGGCGCCCCCTCGCCTCTGCTGATCGCGGAGGGGGCGGAGGGGGCGGAGGGGGAGGAGGGGGTCGGAGCAGCCCGATTTTGGGCTGATCCTGGAGCCCCCTCGCCCCTGAACGACCATGGCTTTCCTTGCCCCACTGTGGCCCCTCCCCCGTGCCTTGGCCCCCCCTTGCCCCTTCCCCCCCCCCAATTTTGATCCTGGCTACGTCCCTGAACTGGAATCAGCAACATGAAAGCCTTGCCCTGGTTTGTCCCTCCTTGGGGGCGGGATGAGGAGAGAGAGAGAAGAAAAGAGGAAAGGGAAAAAAATGAGGGGCGGTTTCTCCAGCCAAGCCTTCCCTGCTGGAGTCCGTAGATGGGCATTTGGAAAGGATCCTTATATTGGGAGGGAGGGAGGGGGAGAGAGAGAGAAGCAGAGTGGAAAGAGGGGAAATACAGGACAAACTTTGAAACATTGAAATACAGGGCAATCCTATATTATGCAAGATGAGTGGCAACCCTAGCCCTGACACCTTTTCTGTTGCTACTGCTGTCTTTAATTTCCTAATTATGTACTGTAATCCTATGAGCGAATGGTTTGAATGGATGATGACTCTGCTGAAAGATCGCTAATGGAAGGACAGCAGGGTGGAAGCTGAGCTCCACGGCTATCACAGGCGAATAGGACATTAGAATCCTACCTCTATGGCACCACCAGAAAGCCGCCTTTGAGAACCAGCAATGAGAGATGCGGGGTGCATGCAGAAGTGGGGCTTGCCATGTTCATTTTCCTGATTCTAATGCTAGCACTTCTGTCCCAGATTCCAATGTTCCTTTTACGCTGCATTACCTGTTGTGTTATGGAACTAACTTTTTTTTAAAAAAAATCAATATACTGCCATGTTGCACTAAATTTCAAATGACAGGGGAAAAAAACATCTGTATGGCAGGATACCACCTGAAATTTCTTCACATGAAATTACAGCTCAAAATCCCCATGATTTTCTGGGTTAACAAAGCTTCAAACAGATTTCCCCCGGAGCAAATCTCATAGAAATGAGCACTGAACGTCTGCTAGATTCTGCTCGTTTTGCAGATGTGGCTTTTATGGTTGGGGCTAGTAGTGCAGCCCATTATATTCTTGGTGATGCTTTCACTCAGTTATCACATGAAGTCTCTATTCTAGTCTTGGCCCCTCCTCCCTCCTGCCAGCCATATACCCAACTCATAGAATCCTTGAATTGTAGAGGGTCCCTAAAGGTCATCTCCAAGGCTCCCCAGGGGGTGTGGGAATAGGGTGTTCATAGTCCCATTCATTCCCTAGCAGATTATACCATAGCACAGGGGTGGCCAACTCCCAAGAGACTGTGATCTACTCACAGAATTAAAAAACTGGCAGTGATCTACCCCCTTTTGGGGGTTCAGGTCAAAGTTAGTTGTTGAGCTTTTTTTTTAGGAAGGAGGCAGGCCCGTTTTGGGGGGGTTCGGGTTCATGTTGTTGAGTTTTTTCAGGGAGAAGGTAAAATGTTGAGCTTTTTTAGGGAAGCCACAGTTGTTCAGCTTCTTTGGGGGGAGCCAATGATCTACCAGTGATCTACCACAGACGTCCAGTGATCTACCAGTAGATCACGATCTACCTGTTGGACATGCCTGCCATAGCAGATTATGGATGTAGCAACCGAGTAATTTTGAGTAATTTTGTTGTAATTTTGAGTAATTTCGTTGTTCCCACAAAGGGACAATGACAATAAAGATATCTTATCTTATCTTATTTTATACCAGATTATCAATTATCCCTATGCATAATGGGTTGCATTCAGCTAAGTCCTATGCAGAGCAAACCCATTGAAATTCACGACCCCAAATTAATCATGTCCATTAACTTCAGTGGATCTGCTCAGAGAAGGACCAGCGATGAACCCCACACACTGTTTTTTAAATAATGACATATTTCTGAATAAACTTAATGCCAGCCTCCTTGTTGATCTCAAGAATCTGAAATATATCTCGAAGAATTTCCACTAATTTGGCATCCAACTTCTTATGGAGAATAAAAGTGCAGGAACCTGTTGCCTCCACTTTTCATCAAGTAGTTTTCTTCAATAAATGAGTCAAAATTGGCAGAGGTGAGGAGCATTTATGATAGATGGAGCTGGATTACATAGGAGCATTATTTATTATTATTATTATTATTATTATTACTATTACTACTACTACTACCGTACTACATTTGTATACCGCTCTATACTTGCAGGTCCCAGGGCAATTCACAACATAAAATCACAATATTAGAACAGCTCTATCTAAGCAAGGAAACATAAACTGATGCCTTATATCTTCATCTAGGCAACTACCAGACACCTTTCTGCTTTCTTTACCAGGGATGTTTTGCCTAAAAGATGTTCTGGGTTGTATACAACTCTGGGTTTATGGGACAAAGTCCTGAGAGGTACAAGGTTACTTGCCTTTAGAAGAAGAATAAAAAAATGGTTGCTTTTTTATATATAAAAAATAGCCTTCATCTCCTAAATGCTCTGTGCCTTTCAATCCGCATTTCATTCACAACAGCCTGCAAGGCAATCTTTTTTGTCCAGGTGCCAAAGCTCATCTCAAATGACTGCCCTATTATGGCTTTGACATATACTATAATGAATGAATACAGCAAAGGATCCATTTGTGGTTATTAAAGAGCAGCGCAACCAAAGTTTCATTTAACTACTGATGGTCCATGTAGAGCAGGGGTAGAGACTGTGAATGTGGGGTAGGTGTGCCTTGGTCTGATATAGCAAGGGACTTCTTATGTTCGTAAGTGTGACTGCATCATCGGTGTGAACATCAGAATCGTGGGCAGTGGCTGGCTTGGTGGGGCACTGGTTGAGTGCCCATGACCTCAGGAGGGCCCACGGTGCCCTGGGACTGACACCAGTGCTCAGAGGCTGCCAGCTATATAAAGGGGCTGAACTGATTGTTGGGGGGCGGGGCGGAGAGATGTCACTCAGTGTGTGTGCGAGAGAACTAGCCCTACAATGAATGAATGAATGAATGAATGAATGAATGAACTTTATTACGGTCACAGACCAGCCTAAGAAAAACATAATAAAATAGCAGTTAGGATTTAAACAGATAATTGTTAGAGCAAATAAGGACAAAGAAACAAGGCAGGGTAAAGCATGTGAATAAAATACAAGATTATGGAGTTCATGGATGAATAAAGACTGATAATTAAAACAGGTAAGAACTAAGACAAAAACAAATAAAAAACACACAGTTAAAACAACTGTAAGAGCATAAGAACTAAAAGACATGCAGTTAAAACAACTATAAGAAGTAAAACTTAAGGGGGTACAGGCATAGCTGCCAAATTCCGGCCTGAGAAATAAGGGACTAGACTGGAAGTAGCAGACCGGAAGTAGTGCTGCTGCCATTTTGAAACTGGGCGGAGCATGCTCAGAAGCTACTTTTGATGCTGCTCTGTCCTTTCCAAAATGGCCACTGCACCAGAAGTCACGCTGCAGCCATTCTGGAACTGGGCAAAGCAGCATCAAAAGTCGCTTCTGAGCATGCTCCGCCCAGTTCCAAAATGGCTGCCGCGCCAGAATAAACCGGGGAAAAACAAAAAAAAATCCATTTTTTCGGCTGGGGACAGCCGGAAAAACGGGGGTTTCCCAGGGAATACGGGAGACTTGGCAGCTATGGGTACAGGTCTTGCAATACGGGATTTCAGTTTAGGACCGGTTTGTAACACAAACCATCCTTCGGTGAATATCCATCATGGCAGCACAAAATCTAGCCTCTGAGTATGTGACATCTGGATTTTCATCCTGGAGTAGTAGGGAGATGTTAAGTTGTTCTGTACGTCCTGAGAATTTTTGCAGGATAGGCAGGATAAACCTGGACCTTGTCTATGAATTGCTGACAATGGAAGAAGACATGTTCCATTGTTTCCTGCTGCCCAGAGCCACATGGGCATTTCCTCTCCTCATATGGCATCTTCCTATATTGGCCTACAATTCTATGCTTCTAGGAAAGCTGTGTCCTCTTTTGCAGGTGGGGATAGAGAGCCAAAAGTAATGCACCAATGAACAGATCATTTAAAAGGGTGGTCTTTTCCCCGCAATTGTACTTTTCTACTGCAAAAGGCTTACTATGTTTAACACCTGCTTGTCATATAGCTGTTTAAGGCACAAGAACCCCGCTCTTCTCCAATGCCACCCCCAAACCAGGGCAGGGCAGCAGGGACAACAATAGGGTTGCCATATTTCAAAAAGTGAAAATCCGGACACAAAAGTTGTTAACGTTTTTTCGGCCGAAGTTGTTGAGATGGGTTCCCATCCATCCGGATTCTCCTGGACATGTAATCGTTTCCCACCCAGGCGCTGTTTTCGACAGCCGAATACCAGCTGTGTCCGGGAAATTCCGGATGTACGGCAGTCCTACACAACATCAAGTTTCATGAGCTGCCAATGGGTTATGTTATTGTAGGTCTTTCACCTGCTGAAGATCTTGCACATGGCATTTCTTACAGAGGGAGGGTCAAAAATGATTTAAGAGTTACAGCAGCTCTGTTCAGATGCTCATACAGTCAATATTTGAGATCTTCTGAGCACAGAGGATTTGCAATCCCCACTCAGCCATGAAGCTCTCTTGGTTCCCCTGGATCTTGTGAGGATAAAATGGAAAGGGAAAGAGCCATGTACACCACCTGGAGCTCTCTGAATAACAATTCATTTAAGTTTTTATTCTAGCAGCATCAACCCACTCCTAAGAACCCCATATTCCTCCCATGGGTGGGAAAGCAGCTAATCACCTCTTCCTGCCTATTGGTGCCACAATCAGCTTAACGAACAGCCCCCCCCCACTCCATGCGCCATCTGACTCCTGCATTTCCCTAGAAGAAACATACTCTCCAAGAGATTAACAACTACACTCCCTACTATAAAGCACATTTCTCTCTACGTCAGCATTCCCCTCCTCCACATTGTAAAACCAAGAGCACCAAAACATCTGAGCGACAGAATATATTAAAAACTAACTTCGACAACCGTATAATTTGGTATAAAAAGGTGATGAAACGCTGGAAATAAAAACACAAGCAAACCTAGGAAAACAGGCATCCTCTCCCCCCCCTCCACTCCTGATTTTTCATAGCAGGCAAAAAGCAAAACCACTTTTCCAACCTCGATAACTAGATACGCAGGTACAGGTACGCACATACATCCTCTGAAAACGTACTGTTTAAACATTTAAAAGTCACTTAATTTGTTGTTGTAAGGGAGAGAGACTACAGAGAACTTCCTCCTCTCATCAGGAGCAGTTCGTCCCCAAGCAGCCATGAAAGCGCAGGGTCTGAAGGAGCGAGTCAGGAAGCGGAGAGAGAGAGCCAGGTCTCCGGCAGCATGGGAGAGCCCCTGCTCCACTGGCGCGAAGAGAGAGAGACGGCAAGGGGGGAGAGGGAAAAGACGGAGCGTAGACCCTTTCCCCCCCGGCAGCGGAATTAAGGAGGAGGAGAAAGGGGAGGAGATTCGCTGTCCCTAGGCTATTATGTTGGTCCAAGTCGCGAAAAGGGGCAGTGCCGGATTCTGAGACAGAATAAGCGGACATGAAACCGACAGCTCACCACACTGTAAATAACATGCACCAATAAAGACTCTTTTAAAGACAAGTATGTGGAAAGTCGTTACTCAAGAGTAGCCGTAACAACCTCTGACAGTTGTGCTCACTTCTTTGGACTAGCCACCAACTTTCGTCTAAACTTATGTCACATGGCTGTTGTGAAGGCACAGGAGGTATAAAATCGCCGCAAAAGGGACATTGTGCTTTTGCTTCAACTGTCATGTTATTGTACAGCAAGAGCTATATCAAACAAAAAGAGGAAAACCTGCCGACCCTGGCAAAAAAACAACAAAAACCAAACCCACACAATACTGTAAGCCTGCCATGTGTTTTGGTGACTGAACCAACACTCAGCCCAACCTACCTCACAGGTTGTAAGAAAAACTACACATACACACCACAATTATTGAAAAATAAGTCCTGCTAAATTCAATGGGGCTTACTCCCAGATAAATAGGATTAGGATTGCAGCCTTACTTGCAGAAAAGTGAGTATAGGAAGCTGACCAAGACCAGATTCAAAACAGGCCAACCTGTCCTATTTAGAAACCCAGGAAAAATTAAACTTCCTATAGCTCTAGACTCCTTTGGAGGAAGGTGCAGAGGTATAAGTCTTATCAATAAAAATATTAAAATATTTAGAAGGAAGTACAACACATTTCAATGACATCATAAATGGAATGTACACTTTTATATTTCTCTCCAAAAATAGTTGATAGATAAAATGTATAACATCCTCCTTTTTTGCAAAAAATAATGATAATTTAAAGCCGCATGTACACTTATTATCAGCCATGAAATTGTTGAATGTGCATGCCTGGAAGGACACAGAGAGGGGAGGAAGTGGATGGGCTGTTGAGAGCTACTGCTATGCACTCAGGCAATACCATTACCAACATGCAAAGTCTGGATTGGGCAACAATGAGACAGAAGCAGAAAAGGGAGCTCTAGAAATCATGTCCTCCCTACCAAGGAGGCATGTGTTGCGGTGTGACTTGGCAACCAAACCCTGTGTTGTGGGTGGGAACGTTTGGATGGCCACAACACCCTGTTGGAGGTCCCTTGAGGCTGGGTGCAAGCTGACCAATGGGATGCCTGCTAAATGCTATCAAGAGATCTCTATTTAAGCCCATGCACATGTCCCCGAGCCTCCTCTTTTGGGCCAGTGCATCGGGACAGCTGCCCACCTCTCCCTATATTTAGGGCTTGCACGCATGACCTTGCTATGCCGTTGTGTGTCGTCTGTCGTTGGGACAGGGGTACGGCAGGAATTTCCCTCACTTGGCTGATTGGCTGGTGCCATTTGGGTTTCGCCTGTCGCGTAGCAAATCGTCACAACTTGCAAGGTTGCGGATAGGCTCTGGTTCAGGTGATAGGGGTGGCAGAACGGTCTTGCCATCCCTATGCGATGGGTATTCCGTTAAGGGAATCCAAGGACTCTATGGTTTGGTCAACGCTGAGAGGGGTTGTGCCCGTGCCTGGACCAGGGGGACATCTGGGTGGTGGACATAGCATGTCCCTGGCTTTCCGCCATTCCAAGTGTTCACCCTAGGCTGACCTATGGCAGAGCCCTGGGTCAGTGCTACCTGCAACGGTGCAGGGAGCTAGTCGAACCAGAGCCTATGCAACCACTCACTTGATTGTAATCAAAAAAAGTTGTGGCCTAAATTCTGCAAAAAACCAAACCAAAAATGTGAGTCTTGTCTGAATTTATTTGGGGGTGGTTAAAGGGTCTACACAAGGGACCCAGGTGGCGCTATGGTTAAACCACTGAGCCTAGGGCTTGCTGATTAGAAGGTCGGCGGTTCGAATCCCTGTGACGGGGTGAGCTCCTGTTGCTTGGTCTCAGCTCCTGCCCACCTAGCAGTTCGAAAGCACATCAAAATGCAAGTAGATAAATAGGAACCGCTACAGCGGGAAGGTAAACGGCGTTTCCATGTGCTGCTCTGGTTTGCCAGAAGCAGCTTTGTCATGCTGGCCACATGACCTGGAAGCTATACGCCAGCTCCCTTGGCCAATAATGCGAGATGAGTGCCGCAACCCCAGAGTCGGACACGACTGGACCTAATGGTCAGGGGTCCCTTTACCTTTACCTTAAAGGGTCTACACACACAAATCACTAGCTCTTGTGTAATATTCAAAATGTGACTTGCCCATCACATCCTTTGATTTAACTTAACTGGCTAAAACCTTGTTTGGCAGGGACTACCAGCCAGGGTAGCTCATTTCATTGACGTTTGGGGCTGGGGGTGGGGAGCTCACATTTTGTCTTAAAACGTTTGAACAAGAGCCCTTTAGGAGGTACTTACTTTGTCTGCAAAATGAAAGCTAACAGTCTGGCCTGATTTCTGGCCTCGCCCACCAGATCTTTCCTCCTACCTGTCTGTTGGCAGTTCCTCCTCTTACCTCTGCGTCTTTTTCTATCTCCAGACCAGCTTCCATCAGGTTGCTTTCAAACTCTTTCCGCTGCTCCCGTTTCGCTTCCTCCAGAGCCTCCAGCGGCCCCAGATCGATGACCTCGGCATCTGGAGGAGCTGCTTCCTGGCCTTGTGGCGGCAGCGGCTGCTGTTCAGATTGACTTTTGGCCGTCTCCCCATTAGAAATGATAGCCAAAGAAGGAGGTCTCTGCGAGAGGCTTGGAGAACCGCCGCTGGACTGGGAGGTACATTTCCGATAGTGATAAGCTAAAACATAGTCCACTTTCCTCTTGCTGTCTCGGAAGTGCATCCCACCAGGTGTGAGCCTTTCTGTGGAACCTGCTTGAGCCCCATCCAGGTAGTTGTTGATAACCTGGAGGAAAGTTCAATGAAAGTTACTGAAAGAACTTTGTGACAAATTCAAGAAAGGGAATAAACGATAAATTGCAAGAACTCAGGCCAAAAGAAGATGGATTTCAAATAAATCTTCACAAGGTTTTATTGATGTGATGCGGAGTTTAAATGGAAATCAATCCCAATGTTGAAGGCAAATAAAGGTAAATTCCAGTAAAACTCAGGACAAGGCCCTGTTTCGACTATTCTTCGTCAGCTGGAATATTGAGAAATTTGAAATGAATCTTAGAATAATTCTCCCCATAACAACAATTCATTCAGATCTCTAAACATAAAGTTTTATCATATGTAAGAGACAGAGACTATGAACATAACAGGTATATCTGTGTATATCTGTGAGTAACTAACCTTACACCAAACTTGCATTCTGTTTTCTAAATAAAAAGTTAAATTGCTTTAAATGATAAACTCTCTTAAAATAATAATCCTTATTTCAGGAATACATGTAATTTTCTACAGACAAAGTTATATTACTTATAATTAACAGAGGTAACTTACCAAGGATTCACAGGTCAAAGTGTACCAAATATGTTTGCCTTGCTAGCTCAAATTGTTTGCAGCATTTAAATGATAGAGGAAATGAGGTTGTAACAGAATTAAAGAGACAGTATTACATCTATGCGTACTGAAATGTGTCAAGACAATTTAAAGGCACAGGGTCATAGTCAAGTTAAATGTTGTTTCAAAATGCAAAGACGATTATAGAAATGGTGTAAAGTCTAGACTGTTGTTTAAACCCCATGGATGTAATGTGTTGAGGAGATGGATAAATTTGGATTCTTGTTGGAGAAGGAGTCTGTCATTGTTCATTCGCTGAAAGCGGGTTTGCGGCAATGTCCAAATTACAAAGAATGAAAGGGGACTCAGTGTCTTCCTGCCCATAAGCCATGGAGACATGTGATCCATGCAGCAACTGCAGCGATTAGCAGTTGTATGAGAGGAGTGAGACGGATGAGGCTCAAATTAAGCAGTATAGCGCAACAGAGAGCAGCAGAGGCCCTGCAGAAAGCGTCTTATGGAACAAATAACTTGAGATTATTCAAGCCAAGCCATGGACTGCAAGACACAACCCCCAGCCCCCTAAGAACATAAGAACCAATTTGCTGCATCTGCCAATTTGATGGCTCAGGAGGTCATGTCATCTAGTCAGATGCCCCTGCATACTCAACAGCAGGGCACCGGAGTGATTTCCACCCCTTTTCATTTCTCCCCTGACTCTATTTGGTAGCAGGAGGGACCTGCTATGTTATGCCCCCTAAGAAGGGTGCTCCAGTTCTTTGCTCCTGCCAGCTTGGAGCAAGAACCTGTTTACATGGCGGAAGTTGGGGAAGAAGCAAGTGAGGAGGGGGGGGGAGAGATAGTACCTTTCCTGAAGCCTCCATGTATAACGCAGAGAGAGGAGTTTGGCCTCTCTACTGTACTATAACTTCGTTGGTCTTGGTTGTGCTTGACAATCCTACCCCCCCCCCCATTCCTGCAGCCGATTCTCACCTGTTCTCAAAATTCTGTTGGTCCTGAAAGCCACAAAGCCCTGACCCTCATCAGTCTGCTTGGGGTTCTCTTCTTCCCCACACATACACATCTTTTCATTTGCAACTCCCCCCACAGAAGTTATGTTTGCTTATCCTATCTAATAGCTATTGAACGTCCCATCCTTTGTGAATGTGTCTAATCCTTTCTAAAAGCCATCTAAGCCACTTGTCATTCCCAGACCTTGTCTTAGTGAACCGGATAAGTCAATTATATATGAAGGAGTGCATCTTTTTGCCTACTGTCAATCAGCTTGACTGTGAGATCTCCAAGTCCTAATTTATGAGAAGGGGGAGCTCCTCTCTCCTCGTTGTTCATACATTTATAAATCATAGAATTGTACAGTTGGAAGAGGTCCCGAGGATCATCTAGTCCTGTGATCTACTCTCAATGTTAAAAACTGGCAGTGAGCCACCCCCTTTGGGGGGCTTCAGGTCAAATTTGTTGAGCTTTTTTTAGGGAAGAGGAAGGCCCATATTTTAGGGGTTCAGGTCTAAATTGTGTAGCTTTTTTAGGAAAGAGGAAAGCCAGTGATCTACCAGTGATCTACTGGTAGATCGTGCCTGATCTAGTCCAAACCCCTGCAATGCAGGAATTATATGTCAGAAATTATATATTTCATGAAATATGTGCCATGTTCTTCTAAATCATATTTTAATCCAGAGGTGGACAGAAAGAAGATGAAGGTTCATAGTGTTCTACTGGCCAAATTCTGGTGGACCACCAACTACCTGCTTGTTTCCAGTATTCCTTGAAATGATCCAAGTGGATCTGAGTCCAGAGCTAAGTGGACCTGGGTCTAATGCTGCAAGGTTCTTCTAATGTTCTTAAAGATATTCTTTTTTTTTAAAAAAAAAAGATTCTGAGTATTCATTCTTGCTCTATAAATTAAAAATGCATCAGTGCCTTTAACTTTAAAAATATACTATGCAAGATGGTTGGTGCTTCATCATTGCAAATCTGACCTGGGGAAATTCTATTTTGATCCTGAATACAGCAAATCAAACTCCCAGTTATGCAAAAACCCCAATAGCATTTAATTGGGCACATCTTCATGGTGCACAAGCCTCATGTTTCAGACAGGTTCTGATGCTCCTGGGGATGTTGGGAGGAATTTTTTTTTAATCATATGTAGGGGGTTAAAGAAAAACTTATCTGACTCTGAAGGGCCGCAATATTTTCAGGTCAAAGAAAATGCAGCAGATTTGTAACTCATGTCTTTACATGTTCATTTGGAAACATGTTCCACTGTGTTCTCCCCAAAAAATATATAGATAAGGATTGCAGCTTAAATGTATCTGAAAACCAGTAAAGAGTCATTTCAGTCCCACATAAACAAAGATTAGTTCTTACCTATGCAAAGAATTTCCCACAGGGAACCTGAGGGAGTTTAAAACAAACAAACAAACAAACAAACTGGAAGAGATATAAGCCATGCAGAACCTCAACATCCTCAACGTCCACATCCCCACCAGCTCTACTTCCAATTTATATACACGTGTTTGCCACGGGGGCTTCTAAGTAACTTCACGGATGTGAACCTATCAAAGTGCAGTTCTACTGTACATACAAGAAAAAGACCTGGAGAAGGTCACTGGAATGCAAGCCTCTTAGATTTCTCAGAATGGCATAGGGAGGAAGGGGAGGGACTCACTGCCGTAGCGCTTACTGCAATGATGTCCATCAAGGGCTGTTCAGTATCTCATGCTTGGTGCCACCTTCTTGCTTCTGGTGGCACAAAAGGACCTGCAGTATGCAAAACAGTGGCCTCTGAGGAACAGAGATATCAGGGATTAACTTCCAGTGCTCTGAAAGAGCTGCTCCCATGCTGCGGGAACAAGAAATCTTCAAAGGACCTGGATAGATGGGGTGAGCAACCAAGAGTGGAAAAACCGTAATTGTTCCTGAACACTGCATAACAACCCTAATTGTTAGTCCTTAGGATAAAGGTCAGCTCACTTCCCTTTCTTCAATTATTTCCAAAATTTATATAAATCATGACCAAAGCCATCTCTCTGGTGGTTAAAATGTTCATCTGCAATATGACCAGACTGCTGGCTTAAGAGGAGAAACCATTAAGGGGATGAAAGCAAAACTCGCAAAAAGTGTGCTTCAATAATAAATAGCAAAGAAATTTTATAAATAGACAGGAGATTCTCCAACTAGGAGAAATTTTCACTTTATTTTGTTTTTATTTTAAATCCTCCTATTCACTGATGAATGTGCTGACTGTAATGTGAAGCTATCATGGCTGTTCGCTGTGAGAGTGGAATGTTAGGAATGTAAGTAAGACTGTGTGGATCTCAGAAAAAACCCCACTGATTGCTGGTGTCATGCGACAACTACTGAATGATCAATTGGAAGAACTTAGAACAGAAATGCACAGAACAGTGAATAAAAATGGACTGAGGGGAAAAGAGTACTTGGGAAAAAATACTAATGGAAGATTGCCAGAATGCGAGAATGGAATGGTAAAGCTGGACGATGAAATCGAGAGGTCTTCCACATAGGTGTCTGGAGGAGTGAAACAGTCAAATGGTGGAGCTATCATGTTGGAGGAGAAGGAAACCATGAACAGAGAGATTAATAGTTATCCTGAGCTGTCAGAGACAGAGCTGCATAAAATTTGAAGTTAAATTAGAGGGAAAAGCTACTAAGTCTCTGACAACATTCTTGAAAAAAGAATGAAAGAGAAAATGAAAGCCGACTTAAAAAAGAAAAAGCAACAGGAAATGGAATTAGAAGATTTGGACTTTGATGTGAATTAATGAATAAACAATAAGCAATTATGGATTGCTGTCTCAGTATATGACCACAGCGAAGAGTCACCTGAGGGAATATAGATAAATGATGTATTGTTTCTGAATATTGGAGGCAAAGCTGTTATGTTGGACTGGGGAAAGATTACTACAGTGGTACCTCGGGTTGCAGACCCAATCCATTCCAGGGTGCCGTTCGCACCCCGAAAAGTCTGCAACCCGAGTGGAACTTTCGCGCATGTGCGAAAGTGCGATAGAGCACTTATGTGCATGCACAAAAGCAAGCAGAATGCTTCTGCACATGTGCACGCACGGCAGAACCCAGAAGTAAACATTTCCGGGTCCGCCGCATTTGCAACACGACAAAACGCAACCCGCAGCGGACGCAACACGAGCTATGACTGTATTGGCTTTTATCGATAATACTTTTCAGAAAATCTCTTTTAAACTTTTTGTGTGGAAGGTCAACAAACTTGAGATATGCAGAATGGAAGAATATTGCCTAGCAGAAGGAGGAACAGCTGGATAGCATCCTGGGGTGAACATTTCAAATACTTGCAAGAAATCTCATATATACAACTGACAGGCCCCGAGAAGCTATTTCAGCTGGTGGCCCTGTTGCAGGATATAGGGGTGCAGTATTCTGTGTACAGTTAACTTGAAGAAACAAAGCAATAAAGGCATGCCAAGTTGCTCTATGAAA
This sequence comes from Zootoca vivipara, assembly GCF_963506605.1. NCBI lineage: Eukaryota > Metazoa > Chordata > Lepidosauria > Squamata > Lacertidae > Zootoca > Zootoca vivipara. Next base: position 91,447,490 of record NC_083280.1, read on the forward strand.
CTCCCAGAGCAGCAACCTTCGTTTTAATATGGCTTCAGCTTCTGTAAACTTCTAGTCAAGAGCAAGGGAATAGTGGGTGAGGAAGTTATTGTCTTGGGATAAATGAATTTGAAAACAAGTCCTTAGAAAACCCAGCCTAGCAACAGAATGCAAATAAGGATGCAATTCATTCCACGTTGACGTTAAAAGTTTTGTTTATAATGCTGTGCATTTGAGCTCTTATACACAGGACTATTTTTTAGGATGCCTCTTCCTCTCTTCTTTCAAATCTTTCCTCACTCACCCCTTAACTTTAGCCCCAGCTGCAACTTAAAACAAAGCCTAAAAACAAGTAATTGCTGATTCATCCCCGCTGCTTTCCTTTCCTTTCCCTTCCTTCATGTCTCTCACTTGTTGAAAATTTGATTGTAAGCTCTTTGAAGCAGGGATCTGCATGTTGTCGGACTCCCGCCTGCCTTTGATAGTTTATATTGCTTATAAAGGTAAAGGTAAAGGGACCCCTGACCATTAGGTCCAGTCGTGACCGACTCTGGGGTTGCGTGCTCATCTCGCATTATTGGCCGAGGGAGCCGGCGTACAGCTTCCAGGTCATGTGGCCAGCATGACAAAGCCGCTTCTGGCGAACCAGAGCAGCGCATGGAAACGCCGCTTACCTTCCCGCTGTAGCGGTCCCTATTTATCTACTTGCACTTTGACGTGCTTTCGAACTGCTAGGTTGGCAGGAGCTGGGACCGAGCAATGGGAGCTCACCCCGTCGCAGGGATTCGAACTGCCGACCTTCTGATCAGCAAGCCCTAGGCTCTGCGGTTTAACCCACAGCGCCACCTGCCTCCCTTATATTGCTTATAGCACCATATAAATCAGCTAGCTGATATACCTTTCCTTTTGTAGTCACACAGTAGTGAATAATAGCCTTTGCTTTCTTTGGAATATCCCCCCTGCCCAACAAATTAATCACCACCTTCTCTGGAGACAGGATTTCACTCTTCCCCATCTGCCATACCTACAACGTAAGTATCTCTATTTTTCTTCTTCTTCTTCACGATGCACTGCATTCAAAACACATACCAACTTGTCACATTCAAATGCAGAGCACAGATTCCACGTCATTCCATGTCATGCCTCCTCTATACACACTTCTCACTGACAGATTGAGGAAGCTATGGCGATGGCATATTCAGTGCCATATACTCTACAGTGCTTCACAGTGCAAAGCAGCCATAGAATTTGGCACTGATTGTAAAAAAAGAAAGTTTACAGCCCTCACACCTTCAGGTAAAGTGCGTAGGCAATGCCTGGTGAAATCTCTGGAGCCAAAGGAACAGAGGAATTAGAACGTTCATTGGCTGAAAGAGAAGCATTAGAGCCCTGCAGAACTTACTCTCCCTCCCCATTAATAGGAAAAGCAGAATGCAGAAATGTAGCTTTCTTGGTGCAGACCGTTTACATATTTATTTGAGAGATGACATAGCCCTGGGTCGATTATAGCACCCCCCACTGTGTAATTGTCATGCTGTACTCACAGGCAGTCCGTGTAGACTTTCTGGATCCATCCCTGCAAGAGTGAAAATGCCTAGACTCAGATTTTCAGTCTACCCTTTCAAAGGGAGACACACCGCACATGGCACCATTTCGTAGTTGCTGGCCCAGGTGGGAATCCCAGGAAATCTATAAGCCAGATCTAGAGAAGATGGTCTTCAACTATTATTTCTCCTTCCTTGCATGTAAAAGTGTCTGTCTATCTATCTATCATCACTCAGGACCAGAAGGAAAGACAACAACACCAGTGTTGTTGTTGCTGAAAGTGTTGTGCTCTTTATCATCTCAAGGTACCCAGGGGCCTCATTCCATGGCTGCCACCTGAGAAGTCACCATAGCAACACCAGGGACAAAGAAGCAGGTGTGGCTGTAAAGAGACTGAACTTCAGGAGCTTGCAAAGATGCCTCTGGTTGCATAAAGTTACAGACTCAGGTGGGTTCTGCTGCACTAAAGATTCAGGAGATCAAGGGATATGTGTACAGTTTTGAATCCTACGGTTGCAATCCTTTGGGCCACGCATGTGGGAGTAAGCTCCATTGAACCCTGTACAAACTATTTCCAAATAAATATAAATACAATTGGGTTGCATGGCTGCAATCAAAAGCAAGCTTACTTGGAAGTAAGTCTAATTGAACTCACTCAATTTACATCTCAGTAAATATGCTTAGGTTCACGTTATATGGCAAATAAATTTAGGAAGGACTCTTTGTAAAATAAAATCCAATCCCATGCCTTGCCGCCACCATTATCATCTTCCAAAATTTCGATTGAAAAAAAGGTTTCACAGTTTTAAATTTGGTCACTCATCTCTGGTCAACTCATCATTTCAACGTGAACTGTTAAACACCATGCACCACATCTATGATTAAAAGTTGAAGCATTTGGAAGCAAATCCTACCTGCTCTCAGGTAATTTTGTATTGAGCTGCAGCCTAGGTGTGCTTGTTTGAAAGTCAAGTCCCACTGAATTCAGCGAGGCTTACTTCCAAGTAAATATGCACAAGATTGGACTCCCTCGCTGCAGCGCATGTTTACTGGGACTAAATGTCACAATCCTCCTCTGTTCAAGATCTGTCAGCTAAAATGCCATGCAATCTGGTGGAAGCTTTGCTCTACCTTGTGGGTGAAGCCTGTTCCCCCCCTGTGAAGATACACTGGTGGACTGGGAGAAAACAGAGTAGGGATGTGGCGCTGGACACACAAAGGCTATACACCTTGATGCCCACATTGGTGCACCACTGCATCGTCACCAACCCTGGCGCAAGACATTTCCCTTCCATTAATTTCACCGTGAGGGAGCCCTGCCCACGTTGCCACAATAGAGGTTTGGTTACTGTTATGTACTGAGCTGAATCATAGAACAATAGGATCCAGAATCAGCAGTCTGATTGGTCCGCTGGAGCCACCCAATCCAACTCCAGGTGGAAGTGAATCCGCAACCTGATTGGCCTGCAGGAGCAGCCAATCAGGCGGCTGGCAGAAGTGAATCCGCAACCTGATTGGCCTATAGGAGCAGCCAATCAGGCTGCTGGCAGAAGTCAATCCACAAACTGATTGGCCCACAGGTGTAGCCCTGAAGTAGCCAATCACGCAAAGCCCATTGTGTAAATAATGTATATAAGTAGATGGTTTTGGGAAAAGGGCATTCTTCTTCTCTTCTTCTCCTTGATGACTACGAGCTGAATAAAGAGCATGAAATTCACTCTCGACTCAGAGTATATTTCAGTTATGGTGTTACTCAGCATCCAGTCACATCCAGAGATATGGGGCTATACCTCTGGCATTTTGCTATATACACTTGTAGCTCACAAGGAGGGGAAAACTAAGGACAAGGGCATTTTTAATTACCTCACATGGAGCAGAAGACTCTGTCACCATATGTGCCGTGTTTCACTGCCGCACCCAAACAGGGCGGGTGGAAGGGAAAGAGTATGTACATTCGCAGTCACTGAAGTCTCCCCCTCTCCAGGGGGCTGAGGCGTGAGCACCCACTTGAACCATACCCTCTCCTCCCCCCCCCCCCACAGGCACCTCCTGTGCATGCAGGTTCAAGGATTATGTGCTCCAGCTGCCGACTGAAACTTTCTTTCGGTTTCTCCCCTTGCTCTCAAACAGGTTGCTCTCCCACAGATGCAGAGTCCCCCCTTGCGTCCCTTTCCACACTGGCCAGAGAAGAGGCCCACCTCTTGGCCAGCACCACAACCACATTGGTGGGGGGGGGGAGATGTCTGTCTCTTTCACCTTTTTCCAACCACAGATTCTCTACATCAGTTTGCTATTTCTCTCTCTTTTTAAGAGAGTCCTCGTGAAAATTCATCAGCATTGTTGCGTGAATTTTTTTCTGACGTACGCATTTTTGCAGAGTGGTTACGGCTTCTCCTGCAGCTCCCCTGGACCCTGATTGGATCTTTTGGCTGGGAAGGTCCAGGAAGAGACATGAATTGCTGTGGCTGAGTGGTCAGAGAACAGCTCTGTGGAGCTTGCAGTGTGGCTTTGGGTCCTGGCAGTTTCTTCACTTTGGACCCCAATGTGGCTCGCTCCGCCTGCCCAAAGCATGCAAGAGGTGACTGGGAGCGTGCTGGCCCCTTCTATGCCCAGTGGCGTGAGCCACTGGAGGCTGGAGTGGAGTGGTGATGCAGAGGTGTGCACAGGGAAACGCCCCTACCATCACAACATCCCAGCATCCCTCCGTGCATTATCAGTCAGCTAATTAACAGCAATTTGCATTTAGCTTCAAAATTTGTTGTTATTATTATAATAATAATTTATTATTTATACCTCGCCCCTCTGGCTGAGTTTCCCCAGCCACTCTGGGCGGCTTACAACAGAAAAATGAAATAAAACAATTAAACATTAAAAGCCTCCCTAAACAGGGCTGCCTTCAGATGTCTTCTAAAAATCTGGTGGCTGTTTTTCTCTTTGACATCTGATGGGAGGGCGTTCCACAGGGCAGACGCCACCACCGAGAAGGCCCTCTGCCTGGTTCCCTGCAACTTGGCTTCTCGCAACGAGGGAACCGTCAGAAGGCCCTCGGTGCTGGACCTCAGTGTCCGGGCAGAACGATGGGGGTGGAGACGCTCCTTCAGGTATACTGGAAGTGTTTAGCTTATCACTTATTTTAATTGTTATTGGAATGTTTTAAATAGCCATTTATATTGCAAAAGTATTCCCCTACATCTTGTAATGATTTTAAACAATAGGATAGCCAAAGGTTTCTTCTGCGTTGCAGAACTGTGTAGAAAGGGAAATAAATACTAATACTAATACTAATAATAATAATAATAATAATAATAATAATTTATTATTATTTATACCCCGCCCATCTGGCTGGGTTTCCCCAGCCACTCTGGGCAGTTTCCAACAGAACATTAAAATACAATAATCTATTAAACATTAAAGCTTCCCTAAACAGGGCTGCCTTCAGATGTCTCCTAAAAGTCTGGTGGTTGTTTTTCTCTTTGACATCTGATGGGAGGGCGTTCCACAGGGCGGGTGCCACTACCAAGAAGGCCCTCTGCCTAGTTCCCTGCAGCTTGGCTTCTCGCAATGAGGGCAACGCCAGAAGGCCCTCAGCACTGGACCTCAGTGTCCGGGCAGAACGATGGGGGTGGAGACGCTCCTTCAGGTATACTGAACCGAGGCCATTTAGGGCTTTAAAGGTCAGCCCCAACACTTTGAATTGTGCTCGGAAACGTACCAAGTCCCTCACTTTCTTTCATCCTTGCCCAGCAAACATTTTGTAACAAAATTCCCTCCTTTAGACAACTGTTAAAGGTGTAGCCTAGAGCTAAGTTCTGTCCAGGCATTCGGTGTGCATGGGTACCAAATGTCTGACAGGGTCAATGGGAACCCATAGGGTTAGCCAACTCCCTCAACAACAGGGAACATTCTGTCTGCTGCCGCTGGCCTATGGCTGGCATCCATCCGAAGATGACTGCTTCTGCATTCATAGGATTTCCTTCGCAGAGAGCACTGAATGAGCTGAGCTTCCTGCCCCTGTGTTCACTGGTCTCCCTGCTGTGTAAGCACCTGGTTATCCCTCTGTAAAAGGTAAAGGGACCCCTGACCATTAGGTCCAGTCCTGACCGACTCTGGGGTTGCGCGCTCATCTCGCATTATTGGCCGAGGGAGCCGGCGTATAGCTTCCAGGTCATGTGGCCAGCATGACAAAGCTGCTTCTGGCAAACCAGAGCAGCACATGGAAACGCCGTTTACCTTCCCGCTGTAGCGGTTCCTATTTATCTACTTGCATTTTGACGTGCTTTCGAACTGCTAGGTTGGCAGGAGCTGGGACCAAGCAACGGGAGCTCACCCCGTCACAGGGATTCGAACCGCCGACCTTCTGATCAGCAAGCCCTAGGCTCAGTGGTTTAACCACAGCGCCACCTGGGTCACTAACAGCAACTTGGTCTCCTGCAATTAGCCATCCCCCATTTCCTTGTGGTGCAGGGAGGAAAGACTGCCTGAAGCCTGGGTGTCTTGTGTGGATCATTAATATGCATTAAACACCAAGCAATCAAGGAAGCAGTTGTTGCCATTATCTCTTCCAATTTCTCACCATAAATAATACAAATTAGAATATGGGAAATAACAGCGCCTTTTACACATGCTGTTGTTTCCTTGGGGTTAGAAGCTTTCCAGAGACTGCACAGCTTTCTCCTGACATCAGCCTTTGAAGCATCACAAGGCTTTTTCCTTGGTTCTCCCAGCCTTCAAAATTACCCTTGTTTGCTTAGGTCTTTCAGAACAGTAAATAGGACCCAGGGCTTAGTGTTGCAAGAGACAGAAATCATATTCTGTACATATACAGAACTGCAACAAAGCTTCAAAGAAAAAGCTTTATGCGAGCCTTGTGAGGCAGGCAGATACGAATTTTGACAACATACGTGAATGGATTTTGACAACTAAAAATGTCAATGAATTCATAGAATCATAGAATCGTAGAGTTGTTAGAGACCACAAGGGCCATCCAGTCCAACCCCCTGCCAAGCAGGAAACACCATCAAACCATTCTTGACATATGCCTGTCAAGCCTCTGCTTAAAGACCTCCAAAGAAGGAGACTCCACCACACTCCTTGGTAGCAAATTCCACTGCCGAACAGCTCTTACTGTCAGGAAGTTCTTTCTAATGTTTAGGTGGAATCTTCTTTCTTGAAGTTTGAATCCATTGTTCCATGTCCGCTTCTCTGGAGCAGCAGAAAACAACCTTTCTCCCTCCTCTATATGACATCCTTCTATATGACATCATCTTGGAAGAGGGGTCTAACCAATAGCCACTAGTTATATAGACAGCTTCCAATTTCAGAAGCAACCTGACTTGGGTAGATCAATTCTGTATTCCCATTTATGCCAGGTTTAACACCACTCTCCCAACTGAGTGTTGGCCACAACCTATTCAGGCCAGCATGCGAGGCTGAAAATAACAGGACGCTGGAATAGATTGGCTGTACCCTACAGTAACTAATTAAGGATAAAGACCACAGTTGCGCTCTCTGCACCGATACATGGAGACAGCAGCCACCAATAATGTTCTGTACACACACACCCAGCATGTATTCCGTGTCAACTCATTCAGTGTCCAATAGCTACAGTGGCATAGTCCACTAGAGAAGCTGGAGGCAGGAGTTCAAACACCACCAGGGAGGAAGGTGACCTCCCCTGCCCTTTCCATATCAACAAGCTCCTATGCTCAAACACTGAAGACACCACAGAGCAGCACCCTAACCACTAAGCCAGGCATCCCCAAACTGCGGCCCTCCAGATGTTTTGGCCTACAACTCCCATGATCCCTAGCTAACAGGACCAGTGGTCGGGGAAGATGGGAATTGTAGTCCAAAAACATCTGGAGGGCCGAAGTTTGGGGATGCCTGCACTAAGCCACAGCAGCAGATGACCACCCCCCCAGTCCCAACAAAGACCCCACAAGCTTAGGGGGTATTGAAGGAACCTGGCTCTGGGGAGCAGGGAACATGCATGTGGATGACTCGTGGTTTGTCTCTGAGGCACGACGACATATGGGGTGGGGGGCTCACACCTCAGCCAATCGGCAGGAGCCCTGCAGAAACCAAAAGCCTGGCTCCTTCATGGGTCAACCAGCTCTTTTGGCTGCCCCCTCATTGTAGCCCGATAGGACTCTGCATTCTTCTCTTCCAGCCAATTGTCCCTCCCATGTCCAACTGCCTATCTCTCACACCATGAACCCAAAACAAACCCCTGTGTTGCAATAAGAACCAATCACAACAATACAAAAAAACACAACACGTAGGCTAATAGTTAGTAGAGGATATATCATAGAATAATGATATCATTCAAATTATAGGAATAAGCCAATCAAAACTCATATGTACAATAAAACAATGTGTATGCAGGTAGCTCAGTTTTGTTATCGTTCATCGGTTGTATGCCTTGTATTTTATTTCCAGCTGCTGAAGACCATTACGAAACAGTAGTATCATTCCGGAGACACTATCCTTTTGAGATGTCTTCCGTTGAAACTTTTGAAAGACTATTGTGAGATTGTACTTAGGCATCTGTTTTGAACTCACAACTTGACAGTCCTTGCTACCACTCTGTTATGGTGTAGTGGTTAAGAGCGGTAGACTCGTAATCTGGTGAACCGGGTTTGCTTCCCCGCTCTTCCATATGCAGCTGCTGGGTGACCTTGGGCTAGTCACACTTCTCTGAAGTCTCTCAGGCCCACTCACCTCACAGAGTGTTTGTTGTGGGGGAGGAAGGGAAAGGAGATTGTTAGCCTCTTTGGGTAGTGATAAAGCGGGATATCAAATCCAAACTCTTCTTCTACATATGAATTTTGATTGGCTTATTCAAATAATTTGCATGATATCATTATTCTATTATATATTCTCTACCAACTATTAGCCTACAGGCTGTGTTTGTATTGTTGTGATTATCTCTCACACCATGGCAGTATCCCCCATGGGTACCATGAGAAGTCTGTTCCCTCACAACCTTGGGAACCCGAGTGAATCTCTTCCTGAGGCAGTTGAGGTGGGCAAGGGCCCTGCCTACCACTCCCCATCAATATAGTTAAAACATTGCGTGAAAAGCACCAGGGATGGCGCAGATCCTCAAAGCGCAACACCCACATGTAGGGTTGCCAGCCAGTCCCTCCTGCAGGGCTCCTATGACTAGGAGGGTGTCTAGTCCGACATCAGGATAGCAAATGGAGCGCCACTTATGCCACCAGTTCAATAAAAGGAGACCAGAACATGCTGCATTAATATCCATCATGGGGAATGTAGAAGTTTGCATGAAGCAACACCCACAGCAGAAGATCATACCTGCCAAGTTGCTGTCAAAGAAATAGCAGACCGGAAGTCGCGCTGCAGCCATTTTGGAACTGGGCAAAGCAGCATCAAAAGTCGCTTCTGAGCATGCTCTGCCCAGTTCCAAAATGGCCGCCACGCCAGAATAAACCGAGGAAAAACAAAAAAATTCGTTTTTTCGGCTGGGAACAGCTGGAAAAACGGGGGTTTCCCGGGGAATACGGGAGACTTGGCAGCTATGCTTATGCCACCAGTTCAATAAAAGGAGACCAGAACATGCTGCATTAATATCCATCACGGGGAATGTAGGAGTTTGCATGAAGCAACCCCCACAGCAGAAGACCAGGAGCATCATGGTTGCTGCTTCTTGTAAGGTGGCAGGCCTCTGCTCTTGTCAGCACAGAATGGATCCTGTGCCAACTGGAGAGCGTCAATGGAAAGAAAGGAAAGGCACAGAGGAAGAGCAATGGGCAGCAGTTGGAGCACACAGTCCCTGGACCTGCACACAGGAAACCATTTGGGCAGGAGTGGTGCCATCTGAGTGCAATGCCAGGTGCCTCGGGCTCTCTTACCGTAGGTCCTGCCACTGGGGAAGGAGGAGGCTAGAGTGACTGCGAGTGTACTCACCCCTTCCATTTTTCTTCTGGTAACAAACACTGTGGTGGCAGCTTGCTCCCCTCCGTGCTTTTGGGGTGTGGCTCTGCAAGGAAAAACCGCTCATGAGTTGCAGTGGTTGGCGGGGAGTGCCTGGCCTTGGCCAAGGTCCCAGAGATTACCTGCACATGGGGATGGTCGCAGTGTTAGGAGAGAGGACAGGAGTGTTAGAGCAATGCAAGTTCAGACAAGACATATATATTCACCCAGCAAAAGTGGCAGTGGCTGTGGAGAGACATGAGATTGAGTCTTTTTAAAGAAAACAACAGCAATCAGGAGCAGTGATAGAAAGGCTAGGACTCCATGTGATGCAAGGCAAATGCGAGCAGAGTTTCTTAATCTTTAAACATTTTGCAGAAGAACAAATTTTGGTAGACGCAGGCCAGCAAAGGCAAGGTAAGAGACTCCTGCTTCAAATTTCCTCTTCTGTACTGATATTAACAGCCCCCTCTGATGTTTCAGGCTGCACCTGAGGATCACACCTGTTGCTGCTTTTGATAAGGCTTGAGAGCTTCCACATGGAGGAGGTTCCACACATCTTTAAGCTGCAATCAAATGTCACCCATTTTTGAGGTGAAATGTCTGAGGAATATTGAGGAAAGAAGGATTTCGGTAAGACTAGCAAAAATAGCTCTGGTTGTGGGAGTTCTAGCTGAAGGGGATCCAGTTAGCCAGTTGCTAAGGTTGACTTTTTAATCAGACATATCCTAGTTCATCCATAACTGCATAATTAACCAGATCCCAGATAAGTTGAAGTAAGTCAATGGTCATTCCACTGATTCTACTTACAGAATTTTTATGAGTCACTCTGTAGCCGGATGGTTCTGAAGCCCCATTGATTCTTCCCAAATGTACAGAGCGCTGATTTTGAGGAACGGTGAGGTATTTTTTGCTGTTTTTTGAAGCAGAGATCCGGGTGACTTTTCTATTGTAGGTAGGGTGTGGGGGAGTTAAAGGCATATCTGAGGAGCAAAGGTCAAGAAGAGGAATAATTCTGTAGTATTTAAATCAACTGAATAATTCACTACTTACTTAGTACTTGATTCATAGTAGCATGTGTGGATTGCCTCCATTGAGAGGCCTTACCAGTGAGGGGTTACCTTCCCGCTGTAGCGGTACCTATTTATCTACTTGCACTTTGACGTGCTTTCAAACTGCTAGATTGGCAGGAGCTGGGACCGAGCAACGGGAGCTCACCCCGTCGTGGGGATTCGAACTGCCAACCTTCTGGTCAGCAAGCCCTAGCGTTTCCGTGTGCTGCTCTGGTTCGCCAGAAGCGGCTTTGTCATGCTGGCCACATGACCTGGAAGCTGTAAGCTGGCTCCCTTGGCCAATAATGCGAGATGAGCACCACAACCCCAGAGTCAGTCATGACTGGACCTAAAGGTCAGGGGTCCCTTTACCTTTACCAGTGAGGGTGGCAAATGTGAATGTCTGGAGGTGGTTGGAGGTTGGATGGTGGTCAATGGATTGAGATTGAATCCTGACAAGACAGAACTACTGTTTCTAGGGGACAGCGGGAGGGCAGGTGTGGGGGAATTCCTGGTCCTGAATGGGGTAAGAGTGTCATGGCTTGCATTTTATTTATTTATTTTTTGGCACAGAAAGTATTGTTCCAAATTGTAGAGATCTGTTCTATTCTACTTGATTCAAAAAGGTTCTGGGAAATGGGCTCTCCAATCATGGAGAGCACGAGTTGCGGAAGGGTTAACGAGACATCCCTTGGGTTGTTGGGCGGATTAGTGTAGATGGTCTTTGGTGATTGGGCATTTTTGTTGCTGGGGTAAAAACATGTTTTGATTGATTGACAGGCCTTAGCCATTATAAACTCTTGTGTGCAGCTTCTGGTTTCACTTTTGCTAAGTGCAACGGATCTCCCTCCCACCCACCTGTCATGGGGTCGTCTGCTTTGGGGCAGGGGCCCGGTAGGAATTTTGTCCATTTGGCTGATTGGCTGGTGCCGTTTGGTTTTTGCCTACTGCGTAGCAAATTGTCACAACTTGTAAGGTTGGCGGTTAGGCATTGGTTAAAAATTTGGTCGGTGGAGGGGTATGGAAAGGCTGGGCCTACCCCTCAAAATTGCTGCTGCTTATAGAGGTATTCCGTTAAAGGAATCCTGGGGCTCGACGGGCTCTCGTCTGTACCCCTGTAAGGGGCTAGGGCCTTTCAAGCGCAAGAGCCTCAGGGAGCATTTCGGGGAGAGGTGGAAGGACCTGACTCACAGCTCCATCCTCTCTCATGGGGTGTTTACCTACTGACTTCCCTAGATGGCTAGAGGAAGTCAATGCGGATCTGTCCCAGGGCGGGGGACAGATGGAGGAACCAATGCCTAAGCAACCACTCACATTTGGTTGTATTTTAAATAAAGTTGTGGCCAAAATAATGCCAAAAACCTTAAAAGTAAATTGCTGTGTGCGGTGTGAATTATTGGGGGGATGTCTTATGACCTCGACACGCAACTTTCTCTGATACAAGCTGTTGAAAGCTAGAAGTTTCTAGCTGACAAGTCAGTTTCCTTTGTGCTGAGAGCAGGTGTTGTTTTGGTTTAAGATGGTTCAAACTGGTTCTATTATCTCTCTCAAGGTTATGCCAACTATAAAAACTTTCTCTTTCTTTCTTGGTTCTCTCTACTTCATCCCTGTGTGGTGATCTATACTGATAAAGTGCTAAGGTTTTAGTCTGTGGGTTAAACCACTGAGCCTAGGGCTTGCTGATCAGAAGGTCAGCGGTTCAAATCCCTGTGACGGGGTGAGCTCCCGTTGCTCGGTCCCAGCTCCTGCCAACCTAGCAGTTCGAAAGCACGTCAAAATGCAAGTAGATAAATAGGAACTGCTACAGCGGGAAGGTAAACGGCGTTTCCATGTGCTGCTCTGGTTTGCCAGAAGCGGCTTTGTCATGCTGGCCACATGACCTGGAAGCTATACGCCGGCTCCCTCGGCCAATAATGCGAGATGAGCGTGCAACCCCAGAGTCGGTCACGACTGGACCTAATGGTCAGGGGTCCCTTTACCTTTACCTTTAAGTTTAAGTTAAGGTTTTGCTGCAATTTAAGGACTGTGCCAATCCCGAAGAGTAGGATTTGTGACACTCATTTGCCTTCAGTAAATAATTAGTGGATGAAGCTAATTGCCCAAAGGAGCGTCTCTACCCCCATCATTCAGCCCAGACACTGAGGTCCAGCTTTGAGGGTCTTCTGGTGGGTTCCCTCACTGCGAGATATGAAGCTACAGGGAACCAGGCAGAGAACCTTCTTGGCAGTGGCACCTGCCCTGTGGAATGCCCTCCCATCAGATGTCAAAGAGATAAACAGGCAGCCCTGTTCAGCAAAGTTTTTAGTGTGTGGTGTTTTTTGTGTTTTTAATATGTTGTGGGGAGCCCTCCGGAGTGGCGGAGGCAACCCAGTCAGATGGACGGCATATAAATAATTAAATTATTATAATAATAATAATTATTTATTACACTGATGTGAAAGTTCTGCATGAAGTGTTTCATCAGAACCAAAGTAGATCTGATGGGGTAGGCACCGTTCTTAGGTCAGCCCCACTCAAATAAAAAAGGGGGGTGGCGCACATGGCCTGTGCTCGGGGGCAGGGCCAGCCATCGTAGGGTGGGGAGAGCTGGGACAGGCCGCTTTGTGGGGCCTCCAAGGATTCTGCCTGCCTCCTTCCACTCAGCCGCCCTACAACTGACGGGGAGGCAACGGGCGCGGAGCCTGTGGGTGCTCAAGTCACCGCATCACTCCCAGGAGAGACAAGTTGCTTGGGTGCGCTGCAGCCCCCAAGGTGAGTTCCGCCCACCATCTTGTCCCCCCCCCTGGTGCGGACACCTGGGGCGGGGCGCACCCACCAACCACCACTTGCTACGCCCCTGGCGCTTCCCTGTTGTGGCGGCCAGCAGAGGCGGAATTAGGGGAGCACTACTGGTTCAGTAGCACTAGGCGTGGAGCCTTGGGGGTGCCTCAGGGGACGGAGCAGCTTTGATTTAGAATAATAATAATAATAATAATAATAATAATAATAATAATAATAATTTATACCCTGCCCTCCCCAGTGACAGCCGGGCTCAGGGCGGCTGACATCAACAAGATCACAACAAAACGTAAAAGAAAGAAAAACAATAGATTAAAATGCGGATTAAAATACAATCCAGATTTAATTATTTTTTGTTTAATGCAGCCTCATTTTAAAATGGAGTGTGAGAGGTGGGAGGCACCAGATGTTGGTGCCCCACCAAAAGGTGTCGCTGAAATTTGAGACTCCATGATCCGCCACTGCAGCCAGGTAGCAGAATGTCCTCCTTTGAGAGGCCTGAGCGACCCTCTCTCTGCTGCTACGATCCTCTTATCCCAGCCTGACTTCCCATTTCCCACTGCTTTGGTGTTTCTGCTGCAGCCTGTGAAATATGCAGATTAGGGCATGCCTAAGCCAATTGAAAACTCCCCAGTTCTGCATAGGACGGCAACCTGTGAACATGATCTCAGAATCCACAAATATGGGGAAATATGCAGATAATAATAATACACAAATTATACCCCTGCCCAAATTTGGTGATTTTTCTAGCTTTTCCGTATAGATTATGTTGCCTGTGCTAATTTATATTTTCCCAGTAAGGAACTTAAAACTAGATACAAGAAGACCTTCTTTCCTGGACCCTGTTAGGAGTGAAAGCATAATTAAGAAAACCAGTCAAATACCATTCTGAAGTCACCTCCGTTCCTTCCCCTCCATGAGTTTGCCTCCTAGTGTCAAATTAACAGTGAAGCCAAGGGTAACCTTACCGTGGGCTTCCATATTTCAGCAAGGGCTTAAAGTTGCCTAGAAGTTGCCTGGACACTAAGAGGACGCGGCTGCGTTGGTCTCACGCTGGGGTATCATTGATGAGCAGCTATTTCCATCCTAGCCTGCGCTTTCTTGAAAGTCAGCCACGAGCCAAAGCAAATTAGCCAGATCTTCTGTTTCAATAATCACCATCTAAGCAAAGAGCAAAAATAACCAGCCACCAGCCACTGACGCTCAAGGGTATCTCCTAGGTGGGATGCCGGCATCTCTGCCTCTGACTCACAGACTGCCAAAAGCAAGAGCACAAACAGCAAGGGATAAAATCCAGGGCAAAGCCAGTGTCTTAAGTTAGAATCCGCTCTACTCAAAAGCCAAAGGAAGCAGCTGCTTGTGTCGGTGAGGATTAGGCAAGGAATCCTAGCTTATTACTGCTGCAAAAAGCCGCCGTTCATCTGAAAGGGTGGACAACGCTACCTGGCAGGAGGTAAGTGTGGCAGACTTTTTAAAAGCCTGCACTTCAGCTTGCTCATGTTACCATACTACCTGGGTGCTGTATGCTCATTTCAACATGAAATATTCAAGGGATTATCTTGTAATCAATGGTCTAATCAGAGCAAGGCCACCAGGTCCTACTTAGCCTCGAACCCTGAGGCAAAAGCAGGTCCTTCTCTGTGCTTGAGCTCTTACTGGTAAAAGTTTTCTTGAGCAGAGGAACGGGAATGTTGGAAGTGTGCATCCCTGGGGAAATGTTCCTTTTGCCATTGGTATCCCAAATGGTTTTTGTTTTTGTTGTGTATTGAGTCAAAGGATTTTATATCTGTATTATTATTGTCTGTATTTGCATTAGGATAAAGTAACTGCCTTTTGGTTCCAGAGGGTACAGCTACTATTGGTTCATTTAAGCTGCTGTATTTGGATCCTCTGTCTTATTGGTTTCCTCCAAAAGGCAGCACTGTGATTGCTTGATATTGTTCCCTCCAAAATGTATCCCTTCCTAGCTAGTCCCCTGTCCCTATAAATGTAGCTTTCCTCTCCTCAGTCTTCAGTCTTGTTCACTTTAATAAAGAGCTGTTACTAGAGAACTGTCTCCAGCATGTTATGTCAAGAGAGCTGAAATCACAAACCCCACGTCACAACAACTGGCGACGAAGGTGGGATCCGGAATGCTGAGGAGCGGTTAAACACAGCCCTGCCTCAGAGTCCGGATTGCAGCTTAGAACAAGACTCACTGGCCAGCTGAGAAGACGACCCTGCCCGCTAGGACAATGGAGAGTCCAAGGGTATTGGAGCCCTTCCAGCCATCAGAGCCCCACACATGGGAAGACTACGTCGAACGCTTCGAGTTCTTTGCAGTGGCTCAAGGGATCACCGATGCCAGCAAAAGAAGGGCCACATTCCTGAGCTACTGTGGGCCCGAGACCTTCAAGCTGGCCAAGGCATTACTTGCTCCAGCGAAGCTGAGTGAGACATCTCTCAAAGATATTCTTGCCTGCCTAACAAGCCACTTGGCGCCTACTGAGACCAAGATGGCCCGGCGGATGGAGTTCCATAAGAGGCAGCAGCATGCTGGGGAGTCTGTATCCACATTTCTGGCTGAACTCCGGAAGCTCGCTCAGCACTGCGGCTTCCAAAATCTGGAAGAGACTCTCCTGGATCGGTTTATTGGTGGTCTGAGCAGCAAGAAAGCCAGAAGACGCATCGTGGCTAAAGAAGAGGTTACCCTTGCTTCAGCCTTGAAGGAGGCCACCGCCACGGAGAATTATGAAAGAGAGGAGCTTGATGCCAGTCGCAAGGCCACTAAGCCACAGATAGAAGTTGCGCATGCCATGGACGAGCTAGAGGCTACTCCGAGCCAGAGCCCAGTCCGTGGGGTCGAGTTGGTGCGTCAGGCCTGCACAGTGCACAAAGATCGCCGAGGCAGTTGCCCAGGTTGTGGCGGAAACCATGAGCGGAAGAGTTGTCGTTTCAGGGATGCTATGTGCCGGACGTGCGGAAAGACGGGTCACATCGCCAGGGTCTGTAGATCGGCGGCGTCGGGAGCAACAGGAGCACCTAGACTGGAGCATCGCAGACCGCCCACAGCAACTCGTTTTCTAAAGGACTGCCACTACGTAACGGAGATCAACGGGAGGGCCGTGCAGTTTCCAGCGCAAGGCAAGGCACACGTCAAGGTGAAGGTTGAGGGTCAGCAGTGCGACATGGAGGTGGACTCCGGATCTGCATTCACCATCGTGTCGGACCAGACCGCGAAGACATTCTTCCCCAGGGGTAAGTTGCCCCCTCTGGAGCCCTTCCTGGCAACCTTGCAGTCGTACTCAGCAGGCCGCATCCATGTTATGGGAATGTGTGCCGTGAGAGTACAGTTCCGGGACAAACAGGCTGTACTCAAACTGGTGATTGCGAAGGGCAGTCGCCCCAGTCTCCTGGGCACTGACTGGTTCCCCGCCCTGGGACTGAGTATCTCAGGGCTTAATTCAATCCAAACCTGCCCTGAGATGAGCGAGGCATTATGCAAGGAATTTGCTGGTCTCTTTAATGGAAAACTGGGTTGTTATAAAGGGCCCCCAGTTGACTTCGAGTTGGACCCCGGTGTGGCCCCAATCCGACTCAAACCAAGGCGAGTGCCATTTGCACTGCAACCCAAGATCGAGGCAGAGCTGGATAAATTGGTCAAGCAGGGAGTTCTCTCACCCGTGGACTCTGCTAAGTGGGAGACTCCAATCGTCACGCCCCTTAAAGCAAATGGGGAAGTCAGGATATGTGCAGATTACAAATGTACTATCAATAAGGCACTCAGGGGAAACTCATACCCCATTCCAGTCGTATCACATCTGTTGGCTAAACTGGCTGGGGGCAAGGTGTTCGCCAAAATTGACCTGGCACAAGCTTACCAACAGCTGCCAGTAACCCCACAATCAGCGGAAGCACAGACTATTGTCACACATAAAGGGGCGTTCAGAGTTAACAGATTACAGTTCGGAGTTTGTGTGGCCCCAGGGATTTTTCAAGGGCTCATGGAACGCCTGTTAAGAGGTCTGCCGGGGGTCTTGCCATTTTTTGATGACGTTTTGATTGCTGGAAAAGACCCACAGGAACTGGTTGCGCGTGTCTGTGCAGTGTTGCTCAAGTTCAAGGAGGTGGGGTTGCAACTGAAAAAAGAAAAATGCAGTTTTGGGGTGCCAACTGTGGATTTCTTGGGGTTTAAAATTGATGCATCAGGCATCCACCCCACAGATGCTAAGATTAAGGCCATCATCGAGGCACCACGACCACAGAACAAGACGGAGTTGCAGTCATTCCTGGGACTTATTAACTTTTATCATTCGTTCTTACCCCAGAAAGCTTCGGTAGCTGAACCATTACATAGACTATTGCAGAAAAAGAATGTGTGGCGATGGGGGTGGGAGCAGCAGAAGGCTTTTGACTCCTTGCGAGGAATGCTGAGTAGCAGGAGCGTCCTTGCTCATTATGATGAGTCAAAGCCGCTGGTCCTGGCATGTGATGCCTCTCAATACGGTCTGGGGGCTGTGCTGAGTCATAGGGAACCGGATGGGTCGGAAAAGCCCATCTCTTTCTATTCCCGTACGTTGTCGCCCACAGAGCGCAACTATGCTCAAATTGATAAAGAGGCACTGGCTATTGTGTCCGGAATCAAAAGGTTCTATGATTATTTGTACGGTCGCCATTTCTCCATTGAAACGGACCACAAACCACTGTTAGGGTTGTTCAACCCAAACAAACAAACGCCACAAATTCTCTCCCCCAGAATGTTGCGTTGGTCAATATTCCTGAATGGGTTCCAGTACACCTTGACCCATGTGCCGGGGAAACAGTTGTGCCATGCTGATGCGCTGAGTCGATTGCCCCTTCCTGGCGGGAGCAATGAGGATCCTGCTCCGGCGGAGCACATTATGATGCTAGAAACACTTCCGGGGGCTCCTGTAACAGCTACGGATATAGCTGAGAAAACTAGGAAAGATGCTGTTCTCTCCCGTGTGCTCACTTGGGTGGGGAGGGGGTGGCCAGGTGGTCCGCATGAAGAAAAATTCAGGCCTTATGCGACAAGGCAGCACGAATTGTCCATGCATAAGGGTTGTCTCCTATGGGGAGATAGGGTGATCATCCCAGCACCACTGAGAAACAGGGTTCTTGAGACGCTTCACATGGGACACCCGGGAATGGTCAGGATGAAGTCGCTAGCCCGATGTTATGTGTGGTGGCCTGGAATGGACCAGAACATAGAACAATGGGTACGAACATGCAAGGCATGCCAAGAGGTGCGGCCAGAAGTGGCCAGAGCACCAGTCCACTGGTGGGAGCAGTCCAGGACTCCCTGGAGCCGGCTGCACATAGATTTTGCTGGGCCATTCCAAGGGAAGGTCTTTTTGGTTATCGTTGATGCATATTCCAAATGGTTAGAAGTGGCGATGGTCCCTAGCATGGCATCAGCTGCCGTAATCAAGGTGTTGAGGCAGCTGTTTGCTACCCACGGGTTACCTGAGACCATTGTATCAGATAATGGGGCAGCTTTTGTATCCCAAGAATTCAGGGCATTCTTGGCTGATAACTTTATAAGAGGGGTCACATCCGCGCCCTTTCACCCATCCTCCAATGGGCAGGCTGAGCGCATGGTAAGAACAGCCAAAGAATCCATTGCGCGCTTAATGGAGGGTAACTGGTCGGCTCGCATTGCGCGAATGTTATTTTTGCAGCATGCGACGCCGTGTACTGCGACGGGCAAGTCGCCAGCCGAGCTGCTCTTAGGTAGAAGACTGGTAACGGTGCTGGATTATGTCCACCCAGATAAAATGCCAAACCGTAATTCAAGAGCAACCCCCCAGGCTGAGACTGACACAACAAGGTATCTCGCCCCTGAAGATCTGGTCTGGGTGAGGAACTATTCACGAGGTCCGCGGTGGGTGGCCGGTGTGATCACCCGGGCTAGTGGACCTGTGTCCTATTATGTGACCTTGGAAAATGGGCAAGTTTGGAAGAGACATATAGATCAGCTGAGGCGCCGGGCGCTCAGCAGGGAGGAGTCAGATAATTCATCCCTGGCTAATGACGCACAGCTGCGAGACCAGAGTGAAGATGGCCCAGAGGTGCAGTCACCAGGGGCTTCAGCAAATGAACCAGGGTCTGCTAGTCCTCAGGATGACGAGGTACAGGTCGGGGACCCTGAGATGTCTGGGACTCCATCTGTTCCTGACGAAACCCCTATAGCAGCCCCTCCACCACAGGTAACACCCAATCCAGAACCTGCAACACCTGTTGTCAGGAGATCAGGTAGAAGTTGTAGGACCCCACAGTACCTGAGGGATTACGTCTGCTGTGCTCACTAGGGGGGGAGGGGTGTTGTGTATTGAGTCAAAGGATTTTATATCTGTATTATTATTGTCTGTATTTGCATTAGGATAAAGTAACTGCCTTTTGGTTCCAGAGGGTACAGCTACTATTGGTTCATTTAAGCTGCTGTATTTGGATCCTCTGTCTTATTGGTTTCCTCCAAAAGGCAGCACTGTGATTGCTTGATATTGTTCCCTCCAAAATGTATCCCTTCCTAGCTAGTCCCCTGTCCCTATAAATGTAGCTTTCCTCTCCTCAGTCTTCAGTCTTGTTCACTTTAATAAAGAGCTGTTACTAGAGAACTGTCTCCAGCATGTTATGTCAAGAGAGCTGAAATCACAAACCCCACGTCACAACAGTTTTGTCTTCTATAGCCTAGACAATTTTGTGCTTCTACATCTCTCACATGAGAGAAATAGAAGATTAGACTGCCTGTTTATTGAAAACATTTTCCTTAAAGCAGAAAAAAGACAGAAAGTTGCAAGAGATTTGCCTGTTAGAAATGCTGGCCATGTGTTCTTTAATGACGGGGTAGAATAAAACCTGGGGATTAACTGTAGTCAGTGTGGTATTAATTAGTTCACATCAGCAAGAGTTTCTCCCTTCTTCAACTAGCAATAATCTAAAAAGACACTTGCTGCTTCTTATTGGTTTAGGGAATGAGACAGAGCCACAGGGAACCAATCCACATTAGATTAGTATTCCAAAAAGATCACTGACCTCTTTACTAGGAAGCAGATTAGCGGTGAAAGGGCTGTGCAAAATATGCACCTTAATTCTCATTGGCTTTTTCCTCCTTCGCTTGCCATCACATTGCATGTTTGGGACGCTTGTCAAATAAATACATATATATTATATTATTTTTAAAGGGATGCGGGTGGAGCTGTGGTCTAAACCACAGAGCCTAGGGCTTGCCAATCAGAAGGTCGGCGGTTCAAATCCCCGCGATGGGGTGAGCTTCCGTTGCTTGGTCCCAGCTCCTGCCCACCTAGCAGTTCGAAAGCACACCAGAGCAAGTAGATAAATAGGTACCGCTGCAGCGGGAAGGTAAACAGTGTTTCCGTGCACTCTGGTTTCCGTCACGGTGTTCTGTTGCACCAGAAGTGGTTTAGTCCTGCTGGCCACATGACCCGGAAAGCTGTCTGTGGACAAACAAGGCTCCCTTGGCCTGAAAGCAAGATGAGCACTGCAACTCCATAGTTCCCTTTGACTGAACTTAACCGTCCAGGGGTACTTTACTTTACTTTACTTTACTTTACTTTAGTGGGATGTGGGTGACACTGTGGTCTAAACCACTGAGCCTAGGGCTTGCCAATCAGAAGGTTGGTGGCTCGAATCCCTGCGACTGAGTGAGCTCCCGTTGCGACTTAGTCATGCTGGCCACATGACCCGGAAGCTGTACGCCGGCTCCCTTGGCCAGTAAAGTGAGATGAGCGGCACAACCCCAGAGTCATCCGTGACTGGACTTAACAGTCATGAGTCCCTTTACCTTTACCTTTTATTATATTATTTTATTTATTAGATGTCTATACTACCCTTCATCTGAGGATCAAAGGGCAGTTTACAATTTATAAACATAGAAATGCATACCATAGTAACAAACAGAATCAATACCACCACCACCCCTTCTCTCTCACACACACAGTTTAAAAGGCCACGTATTGTTTATTTCTGCTGAGTGGCTGGTAAATCTGGAATGAGTTAAGAATGGTTGCAGGGTACTGATGCTAAGTCCTCATCTCAGATAGTCAACATTGTGCCCTCCTGATGTTGTGGATTTGCAGTTCCTATCATCCCTGATCATTGGCCATGTTGGCTGGGTTGGAGAGCGCCAGAGTCCAACAACATCTGGGGAAGACTGCTTTGGCTACAACTGGACTAGAATGAGTCAGGTCAGATACTGACCAATATTTCCAATATTTCAAAATATCATTTGGATCTAGAAGTCATAATAATTATTTTACATTTAATCTTATTTCCTCCTACTATATCTATTTGCTTCTTCAGCCTCTTTGTACTTCCATTTCCCTTATTGTCCACTCTTAATTTTATATTTCTTTTCCAAATAAATCTTGAATTTCTTCCAATCTTCTTCCACCTAACTTTTCATTTTCCTTTAGTAGCATCTAGGCAGGCCCCAAGCTCACGAGCCTATTAATTATTCTGCTACCGGTGAAAATGTGTCCCATTATTCTAAACTGAAATGTTGTAGCAGTGGCTGGCACTACTTTGCATTACCTTTGTTTTGAGCATCGCCAGAAACTAGATGACCAGGTAATTCATGTTCTAGTTATTTCCTGATCACTGTGGTGTATTTTAAATAGTGCTGCTCTTGAAGGCACTTTAGAAGCTTCAGTTAGCCAATAATAATAATAATGATAAATTACAATAATAAATTTATTATTTATACCCCGCCCATCTGACTGGGTTTCCCCAGCCACTCTGGGTGGCTTCCAACAAAATATTAAAATACAAGAGTCCTTCAGATATTAAAAGCTTCCCTAAGCAGGGCTGCCTTCAGATGTCTCCTAAAAGGCTGGTAGTTGTTGTTTTTCCTTTGACATCTGGTGGGAGGGTGTTCCACAGAGTGGGCATCACTACCGAGAAGGCCCTCTACCTGGTTCCCTGTAACCTCACTTCTCGCAGTGAGGGAACCACAAATGTTACACGGCCGTGGCGCTGGACCTCAGTGTCTGGGCAGAACGATGGGGGTGGAGATGCTCCTTCAGGTCTACTGGGCCGAGGCCATTTATGGCTTTAAAGGTCAGCACCAACATTTTGAATTGTGCTTGGAAATGTACTTGGGAGCCAATGTAGGTCTTTCAAGACCAGTGTTACGTCGTCTCAGTGGCTGCTCACAGTCATACTGTATTACTTTGCATATCAGTCAGGAAGCACCGTCTTATGCCAATTGTCATGGTCATTGCATGCCCAGGCTCCACACCCCGCCACCTCCCCCTACTGGCAGGATATGAATGATGGACACAACACAGTTAGATTGGATTGAATAAGGCCACAGCTTTATTGACAACAGATGTGAGAGGTTTGGCAAAGGCGCTGGACTGCCAGAAGTGACACCAAGGGTCAACCCGGCATCAAGGGATTCCTATGAGAAGGAGGCATGATGCTCTGACTGGGTCCTATAGTCCTCCCTCCTCCTTCCCAAAGCCTCCTTGCCTGCCTTTGGAATCATAGAATCATAGAATCATAGAGTTGGAAGAGACCACAAGGGCCATCCAGTCCAACCCCCTGCCAAGCAGGAAACACCATCAAAGCATTCTTGACATATGCCTGTCAAGCCTCTGCTTAAAGACCTCCAAAGAAGGAGACTCCACCACACTCCTTGGTAGCAAATTCCACTGCCGAACAGCTCTTACTGTCAGGAAGTTCTTCCTAATGTTTAGGTGGAATCTTCTTTCTTGTAGTTTGAATCCATTGCTCCGTGTCCGCTTCTCTGGAGCAGCAGAAAACAATCTTTCTCCCTCCTCCATATGACATCCTTTCATATATTTGAACATGGCTATCATATCACCCCTTAACCTTCTCTTCTCCAGGCTAAACATACCCAGCTCCCTAAGTCGTTCCTCATAAGGCATCGTTTCTAGGCCTTTGACCATTTTGGTTGCCCTCTTCTGGACACGTTCCAGCTTGTCAGTATCCTTCTTGAACTGTGGTGCCCAGAACTGGACACAGTACTCCAGGTGAGGTCTGACCAGAGCAGAATACAGTGGTACCATTACTTCCCTAGATCTAGATGCTATACTCCTATTGATGCAGTACATGGATGGAGTGCACCAAATTTTGGCCTCACACAGGGTTCCATGGTACCCAAGTCCACCACTGAGAACCGAACAGATAATTTCAATATCAACTTCGAAAAAGCCTTCCATAGATGCAACATTTACAGGTACAGTAGAAATAAGGGGAAGTAAATATCTCGAATGTTACATTGCACTTATGACTAAACTGAAGGGCTGCCCAAACTGTGCATTTTTTTTAGGTTGATTATGTAAACTAAAACACCTCTCTTGAATTCAGCCAGCAACTCTGTTGAATCAATATCTCCTCTTTGCACCCCTTTCCAAGGTCAACTCCTCCCATCCATTTTAGCCAAAGATTTAACATCAAATATGAATTTACCCTAACTGCACCATTTCCTTACACCTGTCACCTTTTCTTCCATCCATGGGAAACAATACCATGAAGGAATGATATGTGAAGTTTGTCTTTCGAATCGAGAATGGGATCCTCTGAAGTTTGATCCAAAGAAAGTCTGTACTTATTTTTTTTTACATGCTGCCATGGAATCATCTCAGTTTCTGAGATAAAGGAGGCAGGCAATATTTTGTGGAATATTTTGGATTGCCATTTTGCCCGCCACCCCAAAATCCACCATTGCCTGCATATAAGGCTTTATGTCCGCTTTCACCCAGAGCCCCAATTCCTGACTACTTCCCAAAACACCCTTCCAAAACAGGATTTGTTATTTGCTTCATCTAGTTGAGGCTAACATCTGTGTAACCAGTTCAAAATCTTCTTAAGACCCTAACTTTTATAAATAGCCAATAAAGCAGCTTAAGATCCCTTAATATGTGGTAGTCCATTCCTTGTTCATTGACACATCCCTTTGATAGAGCCTGAAACCTCCATCTCTTATATTCCTGGAGATTGTAAATTTATTTCAGATGGTTTGAGTTAAAGTTAGTTACTTGAATTGTTCGCTCCGGCGAACAGAAGGAGAAAGAGGGAGCTTTTCCCGCCTGCGGAGCATTTAAGTCATTGGCCCCGCCCCGCCCGACCTCATTGGCTGGTCGGGAGGTGACACAGGCGGGAACCTACCATCGCGTAGGGGCTGAGCTCGCAGGCCCTACGCGATGGTACAGTCGGGCAGCCCACAACCCCACCTCCGACGCAGGCGCGGAAGTGGCTTTACCAGGGGAATAGATATTGCCTTTTTATACAATGAAGCTGAATCTTCCTTTAGTTATCCCCCTCAGTGGTGCTTACAATTAAAGCCAGTAACTTCAATCTTTGAAAGCAACATATACCATTTACTTGTCAAAACTTTCAGTTTCATAAGATTTTTGTATGCATTTAAGAAGGTTAAAAATTTGGAATATAGAAAAGAAGGGAGACTTCCCCTTCCATTTGACTACCCACCTTTTGGAAGCTCAAACACAGATCCCCAATATAAAACCATTGCTGTTTATATTGACAAAATAATAATAATAATAATAATAATAATAATAATAATAATAATAATAATAATAATAAATTATTTATACCCCGCCCATCTGGCTGGGTTTCCCCAGCCACTCTGGGCGGCATCCAACAGAAATATTAAAATACGCTCATTTCTTAAAGATTAAAAGCTTCCCTAAACAGGGCTGCCTTCAGATGTCCTCTAAAAGTCTGGTAGTTGTTTTACTTTTTGACATCTGGTGGGAGGGCGTTCCACAGGGCAGGTGCCACTACCGAGAATGCCCTCTGCCTGGTTCCCTGTAACTTGACTTCTCGTAGCGAGGGAACCGCCAGAAGGCCCTCGGCACTGGACCTCAGTGTCCGGGCAGAGTGATGGAGGTGGAGACGCTC
Organism: Zootoca vivipara; assembly: GCF_963506605.1. Lineage (NCBI taxonomy): Eukaryota > Metazoa > Chordata > Lepidosauria > Squamata > Lacertidae > Zootoca > Zootoca vivipara. The sequence continues at coordinate 91,472,686 of NC_083280.1, forward strand.
CTTCAGGTATAGATGAGATATCTCCCAGAAGATCTGGGGAGGAAAATCATTCATTAATTTTTAAAAGAAATTTAAGGTGTGGTGACAAACCAAGATTCAATCTGTTTTGCACTTTCTGCCAAAATAAAGGATACTGTCTTAAGTACACCAACAGATCTTCATGGGTGGGTAGAGAGACATTGTTACTCAACTTTGGGATCACCTTCTACTTCCTCAGCCAAACCTCAGCCTCTCTTCTTTGCCTTTGGGAAATGCTGTGAGATATTCTTATTCAGACTGGATTCTGGTCTCCAGGGATAGCACAGAATGATGGGCATATTGTTATTCACCCAAGACCTTGGGGTGGGTTACATCCATGTCCAATTAAATAAATGATAAATGTAGTACAACTTTCAGTTGGGATGAATAGAGAAACACAGGTGTTTTTAGATTATATAAAGCATCGTAGTTCCAACTTCACTGGGTGTCTTTGTTTTCTTCCCAAGGCTAGGAGAGTGGTGTTAGCTGATAATGCAGAGCTGTGACAAATAATGCCGTTATGCTAGATAGTGTTTCACGTACTGGAGGAGAATAGTGCTTGAAAGTCTTTAAAGTTGACTGAGAGATTACATGCAGTTAATAATTGAGGAGTTATATAAAACTTCTCCCTAAATCCATTTAATGTTCCTGTAATCCATCTTCTCTGGTGAGCTGCAATTAAATCAGTTCTTCTCCAGTTGGCTGAAATGGTTGGGGCAAGTCCAAAACGTATTTAAATATACAATATCAGTGGTGACACCAGTGTTTTTTTTTCCTGGAAAAATAAATGCCGATACTCATCATGTAGTTGTTACAGTAAGTGCCACGCTTTTGTTGTTGTTGTTGTTGTTGTTGTTGTTGTTGTTTAGTCGTTTAGTCGTGTCCGACTCTTCGTGACCCCATGGACCATAGCACGCTAGGCACTCCCGTCTTCCACTGCCTCCCGCAGTTTGGTCAAACTCATGTTCATAGCTTCGAGAACACTGTCCAACCATCTCATCCTCTGTCGTCCCCTTCTCCTTGTGCCCTCCATCTTTCCCAACATCAGGGTTTTTTCCAGGGAGTCTTCTCTTCTCATGAGGTGGCCAAAGTATTGGAGCCTCAGCTTCACGATCTGTCCTTCCAGTGAGCACTCAGGGCTGATTTCCTTCAGAATGGATAGATTTGATCTTCTTCCATGGGACTCTCAAGAGTCTCCTCCAGCACCATAATTCAAAAGCATCAATTCTTCGGCGATCAGCCTTCTTCATGGTCCAGCTCTCATTTCCATACATCACTACTGAGAAAACCATAGCTTTAACTATAGGGACCTTTGTCGGCAAGGTGATGTCTTTGCTTTTTAAGATGCTGTCTAGGTTTGTCATTGCTTTCCCCCCAAGAAGCCACGCTTTTTAGCAACCCCAAAAAAGAGGTACCATGCAGAGGAAGAAGCCCAGGTGGAAAGGTGAATAAGGGACCGTGCTGAAGGTGAGGAATGGGTACGGAAAGAAATTCCACCAGAAGAAGAAGAAGAAGAAGAAGAAGAAGAAGAAGAAGAAGAAGAAGAAGAAGAAGAAGAAGAAGAGGAGGAGGAGGAGGAGTAGTAGTAGTTTGGATTTGATATCCAGCTTTAACATTCTCCTTTCCCTTCCTCCCCCACAACAAACACTCTGTGAGGTGAGTGGAATGGAATGGAAAGAAGGAATGGAAGGGCCCAAGATGGAGATTTTCAATGCCCCGCCCCTCTGACCCCCAGTCATGCCAACACCATCACAGGAGCTTTTGACATTGGCTTCAACCCACCAGCCAATCACACCTCACCGTCAGACGTATTTAAGCTCCGCATGGGCAAGCTGCAACTTAGCCCCGTACCAGCTGAGCTCTTATCTATGTATGCTACACATGATCCTGGCTGCATGGACATTAACAGGCAACTCTGGCCCTGAAGTGCCCTTTCCTTCACCAAAGGTGCTTTGCAGTGCAAGGGAGCACCAAGAACACACAAAGGCTTCCTTGCTCACCATCAGGGAACCTGCCTCCAGAGTGAACTGGGAGTATTGGCCGGAGGAAGGGTCCTTACAAAGTCTGGGGCAGGAAATAGTGTTTTAAAAACAAAGAGTCCAGTGAGCTGAGGGTTATTTATGAATGAGTTTCAAAGCACTGGTCCCAATGCAGACTTCCTCAGGGAGCCCACCAACATGGAAAGGGATTTGGGGGTTGTGGTAATAATAATAATAATAATAATAATAATAATAATAATAATAATAATTTATTATTTATACCCCGCCCATCTGGCTGGGTTTCCCCAGCCACTCTGGGCTGCTTCCAACAGAAAGATAAAACACAATAATCTATTAAACAGATTTAATAATCTATTAAATCTATTAATCTAGGCAGCACAATGAAAAGAAGTTGGGGGTTGTTAGGCAAGGAATATTGAATACACCCACCGGCATCATAATGCAGGCTGGCTTGAAGGTTTTGCTGAGGTATCTACTACAATCCCAAGGTCTCTTTCTTGTCATATTAGGGATAATTGCTCCAATGTCTCTTTACCCATTGACACACACCTGCCATTTTAATGCCCATTCACCCAGTTTGGATAGATCCTTTTGGATCCATTGGCTGGAATCCATTGGTTCAGGTCTTACCTTCTGGAGGAGAAAACAGGCTCGCTCCCTCTTCCATGCATTCATGGCTCGCTCTTTACACTGATCATCATTGTACTACAGAATTCAATAGTATGTTATCTATAAAACTTCTGGCTTCTCTCTCTCATGTGTGTGTGTACACGTGTCTACATACTCTCCCTAAAAAGGCATTTCCATGGTTAAGTGAGGTGCCTGATCTAGGTGGGAACAACTATAAGACATAGTATGGGAAAAGTGTGGGACCCAGGTGGCGCTGTGGGTTAAACCACAGAGTCTAGGGCTTGATGATCAGAAGGTCGGCGGTTCGAATCCCTGCAATGGGGTGAGCTCCCGTTGCTCGGTCCCAGCTCCTGCCAACCTAGCAGTTTGAAAGCACATCAAAGTGCAAGTAGATAAATAGTGACCGCTCCGGCGGGAAGGTAAACAACGTTTCCGTGTGCTGCTCTGGTTCCCCAGAAGCAGCTTTGTCATGCTGGCCACATGACCTGGAAGCTGTCTACGGACAAACGCCGGCCCCCTCAGCCTATAGAGCGAGATGAGTGCCGCAACCCCAGAGTCGGACACGACTGGACCTGATGGTCAGGGGCCCCTTTACCTTTACCTATGGGAAAAGTGTACAGAGAAGGTATTTCTCCCTCTCATAATACTAAAACCCAGGCCAGCTAATGAAGCCGTACGTTATAAGACACAGGAGAGATAAAATAAAGCACCTAGTGAAACAACAGAATTCACTCCCGTAAAAATGTAGTGATGGCCTTTAGAAGGGAATTGTTGAGGGTAAGGCTTCCAGTTTTCCCTCCGGTGTTGGATGCAGTGGGCTCTGAATGTCATTTGTTGGGGGTCACAAGTGGAGAGACTTCTGCTGCAATCAGATTCTGCTTGCAGGCTACCCCGAAGCATCCAGTCGGCCACTGTGAGAACAGGATGCTGCCCTGCATGGGCCTTTGGGCTCTTTTTTGAATACACTTGCTATTGTGTTGTTGTTTTTAAGGAAGGAAAATACCTGAGAAAATACCTGCTCCTTATTATCAGCAAGAACCTTCCCACATGACTTGCTTATATAACTGTGTCGCCACCCACAGTAGCAAATGCAGTTGGGAAAAAAAATCCTGGCTCTTGACCCAGGAACAGCAGCTCAAAGATTTTTTTTTTCCCCTCTAGAGACTCAACTCAAATGCACTCTCACTGCAAAACAGCAGGGAGCTGTAGAGTCCTTATCATGCTCTTGCGGTTTGCTAAACTAGTTTATGTGCATAGCGTTCAACCTGGCTACAGGCCGATCTCGTTTCTCAATCTAATCTCTTGATCTCATGAAAGAGCCAACATTAGCAGCCCTGAGGGGGGAGGGTCTGTTTCTGAGACATCTAATCAAACTGTGTGCCTCAAGCGGCTTGATTAAATTAATAGGTGCAGAAGGGAGGAGCATGGCTTGAACAGCACTGAACAACACTGGACACAGGCAATAATTTTTGAGAGAGAGAAAGGTAAGATAAATATCAAATGTGGTCAAAGTATAATGCTTCAAAGGCCTCGAAACTTATTTGAGTGGAAGTGACAAGGAGATAAAGGACAAGTATGTCTACCATGGGCAATAGTGGTGCTATCATACCACTTTAAATAACCCTGTCTATCTCTAGCCTGAGACTTTGATTCCCAGATTCTCACTCCTGCAACAGTCACAGCTGTAGCAAGAAAACAAATGGCATTAACAGCTATGGGAACTGTCCTCTGGATGTTCTTGGAAACTCATGGTCTTCTCTGTTGGGAGCTTCTTGATGAGTGGACACCATTGGGCAATTAATGGGCTAATTCAGGTTCTTCATCTGGAAAATCTGTGCTGTCACTCTCAAGGTTGAAGTTTGCAATCTGCAGGCTGCAAGGAGGCTTTCCTCCAACCCCCAACTCACTCCAAACCAGGGGTAGGCAACCTAAGGCCCATGAACGACAAGCTGCCTACAGGGGTCGTTTAACCAGCCCATGAGCAGCCCCCGAACCCAGCTGCCTGCTCGGCGAGTCCCCGCGTGCTGCGCTAAACCGGCTCAGTGCAGCACAGGGACTTGCTTCCACAGCGCCGGAAATCACTTCCGCGCATGCGCGGATGCCGGAAACCGTGTCTGTGCAGACACAGACGCTGGAAATTATGGGCGCACGTGCAATCCGGCCGACAGAGGGATCTCCGCTGGAGTGAACTGGCCCAGGCGAGGTAAACCTTGCCGACCCCTGCTCGAAACAATACCCACGCTGGCTTGGATTGCGGGAAGGGTACTCGCTCCCCCTGGGCAGAAGATCCTGGCTCAAGGCCATTATTTGACATACTACTATTGACAAGGTCAGAGCACTGGGTCACAATGGGGTGTGTACACACGTGCACATGTTTGTATGCGTGTCTCAGTTTAACAATATGTGGGTCTATGAGTATCAAGTATAGAATACTTATATTTGTTTGTAAGAATATAAAGGGTTGAACAAACCCAAGCAGATGCCAGCTATCTCACCTGAGAGCTTGTAGATTCTCCTTCCTTGGAAGTTTATAAGCAGAGGTTGGAAGGCCACCTGTCATGGATGCTTTAGCTGAGATTCCTGAATTGCAGGCGGTTGTACTAGGTGACTACAGTGGTACCTCGGGTTAATGACACTTCAGGTTACAGACACTTCAGGTTACAGACTCTGCTAACCCAGAAATAGTACCCCGGGTGAAGAACAGAAATTGTGCGGTAGCAACGCGGCAGCAGCGGGAGGCCCCATTAGCTAAAGTGGTACCTCAGATCAAGAACAGTTTCAGGTTAAGAACGGATCTCCGGAACGAATTAAGTTCTTAACCCAAGGTACCACTGTATTGGGGTCCCTCCCAACTCTACAAGTCTATGATTCTATGAAGTTATACATATTAACTGAAAGCTAGGGTTGATTTCAAATTATCAGGATTATGTGCTTGCTCATTTATTTACCCAGTCAACAGTTTTATATTAAAATCTTTAAGTACAACACAACAACAATAAAAAGTCAGAATCAAAATGCTAAACTAAATATTTAGCAGTGCAACCTAAAAAAAATAGCAGCCAGGAATACTTCCTGCTTAGTGTTAATGAGGAAGGGTGCCCCCTGGTGGGAAAGCTCCCCACTGCACGTGTGAGAATGAATGTTTTCCTTTTCAGCTATGATAGAAGCGTGCCTTGATGAGGGTGGCTTAATGAATGTTTAAAGGTAAAGATAAAGGACCCCTGACAGTTAAGTCCAGTCGCAGATGACTCTGGGGTTGCAGCGCTCATCTTGCTTTACAGGCCGGCGTTTGTCCGCTCCACAGTTTTTCCGGGTCATGTGGCCAGCATGACTAAGCCGCTTCTGACATAACCAGAGCAGCGCACAGAAATGCCGTTTACCTTCCCGCCGGAGCGTTACCTATTTATCTACTTGCACTTTTTGGCGTGCTTTCTAACTGCTAAGTTGGCTGGAGCTGGGACTGAGCAACGGGAGCTCACCCTGTCGCGGGGATTCGAACCGCTGATCTTCTGATTGGAAAGCCCAAGAGGCTCAGTGGTTTAGACCACAGTGCCACCCGCATCCCTAATGGGTATTGTGGTTGATCTGGAACGTAGGAGGGCCACCAAGAGTAGCCTGCTAGTGGCGGCGTCACCATTCTGTACCTGACGGATGAGCAGCTCAGCTTGAACTGGCAACCGAAGTCTCATCCTCCGGTCTACCATGTTAACACTCTCCGCATCCTGCTACAAAAGACCCAAGTTCTGAAGATGGCGCTGTGAACAGCTCCCCTCTTCGCTCTCCGCAAAAATCAGCTCGTAAGTAGCCAAATTATCGGTCTGCCTGGACTTTAACAGGGATTTAAGAAATTTCTTATCTTAGATTTCTATGCCCTTAACAAGGTGTTCCCTAAAAGACCACCTGCTGCTTCTGTCTCTGCCTCACCCGCCTCAATTTCTCACCAATCAGTCTTGGCTGAGCAGGGGAACGTGGCCCTGGAGACAACCTCTTCAGATGTTCTCAAAGAGATCTTGGGTCAATTTCAACTTTTGAAGAGAACTTAAGAACCATTAGGGATAACATTTCCGTGCTTCAAGATGTTGCCAATTTAAAAGTGGACATTTCTGGGATAAAAAAAAAGATTCAAAACAAAGAAATGAAGAAGTGAGTTCTTGTGAAACTCACTGGACATTCTGGACAAGAGGACAACATTCCTTGTAAGCCAGATGCATAGATGCAATTTTCATATAATTGACGTTAGAAAAATTCCGTATCAAGAAAACTGCTTTGTGTTTATGGCAAATCTCCTTTAAAAACTTTTATCTTTGGGGGAAGTTTTCCTGCTTGAAATAGACCAGGTCACCGTAATTCCAATACTGAAAAGGAGTTCTTCACCTCCCTCCAGCATTGTGATACTTCAGTTTCTTCACACTGAAAAGAGACATGATTCTTTTATTATTATTATTATTATTATTATTATTATTATTATTATTAAGGATTTTCATGGTTTACAAAGGTAGTACAATGTCTCGTATTCTTTCCCATGTATCGTTTTTACACATTAATCTTGGCTGTTAAGACATTAGGAAGGGTGGGAGGGGTGGCTAATACTCCAGAGGACAGGATCACACTTCAAAATGACCTTAACAGATTAGACAACTGGGCCAAAGCAAACAAGATGAATTTTAACATGGATAAATGTAAGGTACTACACTTGGGCAAAAAAAATAAAAGGCACAAATACAGGATGGGTGACACCTGGCTTGAGAGCAGTACATGTGAAAAGGACCTAGGAGTCTTGGTAGACCACAAACTTGACATGAGTCAGCAGTGTGATGCAGCAGCTAAAAAAGCCAATGCAATTCTGGGCTGCATCAATAGGAGTATAACATCTTGATCTAGGGAAGTAATAGTACCACTGTATTCTGCTCTGGTCAGACCTCACCTGGAGTACTGTGTCCAGTTCTGGGCACCACAGTTCAAGAAGGATACTGACAAGGTGGAACGTGTCCAGAGGAGGGCAACCAAAATGGTCAAAGGCCTGGAAACGATGCCTTATGAGGAACGGCTTAGGGAGCTGGGTATGTTTAGCCTGGAGAAGAGAAGGTTAAGGGGTGATATGATAGCCATGTTCAAATATATGAAAGGATGTCATATGGAGGAGGGAGAAAGATTGTTTTCTGCTGCTCCAGAGAAGCGGACACGGAGCAATGGATTCAAACTACAAGAAAGAAGATTCCACCTAAACATTAGGAAGAACTTCCTGACAGTAAGAGCTGTTCGGCAGTGGAATTTGCTACCCAGGAGTGTGGTGGAGTCTCCTTCTTTGGAGGTCTTTAAGCAGAGGCTTGACAGGCATATGTCAAGAATGCTTTGATGGTGTTTCCTGCTTGGCAGGGGGTTGGACTGGATGGCCCTTGTGGTCTTTTCCAACTCTATGATTCTATAATTCTAAAGGAGGGAGAGGTGGGTGGGCTGGGGAACCGATATTTCTATTTTCCTTGGTATGTGTAGGGGTTCAGTGTCAGCGTTGGTCGTGCAGGTTCTCTGTTCGCTTGTGCTCCTTTGTTGGTGAGAGAGGTCGGGGGTTGGCGTAGGAGGCGCTTGTTCATTTGTGTTTGGCTGTGGTGATCTTTGGTTTCTTGCATGAGTGGGGTGGGCGGGTGTTTTGATTAGGTTAGCCATATTGATTTGTATGCTGATGGTAGGTTTTTGTCATTGTCTTGTTGGGCTGTGTAGGTGATGAAGGGGAACCATACTGGCGTGAAGGTGTCTTCTTCCGTTTGTCCCCGTGTCAGTTTCAGCTTACTGGTTAGTTTTTTCTAGTAGGGCTGTTTCCCATACTACTTGATACCATTGGTCCATGTTTACTCCTGACAGGTCTTTCTAAAAAATGTTGTCCAAAATCTTTTTCTTTTTCTTCTTCTTCTTCTTCTTCTTCTTCTTCTTCTTCTTCTTCTTCTTCTTCTTCTTCTTCTTCTTCTTCTTCTTCTTCACTTTTTAACTTTCTTTTCCTTGTTCTGGGCATATCGCCAAGAAGCAGATAACACTCAGCTTAATCATCCATATAATAATATGCAGAACTCAGCCAAACTACTGCAGTATTAGCTATGTGAATTGTCTAGATTCTAGAACTGACAGTTGTGCACAACGCCACCCCGTATAAGGAACACTGCAAGATTCAGAAAGCAAAATATCCCAAATATGTTGCTAAACGAGTTCAGAGTTTATTGCTCGGTATGTTACAATGAATGCCTTGGCTAGAAGAACAGTATCAAAATACAAAATACACAAAGAAAATTAGAATTGGATTGTAAATTTCATGGCAGCTGGGTACAAAAAAAAATAAAAAATAAAAATTCACATTAGCTCCCAGAGATATTTATGGCTTGCATTTCCGAGAGAGACATTCACACTGTCTGGCGCTAAAAACTTCATGCTGTACTATGGAGCCATTGGCACAGCGGAGGGGCACTCGTATGGACTCTGTCTCTGTAGCCGAACAACAGGTGCACCGATCTTCAATGCTGTTCAGTGTAATGTTATAAATGGCTCTGCTTGTGCATTTGCCCTGGAAGTGAAATTAGAAATATTTTATTCCTGCGACACTGTTTCCAGGATAAAATGTTCTGACACAACAATTGCTCATCCAGTCTCTGGGGAATTAGTTTTGTAAAAGGTCGGGTGCAGACAGAAGGCCATCTCTCTATAAAGCATGGTTTGCAAATCGGACTCTGGCTGCAGCATCTACACTCCTCCCAGACAAAAAAATCTACCTTATTTGCCTAAACCATGGCTTAACATGACATCATGCCCACTAAAACTGAACGGAGCAGCCGTGTTCAGCTGTAATAGCCTTGCCAACAACTTCTTGGAAAAACTTCAGTCATTAATATGGAGACTGACAGGCATCTAATTGGACTCAGTGTTTCTGATCATTACCTGGATGCCTCCCATTCTATTCCTGCAGATTTATGTAGTAAATCCGCATTTATTGATTAGATAGGCTATTTATTGCTATAAAACCCTCATGACACACAGAACATTTTTATGTATAAACAATGTTCACAAAGTATTATAGACCACTGGGGAAGTAAATGTTTTGTATTCAGAAGCTTCCCTCCCCACCTGACACCCTTTGTGTCTCTCGTTCAAAAGGCTTTTCTCTTGGCTAGCAGCACAGAGTCACAATGACTGCTACCTCACCTCCATCCCAGAACTATGAAGGAAAGAGTAAAGATCAGGCATTGGCAAACTCAGCCCTCCAGATGTTTTGGGAATACAACTCCCATCATCCCTAGCTAACAGGACCAGTGGTCAGGGATGATGGGAATTGCAGTCTCAAAGCATCTGGACGGCCGAGTTTGCCTATGTCTGGTAAAGATAGTTGGATTGGCTCCAATCTAGAGGCACAGAAGGGAGGCCTAATATAAATGTAAACCCCAATGGCCATTGCAATTGGGTAAGTAGCAGGAGAAGAGATGATTAATATTTTCCCTATTGGTCATCCTTCCACTACAGTGGTGCCTCGCAAGACAAATTTAATTTGTTCCGCGAGTCAATTCGTTTTGCGAAAAATTCATCTTGCGAATCATGGTTTCCCATAGGAATGCATTGAAATTTCCTTTTTTGCCCATAGGAACGCATTAATTAAATTTCAATGCATTCCTATGGGGAAAACGCGATTCGCGAGACGAATTTTTCACAAAACGAATTCATCTTGCGAGTCACCAAGAAAAATTCGTCTTGCAGGGCATTCGTCTTGCGAGGTACCATTGTACAGTGATTGCTCCCTTCCCCACCCATGGTGTTTATACTGAGAAGTAAACCCCTCGAGTTGCTTTTCTTTATGCAAAGTGGCCCTGGGGCTTTGTTTTAGGGTCTCTTCGTGTGTAGTTTGTCCCTGACTATATGCCCACACTTAGCAAGCCTTATTTCCTTGGAAGATTTTAAATTGCTGCTTATGCTGCAGCTCAGGCTGGGCAGAAGACAGGGAGACTGACTGTCGCTGTGTACACATTCCTGTTTACTCTGTACCCAGTGTGCTCCCACTGGTGGTTTGGAAGCAGTGCACATTTTAAGTCACAACCCATATCTATCCCGGATCTATTCTGCCATTGTCTATTTTGATGCTTCTCCACCCCCCACCCCCCACCCCCGCCAAACCAACTTTGATCAATATTGAGAAACAGAATGATCTGGGTATGTTTCAAGCTGGCAATGTGTACAGAGCCAGAAAATTCTGTTCCAGAAAGGAAGGAACATGCCTTTCTGCAGCCTGCTCTCTGTGAACTGATGCTAGGACGTGTCATAAATTGTCTGCAGCAGGCACGTCCAACAGGTAAATCGTGATCTACTGGTAGATCACTGGATGTCTGTGGTATATCACTGCTAGTCACTGGCACCCCAAAAAAGCTCACCCAAAATTTTCCTCCTCCCTAAAAAAAGCTGAACAACTATGACCTGAAGCCCTAAACAAAAATGGGCCTCCCTCCCTCCTAAAAGAAGCTCAACAGGTTTGACCTAAACCCCCCAAAACAGGGCTTCCCTTCCTTAAAAAAACTCAACAGCGTTGACCTGAACCCCCCCAAAGAGGGTAGATCACTCCCAGTTTTTAACTCTGTGAGTAGATCACAGTCTCTTGGGAGTTGGCCACCCCTTGTCTACATAAATATCTCCTCCAACTTTGCTCACCCAGAGTTCATGAAATGGGTAAGGATAGGTTACCTCACAGTAGTGGATATTCAGCTGGCTTTCATTCACACAGTCGGCCACTTTCACATATTCCAGTCTGCCTGTGATTTGCTTGCATTCTGGCTCTACACCTAAAGAGCAAAGAAAAGTGCAGTGGTAGCATCTGTAAGAAAGAGGCATGCATCCTGACATTCTATAAAAAGGTAAAGGTAAAGGAACCCTGACAGTTAAGTCCAATCGCGAACAACTCTGGGGTTGCAGCGCTCATCTCGCTTTACTGGCCGAGGGAGCCAGCTTTGTCCGCTCCGCAGACAGTTTTTCCGGGTCATGTGGCCAGTCATGTGGCACAACGGAACACCGCAACCAGAGCAGCGCACGGAAACGCTGTTTACTCTACTTGCACTTTTGGGGGTGCTTTCGAACTGCTAGGTCGGCAGGAGCAGGGACCGAGCAACAGGAGCTCACCCTATCGTGGGGGATTTCGAACCGCCAACCTCCTGATTGGCAAGCCCGAGAGGCTCAGTAGTTTAGACCACAGCACCACCCTACACTGCATGCCAAAACAGTAAGCCATCTTCTGTGACACTAGTGGGCAGAGCTTGACAGGGTAAATATTGTTGGGTTCTATGGGTGGATTGACATGACCAAACCATGTGCTGCATGTCACATGAGCAGCTCTTCTTTTTCTTTTCTTTTTTCTTTAAAAAAAAAACAATTTATTAGATTTTCCAATTAAACACATTTAAACAAAAACAAACCACACATACAATCACATACACAACAACACATAATAAACATAATAAACACAAATTTTTCTTCTTAACATCTTATCAATCCTTACAATTTTCTTGCTCTGCTGAGCTTTGACTTCCCTCCCTCCCCCCATTGGGTTTTCTTATTCACTCCTATCTCGCAGTTCCTTTTATTGCATCTACTTAAAGTCAATTCGTAGGATTTATTTCAGTCCTGCAAGTGTCTTTAAATTTCTACAGTTTTTTTCCCATATAGTCCACAAATTTACTCCAATCCTTTTGGAACCTTGACTCTCCCTGGTTTCAGATCCTGCTAGTCAGTCTTGCTAATTCCGCATAGTCCATCATTTTCGTCTGCCACTCTTCAATCGTCGGTAACTCCTGAGTTTTCCATTTTTGGGCTAACAAAGTCCTAGCCGCAGTTGTCACGTACATAAATAATACTTAATCTCCTTTCATTATCTCTTGTCCTATAATTCCCAGTAAAAAAGCTTCTGGTTATTTGGGGAAAGTATATTAAAAACTCTTTTCCATTTCATTATATATCATTTCCCAAAATCTTTTAATTTTATCGCATGTCTGAGCAGCTCTTCTCCATGTGGTGGCAATAAGGCTGTCAATGCTTTAATAACTACCACCAGTAATAAAGCTGTGTGCCACAAGGCGGTCTACAGCGAATCCCATCACACAGGCCATTGACATGTGTGGGTGTTAGCATCCATATTGCCCATCCTCACTAACGCATGTACTCTTTGGGACCCATGCAGAAATGCTGCTGTGGGCCTCACAGGTCTGATGGCTTCCTTCCTTCTGTGTCCTGAGCTCTGACAAATCTTGGCAGTGTCCAGGAGACTCAAATCTATGGTTATCTGAATCAGATGCTCAATAGGGACAGTTTGTTTTGTTTTGTGAATGTTTAAATGATCCCAAATGCCTTCTTTTGGTCCATCATAATAGCCAATTATATTGATGCATTACATGGCTGCATTATAATCAGAAATGTAAAAAAATTGCAGATTCCTTTAACGGAGGAAGTTGCACCTCTCCAGGATAGAGCTGCGCAATTTAGACCAAGGTTTACATTCAATCAATCCACAAAAACCCCACTATTCAGGCATCATGAATTGGTACAGAAAATTGAAAAAGCGGATGTGTGTGCAAAGCACAAATTAACGGTAGAGCATTGTCTAATCTTAAATATTATGTGATATTTCAATCAGCTGACAAAGGATGGGCTTTACTAACTTTGAACAGAACCTGATAATCCACAAAAAAACCAAAAATAATTGTGATCCCTTTCATATATGAATGATATACTAGGAAAATCAGAGGTATGTGATTGTCAAATCAATAAAGCAACCAACCTATATAGTGTTAGGCTGGCTTCATGTTCTCATAATGATGTGAACAGAACCTTTGAGACATTGCTAGCAGAAGAAATTGGAGGCTGATGTTCTGTATGCAATTAATTGCCTCGTTGGGAAATGTTTTTTGAACCCCATTGACAACAAACTGTATACATACAAAACTGTAACACAAAAGGAGTGGTGTGTGCTCTTCTGTGTCTCTGTAATGAGATCTATGTGGGAACAACAGTGAGATCCATCAAGGTTCGCATCTGTGAGCATTAAAGCTGCATTAGGAACCATAGAATACAAGCTCCCATTATCCAGCCATTTCCAGAATATGGATGTATTCAGGAAGGCCTAAATTTTTCTGCCTGGAAAAGATCCGTGCCAAAGGATTACAATTCCATCAGAAATTCCTGCAGAAAGAACTATATTGGATGTAGACTCCGAATACAAAATCCTCCAGGGGTTTAAATTAAAATATGAACTGGATGGGTAATGTTATGAATTGTCTATAAAAGGAGATTCTGGCTGCATAAAGGCCATAGACGTCTGAGTATACATATAAGTATTTGTTCATGCTCTTTCAGTAATGCGCTCTGTATGTAACTATGTTTTGAAATGGAGGGTTAGTTGCTGCCGCATCAGCACAGTTTGTTGTAAATAGGGTTGCCGTATTTCAAAAAGTAAAATTCCTGACAGCTGCAAAGTTGTTGACTTTTTAAAAAGAAGACCTAACCTAAAAATAGTGATTTAAAAGCTTTTTGAGCTGTTTCCACTGCTTTTTCCATTGCGTTGCCATACACCTGGGTTTTCCCTGACATTTTGCCAATTCGGCAAAATTTTCCCGGCACCATTTTTACACTGAAAACCAGGACATGTCAGGAATTTTCCTGATGTATGGCAAGCCTAGTTGTAAAAAACTTTAAAACAGAGATTTAGAAATGGAGATTTAGGGCTCAATAGCTGGTGTTTATAAAATGAATTTTAAAAGATGACCTAGATTGCATGTGGCAGTTAAGAGACGGAATGAAAATTTGATTTTGTTTGCATTTTAATAAAAAAAACTATTTAACTTACACTTCTCAAACCAGTATGTAAACCAAAATACACCTATCCTTCAAAATTTGCACTTATTTGAATCTTGCAATGCAACTCTCCAACCAAGCGATGCGTATAAATATAGATGTATTATTGGGAAATGTGCATAAAACACACAGTAATATATTAGCAAAAATAACACATGAAATGTATTTTACTTGGGGAAATTGCTTGCAAAAATGTGCATATTAATTAAACCAGCATACAAAAATATATTTGATAGGAGAAAACTGCATTAAATGGGGAGGATTTTTTTAAAACCACATATTGCTGCAGAAATGTGAAGGACTGAATTTAAGATGGGAAAATATTCGGAGAACTAAAATACAAACTCATCCATTCGTAGTGATGGAGTACCCAAATAAACTAAGTATTTTTTTCAGTTATTTCTAGCGTTGCATTTAAAATAGTTTACTACTGTATTTGTCAATTGGGCACGACCAGTACAGGAAATCTTATCTGTAGTAGCAATTTTACCCTTTTACATCACTATGACTGTCACCAGGTGAGAGGCTCTTAAAAAGGGTTCTGCAAAGGCACTGGCAAATGCATGAAGCAGCATTATTGCACTGAATTCCAAATCTGCTCATTTATACAAGCCACAAAAGAAAACACATCCTGCACCAGATTCTTTTTTTTCGGGACTATGGTTGTGCTAAATGTATTCACGTTGAAAGGTGTGTGTTTTCTGAATGAGTGTCAGAGCTGAGTTCTCCTCCACTGTCCCTTCTTCCTTCTGCTGTTGGCCAACTTCACTGTGACGTTCCTGGCTTGTATTAAGCAAGAATTCCCTGTTATTTCCATACCAAGGAACAATGGCTCAATGTCAGTTAAAGCAAAGGTAAAAGGACCCCTGACTATTAGGGTCCAGTCGCGGACGAATCTGGGGTTGCACGCTCATCTCGCATTATTGGCCGAGGGAGCCGGCGTATAGCTTCCAGGTCATGTGGCCAGCATGACAAAGCCGCTTCTGGCGAACCAGAGCAGCACACGGAAACGCCGTTTACCTTCCTGCTGGGCCTATTTATCTACTTGCACCTTGACGTGCTTTCGAACGGCTAGGTTGGCAGGAGCAGGGATCGAGCAACGGGAGCTCACTCCGTCATGGGGATTCGAACCACCGACCTTCTGATCGGCAAGCCCTAGGCTCTGTGGTTTAACCCACAGCGCCACCCGCGTCCCTTCAGTGTCAATTAGGAAGCCACAAACTCTTTTTATGTCTGAACCTGGGTACTCTGGTTTAATACGGTCTAGGATCTTCATGCCAAAACTGATACATGATAAGGTGGGGCGAGGGGGGGGGTGAGTCATGGCACCTTGAACTTGGACTGTGATTTGGTGCCCCATTTTCTCTTGGCTGCTGCTACTTCTTGTTGCCATTTCCCTTCCTTTTGTCTGCTCTCATTGCCATCATAAGACTCATTTGCCCAAGCTGTCATTTAATCCTGTCGTTTGGCAGTGGCTTCCTATGTGGTTTTAAGTGTCAGTGTTAGGAAATAAGGAAATACAAGAATATCATTGCGAGACCAGGCAGATGTGTTCACAAGTGCCAAAAATGGCTATAAAGAGGAGGTCCTTTTTCAACATTTGCAGAAACCAACATGAAAAGAGGCAGGTGGTTTTGACTTAGCCCTAGAACTGACATGTTGGTCCTAAAAGCAACTTTTGGACCTCTGTAATGTTCGTTGGAATTTTGCCTCCATTTTCACTGGATTCCCTCAACCTTGAATTAGTAGAAAATCCAATCAGAAAAACGATATTGGTCAAATTTTGGACTTTTCAACATATTTAGCATCATCCTATAAAAAGCTTTTCATTAGTAGATGAAAGCCAGAACTGGGAGATTACAGTTAGGAGATTTAAAAAAAATTATTTGCTTTGCTGTTCATTTTCTGCAGTGTTTCTCTCTTTGAGCCTTTTCAGTATTGCATTCACATCTGTTTTATGTAATGGTTAATTGACTATTTTCAGTAATAGTCACTGTGCAGATAAAAAAAACACCTCTTAATTAAATTAACCTGTGAGCACTTTACAGTGATAGTCTATTATCTCAAGAGCTCCGGTGACTTTTATTTCTTAAAACTGGAACTTGCTGATATATGGACAGGCAACGGCAAGAAATGATCTTGGAATAAATTCCTCAAACTGGGGTTTTGTTACAGCAGTTACTGTGGCTACATAGGGATGGCCATCTTTTATTTATTGGCACATGAAAAGAACAAAAAGTAAGAGGAGAGAGCATGGCGGGTGAAGAGGTGCTGACATTTTGACCTTCAAAGGAGGGATAGTTTTCAGTGATAAACAAATTCTATAATTATCCACCATATAACTTGACAACTGACGCCTTTATTTGAGGTCATGTTGAAGAATTGGTTTGGAGACTGATCCAGGCAAAAGAAGAAAATCAGGGTAAAGTCTCCACTTTAATAAATATAGTGTTTCCTAAACTTTTGGCAGTGGGAATCATACTTTTACAGCTCAAAAGGTTTATGCTTTAGAGAAGGCAATTAAAACCAAAACCAAAAACAACCCCCCTGACCTTCTGAGGAAGGGACTTTCTTGCCTGCAGGCATTTTTTTTCCTGCAGGAGTCATTGACCAGGGTTGTGCCTCTTGGCAAGAAGGAGGAAAGCTCTGTAACTTATTTAGCCTCCACTGTGGGGGTGATACCTGCATCTCTCTGTTTTATGCTTTGTTGTAAAAACCAACAAAAAGCAAAAGGAAAAACCATACATCTACGTCACTTGTTACACCAAATACAAAATAAACAAAAGAATAAAATCATCTGTTTTGACGGTAAATCTTCTTTAGGTACATCTAACTTCCCGTCTTCTCCATGCTTCTTTTAATATTTACAAACTTATTGCATAAATCTATCTGTTCATTTTATATTAAAGTATTATTCTCTTATACCCTTGTTTCTTACTTAGTACAACTACAGAAGTTATTTGAAGGCTGCGACCGTGTTCATACTACAAGAATTGATCTTAAGATATGATTTGAAAACCTTCTGTTTTGCAATAAATACTTGTATTGACTTATCTTTCATTTTTTCAATGATTGGGCTAGCTCTGCATATTTGGCTAGTACAGTGGTGCCTCGCTAGACGAATTTAATTCATTCCACGGGTCTTTTCTTATAACGAAAAATTCGTCTAGCGAATCCCATAGGAATGCATTGAATTTTTTTGAATTATTTTTTTTTTTTGCCCATAGGAACGCATTAATTGAATTTCAATGCATTCCTATGGGAAACCACGATTCGCTAGACGAATTTTTCATAAAACGAATTTGTCTAGCATGGCAACCTTTTGTTAAGCGGAAATTTCGTTAAGCAGGGCATTCGTTAAGCGAGGCACCACTGTATTTGTAACCATTCTGACCTGGAAGGGATTTTATCACTTTTCCACTATTAAGATTCTCGCTGCGACTGTGGCGTATAAAAAAAACTTCTTTTACATTCTTAGGAATGTCTGATCCTGTCATTCCAAGTAGAAATGCTTCTGGTCTTTTTAAAAACGAAACCCTAAACTTTTTAAAAAGTTCTATATAGACGTCGTCCCAGAAGATCTTACTTTTTTTACATAGCCACCACATGTGGAACATAGTACCAGTTTCTACTCCGCATCTCCCACAAGTTCTAGATACATTTTTGAAAGCTTCCAAAAATGGGGGTTACCTGCATCTCAGGGTGCCATATCTCTGTGTCAGAAAGTATTCTGCAGTCCAATCACATCCAATACAGACAAAATGGAATCGAGCCAAGTGATTCAGTGTGGTGTAGTGGTTTGAGTGTTGGACTAAGACCTGGGAGACCAGGGTTCAAACCCTAAGCAAGCCATGAAACTTGCTGGATTTCCTGCCTCACAGAGTTGCTGTGAGGATAAAGTCAGCAAACGGGAACTAAGTGTGCCACCTCGAGCTCTTTGGAGGAAAAGTGGAACACATACGTAAAGGTAAAGGGAAAGGGACCCCTGACCATTAGGTCCAGTCGTGACCGACTCTGGGGTTGCACGCTCATCTCGCATTAGTGGCTGAGGGAGCCGGTGTATAGCTTCCAGGTCATGTGGCCAGCATGACAAAACCGCTTCTGGCAAACCAGAGCAGCACATGGAAACGCCGTTTACCTTCCTGCTGTAGCGGTTCCTATTTATCTACTTGCATTTTGACGTGCTTTCGAACTGCTAGGTTGGCAAGAGCTGGGACCAAGCAACGGGAGCTCACCCCGTCACAGGGATTCGAACCGCCGACCTTCTGATCAGCAAGCCCTAGGCTCTGTGATTTAACCACAGCGCCACCTGGGTCCCACATACGTAAGAATACATAAAACACATGCAGCTACCCAAACAGCTACTTACATGTTTTGCAGCAAGTGTTGTCAAGGTTTGCGACTTTACCCTAAAAAGAGAACACATATTTAAAATATGTTAAAATATATGGAAGCCACCCAGAGTGGCTGGGGCAACTCAATATGGGTGGGGTACGAATATTAATAGTCTCTTTCAGGGGTACCAACTTGAATAAATAATTGGGGGGGGGAGTAAGTAAGCCCTACCCTGCATAAACGATCACAAGATGCACACACACTTTTTTTTAAGGCCTTGCCCATCAACTGAGGGAAGGAGAGGCCGTCTTCCTTAAATATATTATTTAAAACATTCAGAAAATAATTAAAATTAACAATAAGCTAAAAAGAGATTAAAACCCTTGTAAATATTCTGTATATCTGAGTTGTCTTATCTAAAAACAGAAAATGTTTTAGCAGATGAAGGTGCCTGCCTGGTGTCAGTAGGCAGGAGGCCCGAAGTGTGGGTGCTGCCACACTAAAATATGGATTTCATACAATTGCACAATGTGGCACCTATAGCAAGGCCAAATCAAAGCAGCAGAGTGCTTGTGTTGCTCTGCATGGACCAGGCAGACAAACGGTGCTGTAATAATCATCACCTCACTGCATACCTGCCAAGTCGCTGTCAGAGAAATAAGGGACCGGGCCGGAAATAGCAGACCGGAAGTAGCGCTGCCACCATTTTGGAACTGGGCAGAGCATGCTCAGAAGTGACTTTTGATGCTGCTTTGCCCAGTTCCAAAATGGCCGCCGTGCCAGAAGTTGCACTGCAGCCATTTTGGAACTGGGCGGAGCAGCATCAAAAGTCGCTTCTGAGCATGCTCCGCCCAGTTCCAAAATGGCCGCCGCGCCAGAATAAACCGGGGGAAAACAAAAAAATCCGTTTTTTCAGTTAGGAACAGCTGGAAAAACGGGGATTTCCCGGGGAAAACGGGAGACTTGGTAGCTATGCCTCACTGTGCGATCTATTCAATAGGGCACTCGGCTCATTACTTACTCCTTCAGACAGACATTTGTTGGTATCAAATGGTGGGCAAGCAGTGATTCTCTTTTCCCAGGTGAAATCTCCTTTCATATTGACTTTGCAATAATGGGTGTCGCACCCGTCCTGGATCATTTCAGCTGGCTGTGAAAAAAACAGAATGTCCAGTTATACAAATTATTGTCATCATTACCACCATCAAGTTGTATTTGTCTCCCTCTCTCCCTCCCTCCCTACAGCAAGCAGACGAAAGTCTCAAGGTCAGCTCGTATTTCTACCAACCAGGGATTATTCACCAGATGCTGAGTGTGGAACAGTCCCATGCACTCCTGGTCATCTACTTGTGGCAAAAGGTGGGATCTTTGGATTTAATAAAGAAATAAATATGAATATTTTTTGGAGGTTGAAGTGTTGTGGTAACTGGCCATGTATACTCATGGTATGCGTAACATGTTCAGCAGAATTCATCTTGTGGGGGTATAGAGAGCTCCACTGTTCCCTCCAGATAAAGGTAAAGGGACCCCTGACCATTAGGTCCAGTCGCGGACCGACTCTGGGGTTGCGGCGCTCATCTCGCTTTACTGGCCGAGGGAGCCAGCATACAGCTTCCAGGTCATGTGGCCAGCATGACTAAGCTGCTTCTGGCGAACCAGAGCAGCGCACGGAAACGCCATTTACCTTCCCGTCGGAGTGGTACCTATTTATCTACTTGCACTTGACATGCTTTCGACCTGCTAGATGGGCAGGAGCAGGGACCGAGCAACGGGAGCTCACCCCATCACAGGGATTCAAACCAATGACCTTCTGATTGGCAAGCCCTAGGCTCAGTGGTTTAACCCACCACAGTGCCACCCGCATCCCAGGTTCCCTCCAGATACACAGTGTATTTGTGTGGAGAACATGTATAAACCAGCCCCTTATTGTTCATGCTCAAAAAGCAAGAAGCCAAGCAAGACAATACCTTTTGCCTATCTTCCCTCCATTCTCCCCCTTTGTCTGTAAGTGGGATACCTTCCACCTGAAGGAGCGTCTCCACCCCCATTGTTCAGCCCAGACACTGAGGTCCAACACCCAGGGCCTTCTGGTGGTTCCCACACTGCGAGAAACGAAGTTACAGGGAACCAGGTAGAGGGCCTTCTCAGTAGTGGTGCCCACCCTGTGGAACGACCTCCCGTCAGATGTCAAGGAAATAAACATCTATCTGACTTTTAGTAGACACCTGAAGGCATCCCTGTGCATGGAAGTTTTTAAAGTTTTTTGAATTTTAATCTTTTGTTGAAAGATGCCCAGAGTGACTAGGGCCACCCAGTCAGATGGGTTGCATATAAATAAAATCATCACCATCTTTTTTTTGTGTATCTCCTGTTGCAAGTTCCTTACAGTAGTTGTCTAAGTGCCTCTTAAGCAAAAGGGACTCTATCCTGTATATAAAGGTAAAGGGACCCCTGACCATTAGGTCCAGTCGTGACCGATTCTGGGGTTGCGCACTCATCTCACATTATTGGCCGAGGGAGCCGGCGAATAGCTTCCAGGTCATGTGGCCAGCACGACAAAGCCACTTCTGGCGAACCAGAGCAGCACATGGAAACGCCGTTTACCTTCCCGCTGTACGGGGGAATACCTTCCCGCTATTTATCTACTTGCACTTTGAGGTGCTTTCGAACTGCTAGGTGGGCAGGAGCTGGGACCGAGCAACGGGAGCTCACCCCGTTGCAGGGATTCGAACCGCCGACCTTCTGATCAGCAAGCCCTAGGCTCAGTGGTTTAACCACAGCGCCACCTGGGTCCCTCATCCTGTATGTAGTTAACACTATAAATAATACACAACAGTACTGCTACTGCTGCCACCAAGACACAAGGAACTGGACTTCTTGTTGCCTTTTCATCTGGAGTTTGAAATGGCAGGAAATGTTCTTGCAGAAGCCCCTGTCTTGTCAATGGAATATAGGCTAGAGTGGAATCTTCCACACAAACTGCATTCACTCGGCGTTATCGTGGACCCAGTTTTACCGTAGGTGAAATCCACTCACCTTCAGGGAAATGATGGTTCTGTTCCTTAGCTGTATGGAACATGCAGAGGGCAAACACTTGCCGCAGCAGGAGCCAGAGACTTTTTCCATCCTGTAATTCTGCAAAGAAATAAAACAGATGATTTCACTGAACCTCAGTCTTCACCAACATCACATCTAAAGTGCAGTGGCCCTGCCTCACTTCACGGCCATACTCGACTATGGCATTCCAATAGATTGAAGCCACATCATCTGTAACCTAGTGGGCATGCCATTCACGAGACGGTCAAATCCATTCTCACACCCGTGGCTCATGTCCCTTGCGGGGAGACACCCCATAGCATTATGTAGTTACTGGGTTACAGATGACGATCAGTGGGAGGCAATTCTGTGCTGAAAATTTTTGTGTGGCAAATCCGATCCTCTTCAAGGAGGGTACGCATTGCGCTTGGGCCCCCAGGGGTCTCCCAGCTCCTGGGGTGGGCAAGGCTATGCCCTGCTCCACTCTGGTTGGTCGTTTTGTGGTCACTTGATCCCTAAAGCCAATGGCTTGGCTTGGGGAGTGGCCGCAAAACATTATTGAATCCTTGCGTGATGTTTGCTGGACCTCTTTGCCTTTGCACAGTGGATCACCCGCCCACCCACCCCCTTTTATCTGGTGTGTTGGCCTTCCTATGGATGTTGTTGGTTGCCTGTTTTGCAATAGGGGCCTGGTAGGAATTTTTCCATCTGGCAGATTGGCAGAGCCATTTGGTTTTTGCCTACTGCGTAGCAATTGTCACAACCTTGTAAGGTTTGGTGGTTAAGGATTGGATCAGCAATGTGTGGGGAGGGGAAGTGCGGCAATCACCTGCCCCTCCAAGCTCAAGGGTATTCTGTTAAAGGAATCAGGGGTTTGCCTGGGCCTTGTCCGAAACCCCGTGGAAGGGGCTAGGGCCATACCAGGACCCCACGGGGGCAGACTCAAGTCAGTTCGCATCGGCGGGGCTCCCTCTGGTGGTGTTTCACCCTTTTATCAGATTCCCCGCGATGCGGGTGTGAGTCTGATATAGTTTGGATTATTCCACTGCCTAAGCCAATACCACTCACATTCTGTATTCAAGAATGTTGTGCCCAATAACTTAAATTAAAATGCAATGTCACTGTGTCTTCATTTTTGCGGGTGATTGGGGATCTCGAAGTGCAACTGTTCTGCAACAATAACCTGAGAATCTGTCCTTAGAAGTCACACATTTGTCGTCATTTATAACAACACATAGGGATGCAGGTGGCGCTGTTGGTTAAACAACAGAGCCTAGGGCTTGCTGATTAGAAGGCCGGCAGTTCGAATCCCCGTGAAGGGGTGAGCTCTCGTTGCACGGTCCCAGCTCCTGCCCACCTAGCAGTTCGAAAGCACGTCAAAGTGCAAGTAGATAAATAGGTACCGCTCTGGCAGGAAGGTAAACGGTGTTTCCATGCACTGCTCTGGTTTCGCCAGAAGCAGCTTAGTCATGCTGGCCACATGACCTGGAAGCTGTACGCCGGCTCCCTCGGCCAATAACATGAGATGAGCGCTGCAACCCCAGAATCAGTCACGACTGGACCTAATGGTCAGGGGTCCCTTTACAACAACACATACATAAATACTGTGTGCAATGTTGCTTTGGGGGAGATTGGCAAAGGCCTATTTTTATTCCTTCCCCCCTCTTCCTTCCCTCCTCCATGATTTCATCATTTCATGAGGAGGGATTGGGCTCAGAGGAAGCTTCCCTGGAGTCTAATCCCTCTTTTCAACAGCTGCTTTCAGGGATGAAGTAAATGTTAAGACCTCCCTTCATCTCTGAAGCAAGTCTTGTGGGAACAGAACTGGGCACAGAATAGGAAATCTATACTGAATGACGTTGAAGGGGTTCTGCCTTTACACAAAAACTAAATGAGCAAATCTGAATGGCAAAGGGCCTACATAAGAAAAATGACATTTTAAAAAAAATAACAATAATGGCTGTATTTCCAGCATGTAAAGATTTAAAGTGTCCAGTCCATCCAGGAACTCTGAGAAATGTAGGAGTCCCTAGAAACCTTGGATGCTGCTGCTGCTGCTGCACACACGTGTGAAGTTTCTACCAGTAAAAGCTGTGTTCCATGAACTGGTAAGTTAGAGGGAGAATTTCAGCAAGGTTCTGAGCCGATCATGCTGCAACCTAACGTCCCCGCCAGTTTGGGATGCATCCACCATGAAAACAGTCATTTCAGGTGTTTAGAAATGTTTTCTTACTTAAGCCATTTTAAACAGATCCTTTACCTAATTGCATGTGGAAAAATGCAAAATGCATCTCTAACAAAGTTCAATAAAAAAATAAAGCACACACTAAATATGTAATAATATTCCGTTCTGAGCCAACCGGAGTGAAGGAACATGGGAAATTTAGGTAAGAATTGCGGCTGTGATTAATGAAAGAGAGCCTTGAAAATTATATGGCAGCAGCTGTCAAGTATATAGAAAGACCCTGAGCATATTCTCCTTCTCCTTCTTCTTCTATTAGAAACATTTAACACTTTTTGCAGACCATGTGCTTTAACTTCTACTTTTCTTTATGGCAGGGCCCTTTTAATTCTGCTTCAGGTATTTATTGCCTTATTTCATAAAATTTGTATACCACCTAGGTAAAGGTAAAGGGACCCCTGACCATTAGGTCCAGTCGTGACCGACTCTGGGGTTGCGCGCTCATCTCGCATTATTGGCCGAGGGCTGAATGATGGGGGTAGAGACGCTCCTTTGGGCAATTAGCTTCATCCACTAATTATTTACTGAAGGCAAATGAGTGCCACAAATCTAACTCTTCGGGATTGGCACAGTCCTTAAATTGCAACAAAACCTTAACTTAAACTTAAAGGAAAAGGTAAAGGGACCCCTGACTTTTAGGTCCAGTCGTGACCGACTCTGGGGTTGCGCGCTCATCTCGCATTATTGGCCGAGGGAGCCGGCGTATAGCTTCCAGGTCATGTGGCCAGCATGACAAAGCCGCTTCTGGCAAACCAGAGCAGCACACGGAAACGCCGTTTACCTTCCCGCTGTAGCGGTTCCTATTTATCTACTTGCATTTTGACGTGCTTTCGAACTGCTAGGTTGGCAAGAGCTGGGACCAAGCAACGGGAGCTCACCCCGTCACAGGGATTCGAACCGCCGACCTTCTGATCAGCAAGCCCTAGGCTCAGTGGTTTAACCCACAGCGCCACCTGGGCCCCTAGTGTTATTTAAAAAGCAAAACAAAAACAAAACCCTGAAGCAGTATGGAAATCAGTGGTACTGTATGAAAAAGCACATAGTTAATTTATATGGTCCAACCAACTCCTGTGGCACAAAACGCATGTTGCACTTTTCCATGAATTTTGTTAGAGTTTGTGACTGTGAGTGTGCGTCTTTTAACAGAGGTGTGAGAATAAAGTAGCTTGGACTATATCCTAGAGACCTTCGATATCAGCAGGGCCATAGCGCACTCTCTTACCTTGGGGCAAGGTTCACAGGTGATTTTTCCACATGTCAATTTATATTTCAAAAACAGTCCCCTCTGTAGGCTGCACTGACAGCTGGTGCATTGATCCAACAGCACACGTTTCCCAGGCTGAAAAATGAGAACAAAAATGCACTTTCAGCTGATCATGCTTTCTCATCAGAAACAAGAAGAATGGACCATTCTTAACCAGATGGGAAAAAGAAAAAAAAACTGTTCAGCCTCCAAACGTATAATTTCAAAAATATATACAAAAACTTCCACTTGGCATTTTATTTTCAGACACATTCATCCTTGATAGTTTAAGTAAATGATATTAATATTGAAGTGTCTAGGGAAATGAACTATCAAGTAAATGTCCTTCTGCCTTCCCGTTCAGCCCCCATTGTGGCAAAGAACTCCTTCCTCTTTCTCCAGTTGTGGTTACAAGCCATTCGTTGATGATAAATGCAACAAAGGACACACACGCAAGGAAATAATATGCCAATTATTACCAGACAAACCTTTACCAGGCTCCTGGTTATCCTGATCCCCTTCATCTGAATGCACAGTCCTGTGTTTAAGACAGGGTCACACACACGGGATAAATTTATTAGATTCCTACATGAAGTAGGAGAATTTAATTTTTGCATTTCCTAATTCAGTGGCTAAAGTTTCCACATAAAATCTATAATTACTATATCCCAGGATGGGGGGGAATCATATTCACAGAACTGAATCCAATGGCTCTCTGTTCTTTTAGCTTGAATCGTTTATTTAGAAAAAAAAGAAGTTTCTACACTGTAAACTAGCAGCAAGGCAAAATTAAAAACCCACAAATATCGCATGTTTTTGGGGAAAGCTGCCACCCAGATAAAATCATTATATAATTGATTCAGGGATTATTCCTGGACAGTAAAGCCCCATTAACAAGGAGATTACTGGGAGCTGGGAAATGCATAATTATTGTGAAATACACCTATGAAATGCTGCGTGAGAATCCTACAACATCTGCTAACACACTACTGGCCAATGCAAGCTGTAAAAGTCAGTATCAAGGCAAAGAGCACCCGGGTCTTCCTTAATCACTCTGCTCCATAAAAGCCTGGGAAACCAGATGACTGCTGCAAGGCGATTCCATTTGGTAAGTCAAGCCACCTGGTTGGAAGTTTAAAGCAATTCAGAATGAACGCAGTTAAACCAAACTATGGGAGGATAAAGCTGGTAACTAGATACGAGGTGGAAATGTAAAGGGATTAAGGCAAAAAACAAATGGCTCCAGTGATAGAATGGCAACAGAAGACTCTGAACGTTGTTAATGGGGGCCAGTAAGGAGAGGTGAGGAAAGAAGAGAGGGGATTTTCCTTTAATGGAAAGTGAAATATGTACTTCAAGGGTGGTTAAAAATACATTTTTTTTTTAAGTCTGGGAAATGTAAGTGTGTAAGATACCAAGTCCTGCTTCCATGTTACTTCCAGCAGTACTTTATTGGATGAAGGCCAAACTCTCAGGAGGATGTCTAAATATTACAAATCACAGACTATGCATTTGGAGATTCTTGGGTTTTTCTTTTCATGGGAAAACAGAAACCCTGGAGGAAAGATGGATGGATGTACTAAAGAAACACTGATGGGTTGAACTGAACTAGGAAGGGTGTTCTACAAAGAAAAAAACTTTTAATTAACACATGCACATACTTTAAACTGCTGACAGTTTTTGTGGAAGTGACCGCTCCCCACATAAAATGGGGGGCTCATTTTGCATGGTCGCGCGCAGCCCTCTCGAACCCCAAAAGGCGACTCCCTGGAAGTTCGGATCTGGCACCACCTTGCCAGGCAGGAGGCAGGGGGGTCTCCGCCTACCCCAGCCAACTGCCCAATCCTGCCTGAGGGAGGTGTTTGCCAGGGGTCTGGCCAGGTAAGGGGAGGGTCTTACAGCTCACGCAAACCTGTACAGGGCTATTGTTTTTTTCTAGATTTGTAAAGTTTTAGGTTTTTTTGCACTTTTGTCCTGCACATTCCAACTGGTGAACAAACAAACAAAGCTGCAAACCTATACTGCCTTATCTAGGAATACATTCCAATGGATTCAGTAGGATTTTCTTCTGAGTAGACATGCATGGAATTGCACTATAAACAGATAAATGCCCCTGAAGCAGTCATAATAATGAGAGACTAGTACTGGGCCTTAGATAGAGCTAATAAGGATGATTTAAAAAATGTTTTTCTAGCACTCTCTCTCTATCACCACCCCCTGCCCCCTGCTTCCTTTTCCTATCTTTCTCTATCCTATCCTAATTTGCCTTTTTCTGATTCCCTCTCTGGGCAAAACTTTTGATGCCTTAATTAGATTTGTGGGCAATTGTATTCTTCCTTAAAAACTGCTGCTGGGGCTCCAGATTGGAATGAAACATAATGAAGCACTGTTTGAACAATCAAACTGCTTCTCGGGCATCTTCTCTGTAATCTTTTTGGATTTTTTTGCATTCAGAGTGAGCTTCCCTTTTCCACAGAGCACAATGCTCTTCCATGGAGCACAATGCAAATATTGGAAGGAAAGTCCCTTGGTCTCAGTTCCTTTTTATGGTAATAGGGATAGTGAAATCAAACGGGGACATGTTACTCAAGTGCTTAGAAATTAATCTATTTTAGTCATGTTCAGTCAATGGCACAATTCTGAGGGAAACTGAGTTGCGCACCACCCTTCATTCTTTTAGTTTAAATAAGGCTGGCTTCCTGTTGATCCTTTGGCCACTATTCAAACAATATCATTTAGTAACAAAAGATGTAGATTTGGAGAGTCTAGGCCAGAGCACTTGGGGACAACTATCTAACTAACTCTGTTCTCCAAAATGCCAAGTCCTCCTCCTCATATGCCAGTCCTGCTCAATGAAAGCTGACGGCTCTCTGTACAGTTATTCACCAGTACTCATAATTATTCATTAAACTATCCCTGAGAATCTTTGTTTTCCAATAGTAGAAAAACCAAGGAATTAGAACTAAAAATATTTTTGAGAAGTATGCTTTTGTATGATTAGAATGTAATGCTAACCAAGTCAGTTGCTCATGCAATTTGATGTCATCAGCTAAGAAATCTGTATTTTTCCAAAGTACCCTCTTTAATTCATCAATATCTGAAGGAGGAGGAGGAGGAGGAGGAAACCCAGAAGAGGAAATGAGAGTTTATTCCCTGCTCAATCAAAGGGAATGACTGCATGAAAAACTCTCCAATTCATGGTTCCACTTCTGGTGCAAGATCAAGGGTCTGGAAACAGAGGAACAGTGGAGAGGGTTGGGTATGTTTAGTCCAGATAAGAGGAAATACGATAGCCATCTTTAGCTATGTAAAGGACTGTCCCGTGGAAGACGGAGCAAGTTTATTTTCTCCTGCTCTGGAGGGTAGGACCCGAACCAATGGCTTCAAATTACAAGAAAGGAGAATTTGACTCAACATCAGGAAGAACTTTCTGAAAAGAAGAGCTGTCTGACAGTGGAAAAGACTCCTTCTGTAGGGGGTTGGAATAGATCACCCTTCGGGTCCCTTCCAGCTCTACAATTCTATACTTCTATGATACAAGCAGCCTATGAAACCTTACAGTCTCTTGACGTTTATGACTCCGCATATTATTGGCTATTTTTATCGTGATTTTGTTAAGTAGAGTTTTTGTATATTTTTGAAATTGTAAGAAGCAAGAAGCAGTGTAAACATTTAATTGATAAAGTAGTAAGACTAGTTACAAGTGAAGAATTCCCCCCCCCCCAATGGACTTCTGACTCCCAATCTGGTATAAAAATATGTGGAGTTTAGCACTAGCTGGAAAAAATAATGCATAAATCAAGTATTGCCAAACACAGACACTGTCTTAACCATACTCTGCTTACCTGATTTAAGTCTCTTCCAGATATGCTGTACTGCTTTTTTGGGGTGGGGTGGGGTAAGGGGTATTATACTTCCGTTATTTTTATTGTGTTACTTTGTTTGACTTCCTTCAATATTCTTTTAAAAGAGAGAGAGAATATATAGAGCTTGGAAGTAAAGCACCCCCAGGCTGAATGTACTCAAAAGAATTGGTTGATGGCTCAGATCAAGGGAATGTAGAGGGAGAGGAACTACAAGGCTCATTTATACCATAAACCTATACTGTACAGGCAACTCCCCACTTACCCAGGGGTTGTGTTCCAGGCCCCTGTGCACATGAATGAAACACACATAAGTGGGGAGCACTGTGGCTCACAAAGAGACTCTCCCCAGAGCCCAAAGATGATGTTGGGGAGGGTCTCCTCGTGAGTCAGGGGTGCAAGAGGGCTTTGCTCAGCTGATGTGTGGGCATGCAGCGGCTGCTGTGCTACCCCACGTGCCAGCTCTTTGGCAGGGAGGCTAAGCAGCCTCAACAAAGCCCTACTGCACCTCTGGCTTGTGATCAGACCCTCACCGAACAGGGCCTTCACCTCCTCTCAGTCTGGCCATTCTTTTTGGGTCCATCCATCCTTTCTCTTCACCCTCCTGCCCACTCCTGTTCTGATAACACACCTAGAAACTGCACATGTGTGGAGATACTGCTGCCAGTGTCTGTCCAACAAAAAGCTACTCCAAAACCTAGGAATGGGCTGCAGTTCTGATGAAAACAGGATGAGACCCACTGTTGTCTAGATTGCATTGACCTAGATAGCCTGACCCAGTATGTTTCCTAGGTCCTTAACTCTTCCCCCTGACATCTAGTTTTCTGTGCCAAAGAAATGCTTTGCACTGACAAAATCCATTCTTCAGAGATCTGATGTGATACAGTTCAGGTACAGGGTTACCACCTTGGTGAGAACTAAGGCTACGATTTGTGGTTAAAGGTTTAAAACTGATGGAGAGAAATGAGAATTTTTTTTTTATCAGAGACCTCTTAACTCCCAAACTGAAGATCGTTTCAAAAGTTGATTTTCTATTATCTTACCGCAAGAACGGTGCCATTCAAAACGCAGCCACTTACAGGTTCTGCAAGAGAAAATGGGCGTCCATTAGCATGAGTACCTTCAATGCAACCACGGGGATTATAATAAGATATATTCTGCATTTCCATGGTGTCATCTGGAGTGCAATGTCATCCTTATGCAGGTGGCAAGCAGCCTTATTTCTCCTGCAGTGATGGACTAGATGGGGGCCACACTGCCCCGAAGGATCAGGTTCATAGCTGGGGGTACTCCTGGATCCATTGCTGTCATTGGTGGTGCAGATCGCTCCCATGACATAGGGTGCCTCCCACCAGCTTGGGATGATGCCCCAGCTCTACATCTATCAGGCTATCTGGGGCCTGGTAACATGGGCGTACCCAGCATGGGGCAGGGGGGCAGCTGGAGAGGACAGGCAGGTACGCTGCCTGCTGTGCTCCGCTTCAGCCTGCTTAGCTGAAGCGAAACGGCAGCAGTGGCAGCGAAGCTGCATCCGTTGAAAAAAACCTGGACCTGGACCTGGGCTAACTTCAGCCCACACTCTTTCAAGTCACAGCGAGCACAGCACAGAAATGAAGTACATGCAAATGAAGTGCCGTGGGGCAGTACTTTCTGTGCTGTGCTCGCTGTGACCTGAAAGAGTGTGGGCTGAAGTTAGCCCAGGTCCAGGTCCAGGTCCAGGTTTCCTTCAACGGAAGCAGCTTCGCTGCTGCTGCCTCACTTTAGTCACCGCTGCCATAAAAGGAGCGGGCAAGGCAGGAGTGCAAGCGTGGGTGGCTCCGTGTGCTGCCTTGCAAATGGCCCCCTTTCATCTGGGGGGCGTGGATGTTGACCATGCCTCCTGGGGGATCCTGGCCATGTCATTGCCAGCTAGCCAATCGGGTGGCTGGGACGTGGCTGGTGTGCCCCCCCTAGCTTTGATCCTGGGTACGACCATGCCTGGTAACCTCATGGGTAGATTACTGCATTGTGCTATACGTGGGGCAAATAGCACATGTTGTTCTGTATGATTCCCTCTGGGAGCAAGGGAACGTCAAGTCCTATCGCTCCCGAGAGGGACTTGCTCTATCTGTGTTGAAAGTGCTGGTGGCAAGGAGTCCCAGGCACTAGCTGCTCAGGCCGTGGGTAGCTGAGCTGGTTATTACCATTTCTCAATAATTCTTAAAAAAATAAACAAATCCCTAAGTGGTATACCATTTTAAAGTGGAGTGGAGAAGCAAAGGCAGCACACAGCCCTCAGACCACCTCATACAGTAATGGAACAGGCCACGTTGAGGATTCTGAAATGGACCATTGATTTCCCAAGGAAACAGAAACTGCTATATCCTGAAGGAGCGTCTCCACCTCCATCATTCTGCCCGGACACTGAGGTCCAGCACCGAGGGCCTTCTGGCGGTTCCCTCGTTGCGAGAAGCCAGGTTGCAGGGAACTAGGCAGAAGGCCTTCTCGGTGGTGGTGCCTGCCCTGTGGAACGCCCTCCCAACAGATGTCAAAGAGGAAAACAACTACCAGACTTTTAGAAGACATCTGAAGGCAGCCCTGTTCAGGGAGGCTTTTAATGTTTAATAGATTATTGTGTTTTATTTTTCTGTTGGAAGCCACCCAGAGTGCCTGCGGAAACCCAGCCAGATGGGCGGGGTATAAATAATTTATTATTATTATTATTATTATTATTATTATTATTATTATTATTATTATTTTGCGCAGCCTGTTTTTGCTTCCAAAACTGTTAGGCGACAACGTGCTTAGTCAATTGTCTTCTCCTCCATGAAAAAACATCCTAGGACAATGAATTCCACAAGGCAATTGTGTGTCCCAAAAGAACCATGCAAAAATTTTATTAAAAAAGCAAAAGTGGGGAGAAAAGTGGGAAAGTGAGTAATGCTAGAGAGGAAAAAAGCATAGTGGCATCAGTATGTTCTTGATGTCACACAAAAACAAAACAGAAAGCGAACTGTTGAGTTTGTAGCCCAAGTCCTACAGCCCAAGCCAAATGTTTCACTTTGACTGTCGGACCACTTTCCCTCATAAGAAATACACAAGAAACTGGCGATCCCTTTTTTGTGTGACAGACCATTCCGTACCACAGTGGCATGTAGGACAACAGCCAGTTGTTCGGTCACAGTGCAGTTCGGTTCCAAATGGGCAACTGGGTTGCTGTGCCTGAGCGCACGAGACGTTCTTTGTCTGAATAAACACCTCCTCGTTCACCCGGACGCATTCTCTGATGATGCATGGATCTGAGGGGGAATGCCACTCGGAGCCAACCTGTAAAGGAAACACAGGAAAAGGACTTCTGTGGAATGAAGACTGCCTTCCTCTTTTAAAGTGGAGGGAGAAATATGTCAAGGCAGTTGCCCTCTCCCATCCAAGCAAACTGTCAGCCAGCCCTTAGGCCAGGCAAAGGCAAACTCGGCCCTCCAGATGTTTTGGGACTACAACTCCCATCATCCCTAGCTAACAGGACCAGTGGTCAGGGATGATGGGAGTTGTAGTCCCAAAACATCTGGAGGGCCGAGTTTGCCTATGCCTGCCTTAGGCCTTGCCGTTGCTAAATGTCAAGCAATCATTAGAAAACAGCTGCCAAGGATGCTATCAGGATGACAACACTTGATAGCGATAATCTGCCTTGTATCACCAAAACCTAGCTGGGCAAAGGCAGAAAAGGGGTTAGTTTCTCAATTGTGTCCTATGTGGCTCCTCAATGGCGTGCCACCACCATGTTATTCACATTTTAGGAATCCCAATTGTGTTTATATTTGGCGTTGAATATATAACCCCCCTATGGGACCCGCCAGCTGAGACCTAGTGCTGAGGTACCCAAGGCTTTCAGGCCTTGTCAGGACCAGCGCAGGACTTTGTGGGGCTATCCCAACAGATTAGACACCCAACAGTCACTACCCTTTAGTTGGTGTACTCTTGGACGAGGTCTAATTATGGTGATATATAAGTGGGGGAGGACGTCAGGCGTGCCCTTCCCATGGTCCAACCCACAGACTGACCTCATGCCAATGGACACCTTCATCTCCATCTCCCGGAGACCAGTGTGATGCCTCTTCGCACATCGTCTTGAGACATTTCCCACAGCATGCTCCTTCCTTGTTCACATACTTATATCCCTGGGGGGCGGGAATGGAATAAAAGACATTCTGATTGCACAATAGAAACAAAGATGAGTTAGTAATTAGTTTATTTCCTTCCTTGGGGGCGGGGGGGGAGGGGAGAGGAATTGTCAATTACAGCTTGCCCTTAAACATTAACTACAGAGATAACACACACAACTAGAGAGATAGCTAACCATTGGTGAGCATTTTTTTTAAAATTAAGATGCATTTTTTATTTAAGCTATACCTTCTGGGCAAGGCCGGTGAGCAGATCCTTGCTCCCATTCTGCCCCCTGCGGCAGTGCAAGGGTCTGGAGTGGATTCCCTGACAGCTGTACCTGCCAAGGTGGTTGTGTATGCAAGAGTAGGATCTGGCATGTGCATATTGATGCGCCTCCCCATTCTCCCCCTCCTTCCATACCTGTCTCCCCCCCCCCCCCGGCTACAGGTCCCCTCCAACAGATCCCCCCCCCGGAGTGATGACGTAGGAAAACTAAGGCCCGGGGGCCGGATGTGGCCCAATCGCCTTCTCAATCCAGCCTGCGGGTGGTCCAGGAATCAGCGTGTTTTTACATGAGTAGAATGTGTCCTTTTATTTAAAATGCATCTCTGGGGTTTTTGTGGGGCACAGGAATTTGTTCATCCCCCCACAAAAAAATATAGTCCATCCCTCCACAAGATCTGAAGGACAGTGGACAGGCCCCCTGCTGAAAAAGTTTGCTGATAACTCTTGCAAAGGAAGCAACCAGAGCAGTGAGCTGACCCCCCAATCACCCCTGCTAAGGCTCTTCTGAAACCTCAGTAAAGACATCAACATTGAAATAACTTATTATATACATATTCAGCCATTTCCCCAGCATCTTTAGCCATTTCCCCAGCATCTTTAGCCATCTAGATTTTTAACCTAGGTACTTCTAGGTACCTATTCTATATCTTGGTTCCACTGTGTTTGCCATATCCTGCTACATGCCACACTCTTATTAACTATTTGTTATGTATTAAGTTAACTGCAGTATTCCTTCTGGCCACCATGACTGCAGTTCTTACCCTGCCCACTGTGGCTGCAGTTCTCACTCAGGTCCACAACATGCAAATGAAGGATTGAGAGTGCTGTTCACGGATTGGGTAGCTGGGGGAAGTTTGTTACTGTTGCAAGTTACTGAGTACTATATAAGCCAGTTGGCTAAGCTGCTGTTCAGTCTGGACTCAGAGCTAGAATAAAGAGCTGGTTGTTTTGAGAGCTGTGTCTTCATCCTTCTTACCCACTATTCTACCCTATTCATTCCTTATATTATCTTCATATGATCTACCTCAAGGATCACCTCCCGTTATGAACCAACCCGGACCCTGCAATCATCACTTGATCCATAGAGTGACAACTTGAGAACAGGCCTTTTCTGCGGTGGCTCCGCAACTGTGGAATGCTCTCCCCAGACAGCATCATTATACAGTGGTACCTCGACATCCGAATGACTCGACTTCCGAAGGTTTCGACTTACGAAGTCGGCAAACCCAGAAGTCTTTTCGCCAAGCGCATGTTCTGCACCTGCGCAGAAGCAGCGCACGTGGTCTGCGCCTGCACAGAAGTGCAAAATCGCACAAAACAGGCGCTTCAACAACCGAAGACTTTGACTTACGAAGAGCGCCACGGAACAGATCGTCTTCGTAAGTCGAGGCACCACTGTATACCATATTTTCCCGTGTATGAGACTATATTTTTTCCTAATTTTTTGAAGTTTAAAATAAGGGGTTGTCTTATACACGGATAGTGCATAGTGCATTTTCTTAATTTTGAGTCCCCCAAAATAGACACGAGGGCGTGTTATACACGGAAAATATGCTATCTTTACGTGCCAGACAAAAACTTTTCTCTATAACCAGGGCCTTTGGCCTTTTAATCTGTGGCCTTTTAACTGTGTTTGTGGGAGGGGGTAATTCGTTTGTGTTTGTTTTTTTATGTATTTTGTGTTCTCATTTTGTATGTTTATGTTCGAAACTGCACTGCATTCTTTGGATGAAGGGTGGGATACAAATTTAATAAGTAAATCATGTCCTCCCTTAAAGAGGGCATGTGTTGCGGTGAGACCTGGCAACCAAACCCTGTGTTGTGGGTGGGTATGATTGAATAGCCACAACACCCAATTGGGAAGTCCCTTGATGCAGGGTTCAATCAGGCCAATGGGACACAGTCCAAAAGGATCAAGGAACCTATATGTGCCCATGCACGTGACCCAGAGCTTCCTCTTTCGGAACGTGCATCGGAACATCCGCCCACCTCTCCCTACTTTAAGGGCTTGTGCGCTTGACCTTGCTATGCTGTCGTGTGTTGTCGGTCGTTGAGACAGGGGCACGGCAGGAATTTCCCCCACCTGGCTGATTGGCTGGGGCCATTTGGGTTTCGCCTGCCACGTAGCTTGTAAAGTTGCGGATAGGCTCTGGTTCAGGTGATAGGGATGGGGGAATGCTCTCGCCATCCCTATGTGAAGGGGTTTTCTGTTAAAGGAATCCAGGGACTCAAATGGTTTGGTCAACCCTGCAAGGAATTGTGCCCGTGCCTGAGTCCGGGGGACATCTGGGTGGTGGACATAGCATGTTCCCGGGCTTTCCGCCTATCCAGGTGTTCACCCTTGGCTGACCTATGCTGGTGCCCTGGGTCAGCGCTACCTGCAAGGGTGCAGGGAGCTAGTCGAACCAGAGCCTACGCAACCACTCACCTGATGTAATCAATAAAGTTGTGGCCTAAATTCTGCCAAAAACCAAACCAATATTTGAGTCTTGTGTGAATTTATTTAAGGGGGAGGTTTAAAGGTCTGAACACGCAAATCATTATCATCATCTAAAAGACAGAACAGTGCCAAATCCACAGGTTATGATAAACCAAAGCAGTACGAACATATTACCATCAACTAAAGCATTTAAATGCTTTACTGATACTACGGAACATAAATTTATTAAATCTAAGAGAGTTTCCTGTCCCTTTTCAAAATGATTATATGAGAACAATGTACAGAAAGTGATAAAAAAAGCTTTGCATCTGCCACAGTCAAATTTGTGGTGATTCTGTCACCTCAGCTTTCTGCTAACCTGGATGTTTTCACCGTCAGAATGTCTGCTTTCCTTGTATTGTTTATCCAATTGTATTATGCTGTTGGGATTTAGAAAATTTAACGAAGATTTAAAACACAAGATGTCTCTGTGATAAATATTCCTAAAGTTGGTCATATGGACAGCATGAAGATCACTATCTACAAGACTTGTGGGGGGAAATAATAATAATACTTGTCCCAGGAGGTAACGTTTTATGTAATTTTCTAGGTTTGAGCAGGTGATTTGGGAGTAATAATAAGCAGCAGCTGTGGGGAGACTGGCTCATATTCTGTTACAATAACTCTTTTGACTTGCATTGCCAAAACAAGTACAATCCAACAGTGAGACCGAGGACGACACTTGTACTTTTCACCATGTTCTTTCTACTTGTAAAGCTAGAGCTGGGGGGCTTTTGGGAGACAATACTCATATTATAGAACAATGCTCTCAAAGAAGCCTACCAAAGTCTCACTACTTGCTTATCACCAACTGCTGAAACTATTTTTCATTTACTGGCAATTTTTGGGTGTATCTGTGTTGCGAGTGTTATTATGGCTTCGTTTGAATTGCTTTTTTAAAAAAATTGTCATTGTATGTTCTGGTCTTTATATGAGAACCTGTTAAGGAGGGTGAAAGAGGAGAGCGCAAAATATGGTCTGAAGCTCAACATCAAAAAAACCAAGATCATGGCCACTGGTCCCATCACCTCCTGGCAAATAGAAGGGGAAGAAATGGAGGCAGTGAGAGATTTTACTTTCTTGGGCTCCTTGATCACTGCAGATGGTGACAGCAGTCACGAAATTAAAAGACGCCTGCTTCTTGGGAGAAAAGCAATGACAAACCTAGACAGCATCATAAAAAGCAGAGACATCACCTTGCCTAAAAAGGTGCGTATAGTTAAAGCTATGGTTTTCCCAGTAGTGATGTATGGAAGTGAGAGCTGGACCATAAAGAAGGCTGATCGCCGAAGAATTGATGCTTTTGAATTATGGTGCTGGAGGAGACTCTTGAGAGTCCCATGGACTGCAAGAAGATCAAACCTATCCATTCTTAAGGAAATCAGCCCTGAGTGCTCACTGGAAGGACAGATCGTGAAGCTGAGGCTCCAATACTTTGGCCACCTCATGAGAAGAGAAGACTCTCTGGAAAAGACCCTGATGTTGGGAAAGATGGAGGGCACTAGGAGAAGGGGACGCCAGAGGACGAGATGGTTGGACAGTGTTCTCGAAGCTACGAACATGAGTTTGACCAAACTGCGGGAGGCAGTGGAAGACAGGAGTGCCTGGCGTGCTATGGTCCATGGGGTCACGAAGAGTCGGACACGACTAAACGACTAAACAACCACAACAACAACCTGGGGTCAGACTAAGACTGAAGTAAGGATGTGGAATCTGCTGCAATGCATCTGTGCAAGGACAACTCCACAGTCTAGGAAGGTCTCTCTGGGTCAGGCCAAAGAGATGGAGCAAACAGGAGCCATGACAAGGCAGCCCTGCTCCTCTGCCCATTCTATATCTCCTGCCTTTCATCTTATCTCCTGGGTAAAAGGTAAAGAACCCCTGGACGGTTAAGTCCAGTCAAAGGGGACTATGGGGTTGCGGCACTCATCTCGCTTTCAGGCCAAGGGAGCCAGCTGGAAGCATCAGCCAGTTTCCAGTCTGGGCCAGTGTTGCATGTTTTCAACTGTAAATCTGTTCTGTCTCATTTTCTGAGCATTAAACACACACACACAATTGCTTTTAAATTGCACACATTTTAGGCACGTCCCCAGAAATTTTGTGTTTTGGATGTGTTTTATGATTTAAATATTCATCTTTGCATGCTTTTCTGTGTCCTCCCCCTAAAATATGAAATTTTCTTCACATTTTGTAAAAAAAACCACACACCATATAATTCAGAGAAATACGCAGTCCAGTTATTGCCTGTTTTCTGATCTCTGTCATGGAAGTGATTTACTTCAAAATGAAGCTGTAGCAAATGCTTAATCTCTAGTTTCATCCATTTAGGCAGTAAAAAGGCAAAGGTAAAGGACCCCTGGATGGTTAAATCCAGTCAAAGGCGACTATGAGTTGCAGCGCTCATCTCGCTTTCAGGC
Organism: Zootoca vivipara; assembly: GCF_963506605.1. NCBI lineage: Eukaryota > Metazoa > Chordata > Lepidosauria > Squamata > Lacertidae > Zootoca > Zootoca vivipara. The sequence continues at coordinate 91,511,239 of NC_083280.1, forward strand.
CGAGCGAGCCAGCATTTGTCCACAGACAACTTTCCAGGCCATGTGGCCAGCATGACTAAATCGCTTCTGGCGCAACGGGACACTGTGATGGAAACCAGAGCGCATGGAAACGCCGTTTACCTTCCCACCATGGTGGTACCTATTTATCTACTTACACTTTGACGTGCTTTTGAACTGCTAGGTTGGCAGGAGCTGGGGCAGAGCAACAGGAGCTCACCCCAAGGTGGGGATTCGAACCACTGACCTTCTGATCGGCAAGACCAAGAGACTCAGTGGTTTAGACCACAGCGCCACCCACGCCCCAAAATATCTCCTGGGTATCAGAAGGTGAAGGTGGAGAGTCTGTGGTGTGGCATGAAATTTCATTCAGGATCCAGGGTGAGCCAGGCATGCTGCGTGATCCCAAGCCTCTTCCCCAGATTGAGTACCCTCAGGAGAGACTGACTTCGGACAGGTAATCTTATTAGCTGTGGTAAAATAGCTGAAGCCACAACTTTACATGCTTACTTAGGAATAAGTCATATTGCCCGTAACAGGACCTGCCTAACTGTATCACGCTGCAGGAGAATGAACTGTGAACCAGGAAATCCTTAGTTCAAATCTCACTTTGGCCAGAAATGACAGCCAACATTCCTTAATGTTTGTGGCAAATCCATTTCTCCATAAAAAGCCAGGATTTTCAGAATGCCCTGGGCTAAGCACACACTAATTTACCCTGGGCTAATTTGCCCTGGGCAAAGCACACACTAATTTATAACAGATTAGCAGGAAAGAGGAAAAACTGGGAGGAAGAATACTAGTATGTCTGAAAGGAAGGTGATATAAAATAAAGCTCTACATCTACTAAACTTCGTCTGAATCTACCGTACATTCTTTCTTATAAGGCAGCTGAATGCAACCATTCAGTCTCCATTTCCCTTCTATAATATGGGGATAATAAAACTGGCCTATCTTACACAGTGGTAATGATTACAAAGAAAATGTATGGCAAACTGCTTTGAGTACTTCTAATGTGATAAAAGAATAATACTAAGTCTTCAAAATATAAGGTGACCTGGTATTTCATGTATTAATGCCTTAAATCCGGACAATGTCTGTCTTTTTAACTTGTTAAATATTTTATTTAAAAATTAAATGTGCTATTTTCTTTTAAATGCTAGCATTCCTTTAAATAAATACCCTTTTGATCTTTATTGCATCTAATGGCAAGTGCTTTTGCACTCATGTTGAACATCTGGGGGAACTTTGTGAGTTCAAATAAAACTATCAAACTGAAATATTAGTGATTAAACTCAGAGATTTCACGGTCAACCTCTATTACACTAATAATGCATCACATCCCACTACAAGTGAAGTAAATATTCTAGTTTTCCTATGTCATACACTGGTCCGAAGGGTTGGGAAATATTTCACGGTCAATTTACATATGATTCAACAAGTGAGTATGATTAAAGAATGTTTCTGAAAATCAGGAATAGGGCTATTATTCTGCTTTGAAAGTGGTTATATATAATTAATGCAATCTTACCAACAGTACAGGAATGGCAAGAAAAACTAATTGAATATCTAAGGATGGCAAAATTAACGGCAACAATTAGGAATGTTCTGAGGCAAAAGATAATAGGCAAATGGAAATATGTACAAGACTACTTGGAAAAAGAAAATATAGAAGTTAATTTAGCGAAATGCTTAGAATAGAGATTTAAAAGGAGAAAAGAAAACTATAAATAAAGAGAAAAATGGTAATGGAGTGGAGTAAGAGGAACAGCAAGGGAGAGAAAATCCGCAAAGGAACGCGTACTGTAAATAACAGGAAGTGAACCTCTTCTATCTTTATATTTCCTTTTCACCTTTATTTGATTTTTTGTAAATGTATTCTTTTGTTTTCTAATTTTTACCCTGCATTTTTTCTATGATTTGTTCTTCATGATTTTGTAATTTCCTTTTTTTTGTTCTATTTTCTTCGTTTTGTATGTTTTTTAAATTGAATAAAGATTATTAATAAAAAAAAAATTAATGCAATTTCCAGGAAAAAAGAATCAAGAAAGCATATAAAGAAATAAATGCTTTGTTATTTTGTTTCTGCATGGAGGGTTTCAAAGTTGTCACCCGCTTTATATTATTGCTGTGTTTTAAGATGTGCACACAAATCATGCTTCAGAATCTCCAGAAGGCATTATGGTCCAGGCAGCACTCCACCTTGTGGCAAACGTAGCAATAGCAGCAGGCTAGATTGAGAAGATTTATGTGGCGTCTTCGTTGGTTTATGGACAAGCAAGGCCATTATGGACCACCCAGCCCACAACACAGCACTCTTTGGAAAGGGATAATGAAGCTATCATTGCTTCCTTGCTCAAAGTCCACTTCACAAGGCTGCATTAGCAACCTGATAAGTGTTACAGGAGGCTGGTTTGCCTCTAAAGCTAAATGTTGGTTTAGCATGGGGTCACCAACCCAATGGCTGCAGGTGCAAAACACCCCTGGAAGAGGCACCAGACTGTGAGCTTCCTTTAAAAAGGGGGCAGGGGCTAATTCTCTAATTATGAAAGGAAAATGTGCAGGTATGCTTCTAAGCCAGGCATTGGCAAACTCGACCCTCCAGATGTTTGGGGACTACAACTCCCATCATCCCTAGCTAACAGGACCAGTGGTCAGGGATGATGGGAGTTGTAATCCCAAAACATCTGGAGGGCCGAGTTTGCCTATGCCTGTTCAAAGCAATCTATGAAACGGATCGGCCTGACTACTCATCCCTGTCAAGTGTTTTAACCATTCAAGAGTTGTGATTGATAAATACGTTGCTTGGACACCAGGCAATGGCTGGTGTTTTCCCTTCCCTTTTAGTGCAGCTTTCCTGCTTCTCGGTGGCTTTTTCTGGGGGCATGCAGGGGTACGCATACCCCTAAACATTTTGTGAATCTTTGTACTTTTGTCCATTTACTGTATTTATTTTCCCAATTGGAACTATAAAACAGTGATTTCCTTGAGTCAAAATTAGAAGAAGAAGAAAGCACTGATGCTTCATATTTTCTAGTCCCTAGAACAGGCACCCCCCAAACTGTGGCCCTCCAGATGTTTTGGCCTACAACTCCCATGATCCCTAGCTAAAAGGACCAGTGGTCAGGGAAGATGGGAATTGTAGTCCCAAAGCATCTGGAGGGCCGAGTTTGCCTATGCCTGCCCTAGAAGTTCTTTTTCTGAAAATACCGCTACACAGTAAGTGTTTCATGCAAGCAGATTAGGAGTTGCTCCTTGGTATTTTGTGAAAGAATCAGAGGACCACTTGACCCTGAATTCATCGTACCCAAGAATCAAGACTTCAGCATATGGCAGTGTATAATTAATTAGTGCAGAGCCAACTTGTGAGATAGATTGGGGGAAGGGGGGTGTTCCATGCGTCAGGATGTTGGAGGGACCAGGGACATGGCAGCGGCACGGCTCCCATGGCTGGTGCCTCCTCCTCCACCTCCTGCCACCACCACCAGCCAAAGATTGATTCCTCCTCCTTCCAGGGGCATAGGAAGGGGTGGGGTGGGGGCGTTCTGCCCCAGGTGCCTTCACTGAGGGGGGTGACATTCGGCGAGCCACCCACCCAATTATAAAATTGAACCACCTTCGACTGCTCACTTTTCAGGGGATTCTCCCGTGGCAGTAGGGGGCTCGTGGAGGATGGGATAGAAGAAGGTGGATAATATGTATGTACAGTGGTGCCTCGCTTAACGAATGCCCTGCTTAATGAAAGGTTTTTTTCTAGTGGAGGTTGCCTCGCTAGACGAATTCATTTTATGAAAAATTCGTCTAGCGAATCGCTGTTTCCCGTAAGAATGCATTGAAATTCAATTAATGTGTTCCTATGGGCAAAAAAATAAAATTAAAAAAAATTCAATGCATTCCTATGGGATTCGCTAGACGAATTTTTCGTTATAAGAAAAGACCCGTGGAACGAATTAAATTCGTCTAGCGAGGCACCACTGTATATGTCTTTTTTAATTATGTAAAATCAATAAAAATTATTTCAAAAAAAGAAAAAAAGAATTAAGCATTCATTCATGCACGCCCCCTAATCACACTGTCTTGCAGATCCCCAGCACCCACCCAAACCAGGAGGATTTCTTACATCCCTTCCGCAACCCGCATTATCTTTGATAAGATACTGTAATGCGCTTTGTCCACAACCAGTTTGCAGGTCATGTGGCCAGCATGACTAAGCCGCTTCTGGCAAAACCAGAGCAGCACACGGAAACGCTGTTTACCTTCCCATCAGAGTGGTACCTATTTATCTACTTGCACTGTGTGCTTTCGAACGGCTAGATTGGTAGGAGCTGGGACCGAGCAACGGGAGCTCACCCCGTTGCGGGGATTCGAACTGCCGACCTTTTGATCGGCAAGCCCAAGCGGCACAGTGGTTTAACCCACAGCGCCACCCGCAAGGAAAGGCTTTAGCCAAAACTGAAAATCTTATCAATGTTTAAATCCTCAGATAAAACATTTTAGTACTCCTCAGCAAAGAAGCATTCTGAGTTTAATGTTTTAGAAGTAGATGGTGGATTTGGTTTAGAGAAGAAAAAAACATCCCTCCAGCAACAAATAATTTTTACTCTGTCCCTTGGAGTTCCCAGCTAAAAGTTATGATGTCCATGATCCAAAAGAGCACACAGGCTCCATCTGTGAACACACCTGGACTTTTTGGACTTTTTTCCCCTCTGAGTTTCCGCCACAGAACTTCTCATGCTGCATTTTAAGCACCCTGGAGTTTAAAAATCTGTTTTGGGGATTGGAATGAAAATGGTTTTTAAAACTGACAATAGGGGGTGTGGATAGCTCATAATCGTTTGTGGAAATGGTTTGTGTTTTTTTAAGTGGCTCCCTACCAAAAGTGCCCCCAACAAACCTGCTCTTTAAAGCAAAGGGTGTTTAAAATGTGATTTGGCTGCACCTCAAGTTTTTGAAAATCCAGCAAACATGTTACCAGCTCTGCTCATGTGCGCAAAGAAGTGTGCAGTGCTAGCCTGTTATTAAATTCTGTTGGCTGCAGACTAGATGGCCTGCAAAGGAGTTTTCTTGGTGTCAGTTCTTAACTTTTTTTTACTACCTGCCACAACCCACACACAGCCAGGGAATCTGGTGCGTGAAACCAACCGTAACTGGCAACTGGCCTTGAAGAAAACAACAGAAGCCAGAGTTAAAATTGCTTTATTACTATTAGTCAAGCAATAGGTGTCAGATTTTATAACCTGGCTAGGAACATTTAATACAACACTGGTTCGCGATGTATTAATGAATTTGTTTTATTACACAACTGAGAATATGTGCAGGCCTAGGTCTTCTTCTACATTATGGTCTGGAGGGGAATGAAACCATGGAAAAAGTTTTAGGTTAAGAGGAGACTGTGAAGGAACAGTTCCCACGCCCAGTTGCGCCAGAGCTAACACAGGTCCCCATGCGATATATGTTCAGTGTCCTGCATTGTGTGCCATCAACAGTGAGGCCTCACTCCAGGGAGCAGAAGGAAGGCAAACCAGACCGAGTATGGTTTTAAAAGCCTCAGATCCACTTTTAGAAGTTACCTTTTGATGACCTTTTTTGCTATTACACGAGAAAAAATATGTCCCGTTGCATGTTTCCTTGTTTGTGTTGACAGCCAGGAAATTAAGAGCCAGGAAATTAAGTGTGTGGTTCAACTCTGAATGCCTTTTTATGTTTGCTATGCTTACAGCTAAGCAAGAAAGAAATTATTAATTACAGCTAAGAAAGGAATTATTACTGTACTGCAGAAGTCTTCACAATGAATATTTTAGCAGTTTTTTTTAAAAAAAACATTTTATATTTTGTTAGATTATTTTGAACTTTAGGTTTTGTAGTACCAAGCAGCTAAACTGCAAGTTTTGAAGATGGGTAGATGACTTAATTTTGAGAAACCCATGCTGTATCTTAGTAATCACAGCATCCTTTTCTAAGTGCTCACAGACCGACTGTTGAATTATCTGTTCTAGGACCTTCCCTGGTATCGATGTCAAGCTCACGGGTCAGTAGTTATGAAATGAAACTAAACTACTTTGTTACCAAAGAACAACAAATATAAAGTGTTAGGCAGGCATCCCCAAACTGCGGCCCTCCAGATGTTTTGGCCTACAACTCCCATGATTCCTAGCTAACAGGACCAGTGGTCGGGGAAGATGGGAATTGTAGTCCAAAACATCTGGAGGGCCGAAGTTTGGGGATGCCTGGTGTTAGGTATGCAAATCAGCCAACCATTCCGTTTAGAGTAGAAGCTGCAGTGGGAAAGGGAAATAAGTTCAGTGATGGGAGAATCTGCCCATTTTCTGTTTCTCTTGGTTTCTCAATTTTCCCATCTTAAGTTCACTTCTTCACATTTCCACATCAGTTCGAGATGTGGAAAGTAAAAATTTTAATTTTACTTTCACTAATATGTGCATTTTATGGCACTTTACCGTGGTATATTGGATAAATGTGAATTTCAAAGAAGTTCTCATATTGTTTCCAAATGTGCAAATTAGATCCGAATCGAATTTCTTTCCCATCCCTACAGAAGACTAGCAGGGCCATAGGAGGAAGGGTGCATTCTAAGAACAGCCTGCCACCTTTATGCCACCTGCAATTTCCCCGTTAGACAGAACTGGTATTCTAATGGAGATTTTGGAGTTTTACATACCGGTGGACAAATCTTATTGCACTCCTTCTCAAGGCATTCTGTAATTCGAAGTCCAGTAACATCATCTTCCATATCTGTGCAAGTACATTCTGTGCAGCCTTCCTCCCAAGTCTTCCCAATAGGATAGACAACATTTTGATGGACGCAAACCTGCCAATAACATTTGACAATAACATTTTGATGGACGCAAACCTGCCAATAACATGTGACATTTACTTCACAGAAAACCAACTGTTCTCATAGGATTTTGCTGGGTTGCAAGGAAAGCTAGAATTCCTTTATCAGGTGGTTAGGTGGACAAGCTTTCTTGTATGACAGCAGGCTTATCAGTTTGTTCACCATTGCTAACATCCCTCACAATGTGCAGTTGTGGAAGCTTTGAGTTTGTTTTTAGGGCACACTCTCAGTTTAATCCTTCTTATGCTTATGCAGAGATACAGATACAGTGGGTCCCAGCAAGGGTTTTATATATTTGCAAAACATTTCAGCAAACGTAAACCACGTCAGCAAGAAACTTGCACAACCAATCTGGTTCCCCAAAACACCATATTTTTTCTGATATGGGGCGTGAGATAGAGAAATGCACTGGAAAGTGTGGAATGACACTTGCTTTTGTGAAATGTCATCTAATCTCCCTGCAAACAAATCAGAACGAATGCCCAATAAAGGGATTGTCTGGAAGCACCTACAATCTGCTATAAGTTTTATTAAATAATTCTGATTTCAGTAAATCTTGCTTTGTATTTGTTTGGGGGTTTTTTTGCATTTATTGTGTCTTATGTATTTTAGCAACCCCCAGAGCTGTTTTGAATTCTTTTGCAAAGAAACTTAGGATAGGATTCAAAAACAAACATTGACATTTAGCATGCCAGTTTGCCGTCCATAACAACCAGTGCCGGATTTACGTATATAATAATAATAATGTTAATAATTTATTATTTATACCCCGCCCATCTGGCCGTTTCTCCCCCGCCACTCTGGGTGGCTTCCAACACACATCAAAATACATTAAAATATCACAGACTAAAAACTTCCCTAAACAGGGCTGCTTTTAGGTATTTTCTAAATGTCAGGTAGTTGTTTATCTCTCTGACCTCTGATGGGAGGGTGTTCCACAGGGCGGGTGCCACTACCGAGAAGGCCCTCTGCCTGGTTCCCTGAAGCTTTGCTTCTCGCAGTGAGGGAACCGCCAGAAGCTATAGCTTAGGGGCCCCCTCTATTAGGGCCCCCCAAAAATTAAAGAAAAAAACACACCTGGGTGTACATTTCCAAAATAGAAGATAAAAAACAAATAAAATAAAAGCTACATACAGCAACAGTGTTTTGTGTTGTGTAGGCTCCTATGATGTAAGTAATGGCCCCCGCCTGCTAGCCTGCTCCCTAAAATACCACTTTGATAAAATACATATTTTGTTATGTACAAATGGCTTTAGATACCTAGATGGCTTTAGATACCTAGGTAATTTAGATACCATAAATTACCATATAGCATATATTCAACACAAAAAGCCAGCGACAATTTGTTGTTGACAAAGGACAGCTGGACATATAAAGGGCCCCATTACCTTCAGGAGCTTAGGGCCTCATCAAATCTAACAACCATCTCCTTCTGATGTTATCCTCCCATTCTGATGGTGCCCTATGCATTATACCCCTATTGCAAAATGACACAACCTTCAGGTACCAGCTGGATTTGGGTTGGCTGCACCAGAGCTGGCAGAAGATGGGACAGGCAGCCCCCGATATGCACAAACTCTGCAAAGGTAGCATCTTGATGGGAATAAAGGAGATGGTCTGGGCATAGCTGCCAAGTCTCCCGTTTCCCCCGGGAAATCCCCGTTTTCCCAGCTGTTCCTAGCTGAAAAAATGGATTTTTTTTGTTTTTCCCCGGTTTATTCTGGCGCGGCGGCCATTTTGGAACTGGGTGGAGCATGCTCAGAAGCGACTTTTGATGCTGCTCTGCCCAGTTCCAAAATGGCTGCAGTGCGGCTTCTGGCACGGTGGCCATTTTAGAACTGGGCAAAGCAGCATCAAAAGTCACTTCTGAGCATGCTCCGCCCAGTTCCAAAATGGCGGCAGCGCTACTATTTCCGGCCCGGTCCCTTATTTCTCTGACAGCAACTTGGCAGGTATGGGTCTGGGTGAGATGGGCAGGAATAGCCCACGCATGGTGCGAGCCTTGTCAACAAAGTCATTCTTCATGGGCAGGTAGGACAATTCATTATTTTTACCTTGTCGGGGTTGCAGGTGGTAGATGTGCAGCCGCAGTCATTAGTGAGAGATGTTGATAAGTATCCAGCAGGGCAGGCCACTGTTGAATTGACACAGTCACAAGTACACTGAAATTCATCACAGCACTGAGTCTTCTTAACAGTAAGCTTCCGGTGAGGTGGGCAGAAAGCAATTGGCTGTGGGTTGCAATCCTCTTTTTTGCACACTAGGAAACAAAGAATCCAGAAACAAACAATGCTATGCGACGAGCAAGCTGCAAAAGGAGTGTTTGCTTTTTTAAGAACAGTATTTGTATGCTGCCCAAAAGCTAATGTTCTCAGGGCAGTGAATACAATGTGAAAACAGCAAATAATTTATTAATTAACAAACAAGCAAAAACAAATAATCCTATTAAAATGAAAACAGAACCACCAGCAGCAATCAAGATAAACACCGCAAAAAGAAATCAAGTACATGGAGCTCACAGAGCACATCTCATGTGTTCATACATACACATAAACCTTACCTTCCAAGTCCCGGACTGCAGAATCCGGGACCGGCAGCCGTGTGACACCGGAGGTTGCGTCGACGTAACTTCCGGTGTCGCTTTGCCCTTCTATGGGCACCAAAAATGGCCAACACCGGCTTCAAAAGTTGCTTCTACGCATGTCATGAAGTGCGTCGACGCAACTTCCGGTGTCGCTCTGCCCATCTATGGGCACCAAAAATGGCCGCCGCCGACACCGGAAGTAGCGTCTATGCACTTCTGGACATGTGTAGATGCAACTTTTGAAGCCCATTTTTGGTGCCCATAGAAGGGCAAATCAGAAAGAAAAAAAATGGCTGCCAGCAGGAGAAAATAACGGAGAAAAACGGAAGACGAAGTGATACAGGGGACCACCGGGAAAAGGTAAGTAAAAACGGGGGTTTCCCGGGGAAAACAGGGTACTTGGCAGCTATGACATAAACACACAATCATGCACCAGAAAGAATTGCATAAGTAAGTAAAACCAGTATTTGATGTATCAAAGGAATTTTACCACATGCATAATCTGGCCTGCATTTCCCAGGATTCGTCTGCAAAAGCTGGAGACCATCTTCACAATGAGGTACAGCAGGCATTTTGCAACTGACCAGGTCGCAGACTGAAAACAGAAAACATAAAATGGAAGGAATCAAGGGTTATGCATTTTTACCGTTTTGCAGCACAAAATGTCGCACTTGCTTGGGGTTCTAGCCAGACAGCCATGTCCTATTTGATGAACCCATTTGAATTCCCCAACAAGCACTCTGCTGCCACTGCACATGCTCAGTCCTCACTGGGCTTTTCCTGGGGGTTCTCTACTCCGAACTTTTTCAAACCCCCACAGCTCCCCAATGCCTCCATCTTCTGATCAGGCAGTGCCCTTTCGGCTACATAAGGATTGGTTCTCAGGGAACAAATTTGATATTAGTATATATTATTTTAGGGTTTGCCATATTTCAAAAAGTGAAAACCCAGAGACAAAAGTTGTTCAGCTTTTATTTGGGGGGGGGGGGAGTTGTTGAGCTTTGTTCTCCCCCCTTATTTTCTTTTGTAAATCGCTAAGAAATCTATACTCCTGATATGGGGTGCCATATGCCTGGGTTTCCCCGGACATTTTAGCCACTTAGTGAAATTTTAGACGGATGAATCCCAGACGTATGGCAGCCCTAATTGTTTATTCTGCTTTTGTTAGTCATGGGCAAGAGTTATGGCACTGAAACTCTTCCTCCAATCACTGGAGATCTGGTTCTAGTGCCCTAGCTTGGGGGTGGAGCAAGCAGCCCATGGGGTGGGGCAAGCCAGGGCAAGGTGCGCTGCACAGAGCCTCCAAGGAGTCCCCTTGCTGCCTTGCCATCAGTTGTAGGGTGGCTGGGGGGGGGGTGGCGGCAGGCAGACGCAAGCCCCACACTGCTGTTTCGCGCAGCGCGGAGCTTGCAGGTGCCCGAGCCACCGCGTCACTCCCAGGAGAGATGTGTGGCTCGGGTGTGCTGCAGGCCTTGCGGTAAGTGCTGCCCCCATGGTGTGGCGCCCTGTGCCCCCCCACCCCTCTAGCTGCACCTCTGTCTGGCTCCCCCGAGATCTGAATAAGAGTCACATTTTCAAACCTATATGTGTACCCACAAGGGGGTAGAACCTGGATTTTCCATTTAAAATCAAAGTCAGGATTCTCAGTGCTACATTCTGTACGCCAGCTGCATGAAGACAGCCCTCCAACATTTTTCCAATGAGTGTAGGGATGTCCCATTCCATAATGATAATTTTACTATTTATACCCCACATATCTTGCTGGGTTGTCCCAGCACTCCAGGCAGCTTCCAACATATATAAAAACACAATACAACAGTCGGGAGGAAACCTTCCCTACACAGGATTGCCTTGAGGATAACTCCATACCCTCCCACATTTCTCCAATGAAGATAAGGAAAAGAGGGACATTCCAGGATCAAATCAGAAAGTGGGACAGCTTCTCTAAATTAGGGACGTCCCAGGAAAATAGGGACACTTGGAGGGTCTGTGCATAGGACCTCCCTCAGAGACTCACCGCATTCGTAGAACGGGCAACACTGCTCAGAATCCCTTCGTAATCTTGGAATTTCACAGGAACCACAAGCAGGAGCTACAACAAGAGGGAAGCAATAACCCACGTCCATTAATACTCAAAACAAGAACAGCCAACCTTTCCCCCAAGGGCCACTCTCCTCTACAGACACAAACCTGGAGGCCAGAATTGCATATATTTCTCAAAAATGGCCAGGCTCTCTCTCTCTGTATATAAAAACTGGCCCTGCCTGGTAGTGAGGGCTTCACAGATACAAACACTTGTCTCGGGTGGGATGAAATCAATGACCGGTAGAGGCAGGGCCGGCCCAAGACATTTTGAGGCAAATCACAAGATGGAATCTCCCTCCCCATTGGGGAAGAAAAGGTGAGTGAAGATCTACATCAGGATCCGCTACCCGTGCGGATCTGCTGCCTGAGGTAGTCACCTCACCTTGCCTCATGAGTGGGCTGGCCTTCGGTGTAGGAAGAGGTTGGAACTAATGCAGCTCCTGAAAAGTCTCTTCCAGTGGCTCTGAGCAATTAGCCCTGCTCAGGCTTTTAAATAAACACAAGAGGACTTAAAACAGCCCAGGGGCATATGGGCTCATTTTCACATCTTCATGTGTTTAACACAAAGGTCTGCACACAGGTTTTAAGTGTGTTTTACAGGATGCATGTAAAAGGCAGGGCCTTACCTTCCAAGACTGCAGAATCCGGGACCGGCAGCCGTGTGACACCGGAGGTTGCGTCGACGCAACTTCCGGTGTCGCTCCGCCCATCTATGGGCACCAAAATGGCCGCCGCCGACACTGGAAGTCACGTCTATGCACTTCCAGACATGTGCAGATGCGACTTATGGGCCATTTTTTGTGCCCATAGAAGGGCAAATCGGAAAGAAAAAAAATGGCCGCCGGCAGGAGAAAATAACGGAGAAAAATGGGAGACAAAGTGATATGGGGGACCATCGGGAAAAGGTAAGTAAAATCGGGGTTTCCCCGGAGAAAACGGGGTACTTGGCAGCTATGGGCAGGGCCATGGGGTGGAAGGACAGCACAGGTAATGTCTGACCTACAGCTTAATCCATGAAAAATCAGGGAAGTTTTAGACGGTAAATCAAGTGTTATGTCTTTTTTGAAGGGTGGGAATTCTTGACTTACGCTGGGGAGTCGGACAAGGCTGAATGGCACAGCTGATGGTCCTGTTTTCTAGACACATGCAGATCTTGCAGGGTTCATTGGAAGGAATCCACGTTTCCAAGTGCTATTTGTTTGAAGAAGAGAAATTGTGTGATTATTTGTTATGCAATCTGGTTGGGGTGGGGAGGGGTGAGGAGAGAGAGAGAGAAAGCTACCCAGAAAATAAAGCAAAGCAGGATACTACATGTGGCATTGCTTTGGTTTGTTAGAACAATTACAAGAAACCAGAGATGTTGCCCAATTTAACATTAGGGCTAATACATTTAGCACAGGATGCAAAGAACGAACCAGATCTCTGCAATGCCCCTTTCCTGACTTTATGAGCACAATTATAAAATACTAGAGGAAATATAAGGCATTGTGGGGTTCTATAAGTTGAAGATCACATACCAAACATTGGCTGTGTAAGCCAAGTAAAGCTGGACCTTATAAAGTTTCACTAAATGAAATGTTTCAAATTAATCCTATTTTAGGCTGAGAATGTTCCAGATTTCTTGCCACAGCATATGACTACAGTCCTTTTCTATTGGATTCAGACTGGTAGTAAACAGACCTTGGATCACACATCAAAAGAACCTCAGAGAGATTGCTAAAATACAATAAATAAATTGGTAGGTGATGAGCAATTGACAGGTGTTCTGCACATGAAGGAAATGAGGGGGAACACTTAAAAGCCTAGTCCTAGGATTTCAGTACATTACCCGTGATCAGTGGATCTACATACACACAGAACATGCAGAAATTCATATAAAAGTTAGACTGGGCAGGAATGGGATGTAGAGGAAAGCAAAGTCCCTGGGGTCACCCAACGAAGTCGATTGATGGTAGGTTCACAACATAAAAATACCTACTTCTTCACACAATGCGTAATTAACTTATGGCATTGACAGCCACAAGACACAGTGACTATAACCATCTCTGAGGGCTATAAAATGGATTTAATAAATTATCGGGTAGTGATAAAGCGGGATATCAAATCCAAACTCTTCTTCTTAACAAACTACAGTGCCCAGAATTCTCTGAAGGAAAGAACCTGCTTCGACTGAGCTTTAAAGGTAAAGTGAATACACAGCATTGGACAACCAAAATCTATAATTCATTACAATTAAGTGCACCCTCCCCCCCCCCCCACAGCCAGAGTCTCTGAAAAACCAACATTGCAGATAGGGAAGAGCCATTGCCTTAAAGCCCTGCTTAAAAGCTTTCTAGAGGCAGTCAGTCAGCTGTCGCTGACAGAAGCAAGCCAAAGGTACAGAATAGCTTATTGATCTGAGTAGCGTGAATCTCAACCATTTCATTTTTTTTAAACATACTTTTTATTAATTTTACAAACTGCAAAAAAGAAAACGGTACATACATAAACACCTTTTCCACCTCCTTCCCACCCACCCACATGGATCCTCCCCTGCCACAGAAGTATCTCATGTAGGTGAACAGTCAGAGATGGTCCATTTTATGCTTGGAATTCTGTCCTCCTCCCCCTCCCCTGACCCCAAAGCCCCCCCCCTGCCACCAGGGAGCTCCAGCAAACCAGGGCAGTACGCAGGAGGACATCCATCCAACCATCTATTGTCATACCAAAAAAAGAAAAAAATTGAAATAGGAAAAAAGAGAAAAAAGAAAGAGCAAAAAAAAGAGAAAAAGAACAGTACAAAACAGAATTTTTTTTTCTTACATTCATAATTGTAAAACCATATTTTGTGGGCTTCCCCTCCCCCCCCCTTCCCCGGTTTTCATCCCTTTTTTATCATCTTTAACAGTTTCTTACTTTATAAAAATACACCTTTATATCTTATACAACTTATAAATCAATTATTATCATTTTCACCTAATGTTCAAATCACTGAAAAATCAAACTCCCATTTTATCTTCCCGTGCCTAATTTTTACTCCCTCTATAAGCCTCCATATTTTCACATTTTTCCAAAATCCATTCACTTTTAAAACTATAACTATTCTCAATTTAACCTTACATCCCCGATTACCGGCTCCACCCCCCCAATCCAGCAAATTCCATAATCAGCAGACCAGTTATAAACCTGTTAATCCATCCTTATAATCACAACATCACTTTCCCTTCACCCCACCCCCTGTTTACAGTCTTTTGCCATCCAGGCCACCATACAAGACCCCTGAATTTCTTCTCTTCTCTGCATATTTTTTCCTTGTTCCCTGTGGGTGTTCTGGAGTTCCAGTAATACCAATCGTGCCCCCCTCAAATGCAGGGCACTCCATCCAACTTTTTGTAGAGTAAAGTCATCATTTTTTTCGTGGTGTGCTTCATTTTGTGTTGAATCATCACAGTCCTCATCTTCATCTTTTTCTTCCAAATCACAGTCACCATCATTGTCATTCTCACATTCATCTTTTTCAGTTTCAAAAGCTTCATCTTCTAGAAAATCATATTCTGCCATCACCATCTGAAATTGTTGCTGTAACTCTTGCCGTTTTGTCTCCTCTTGACATAGTTCTATTCTTGTTTCCCACATTAAGGTCAAAACAGACCGCTGGAACTCAGGGGAACACTTTTTTGTTGACATAGTTCAATCCTGCCAAGGTCAAAACTTGTCACGTGGGGTGGAATATGATCACAGTTTATTTTCTCGACTGCATTTTAACAAGCTGGCTGCATTCTTCAAGTCTTATTGACAATAAAGTTCGAACTCACATTTCACAAACATTTAAACCAAAAAAGAATTTCCACAAAGTTCAAAAATACAGTGAAATAAAAATTGACTTATAAATCCTGATCAACTCACTGGGTTGTCTGGGCTGCCGGCTCCCGAGGAAAAGAAAGGTTTTTCGTAGTCTTTACCTCTTGCTGCAGGGCACTCACAACCACAGTCTCTCTCCCCTTTCACCCTGCATTTAGGGGAGATTCTCTTTGATGCCTTTGAGGGATCCTTTTAAGTTAAGATCTTCTGTTTACGGCTTCGGGTTTCTGTTTACTGTCTCTTATGTTACCGTGGGGGGGGTGGCTTCCTCTTTTCCCCCTCTCTCCCAAATCCAAATTGCCTTAATTTAAATTCCAAACAATCAAAATTACTCACAGTCTATTCATTTGCTAATTATTCTTGGAAGAATTGGCCGCCTCCACTTCCCAGACTCGCAGCTTCGCGCTCTCAGAGCAGCAGTGTCAGCCTGTCCGCCGCGGTTCACCTCCTCGCTCTCGGGGGCTTAAACAAAGCCGATCCGGGGAGGAGAGAGCCCGCTTTTGGCGCCGCCAGGCAAAATCCGTCCCCAAAAAGCTCGATTTGGGGCTTTTAAGGAGGTTTTGCTTCGCTGGAGCAATTCCCTCCACCTCTGAAGCGCCGAGGTCCGCTCCGCTGATCGGACCCCCGTCTGAGCAAAGATGGCGCGGTCAACCGGAAGCCTGAATCTCAACCATTTCAGTCTCAGTGTATTTTAAACCAGGGTCTCTAAATTGGGGGGGGGGGGCGTTGCAAAAAGGTAGATTGATACATTGACACCAATAAAGAGTATTTTCAATAAATAAATAAATAATGGCTGAGAAGGGAGTGCAGCATAAACTTTTTGTCTTTGGAAATGGGGAGGCTATGGGGAGGAAATTTGGAGATTTCTGGGGAGGGGGGGAATTGAGAAAAATGGGATAAGTTTTTTTAAATAAAAAAAGCCTCTGCCCTCGCTACTTGCATAGCTGCCAAGTACCCCGTTTCCCCCGGGAAACCCCCGTTTTCCCGGTGGTCCCCTGTATCACTTCGTCTCCCGTTTATCTCCGTTATTTTCTCCTGCTGGTGGCCATTTTTTTCTTTCGATTTGCCCTTCTATGGGCACCAAAAATGGCCACCGCCGGCTTCAAAAGTCGCATCTACGCATGTCCGGAAGTGCATAGACGTGACTTCCGGTGTCGGCCATTTTTGGTGCCCATAGATGGGCGGAGCGACACCGGAAGTTGCGTTGATGGACTTCCTGACATGTGTGCAAGCGACTTTCGAAGCCGGTGGTGGCCATTTCGGTGCCCATAGAAGGGCAAAACGACACCGGAAGTTACGTCGACACAACTTCCAGTGTCACACAGCTGCCGGTTCCGGATTCTGCAGTCAGTGACTTGGAAGGTAAGTACTTGCCATTGTATGTATGCATCCTGAAAATTCCTAGAAAGTTTCCCTCTCCATTGCCAAAATGTCTTCCCCCACTTTAATGGCCTGAGTCCAGGGGGAGATCTTGGTGGTGGACATAGCATGTCCCCGGCTTTCCGCCATTCCAGGTGTCCACCCTAGGCTGACCTATGGTGGTGCCCTGGGTCAGCGCTACCTGCAATGGTGCAGGGAGCTAGTCGAACCAGAGCCTATGCAACCGCTCACCTGATGTAATCAATAAAGTTGTGGCCTAAATTCTACCAAAAACGAAACCAAAATTTGAGTCTCGTCTGAATTTATTTATAGGGGGAGGTTTAAAGGTCTAAGCACGCAAAACAATGTGAACTCCTTAAGAGCCAGCCGAGATTCAGAACCGCTAAGCAATAACTAGAGATCTACCTGGTGGCGCGTCCCATCCTCACTGACGCACTGGGTGCATTCTTCTTCGTGAACACACCTGCCATCGAGGGTCACTTGTCCCTGTGGGCAGAAACAGCCTTCTGTGGGATAATCCATGCAGATTTCTGTGTTGCTACCATTCCCACAGTGCTTCATGCAGCCTCCTTGACAGTAGCCATACCTCATCGAGACTGGACATTCCATAGCTGTGAAGAACACCAGACACAAGGAAATAAACGAAATGGTAAGTAAGCAAATAAATAAATAAATAAATAAATAAAACAATATTATTATTTTGTCTGCAATGGAGATGCAATATAGAATAAAAACAGTCCGTCTTAAATCCATCCTGAATGCTTGGACTAGGGTGAGAGAAATCTAAGTTAACTGCAATTCAATCAATCAATCAATCAAATTAATAATAATGGTTTTATTATTTATACCCCGCCCATCTGGCTGGGCCTCCCCAGCCACTCTGGGCGGCTTCCAACAGAAAAATGAAATGAAATAATCTATTAAACATTAAAAGCCTCCCTAAACAGGGCTGTTTCAGATGATTCTAAAAATCTGGTAGCTGTTTTTCTCTTTGACATCTGATGGGAGGGTGTTCCACAGGGCAGGCGCCACCACTGAGAAGGCCCTCTGCCTGGTTCCCTGCAACTTGGCTTCTCGCAACAAGGTAACCGCCAGAAGGCCCTCGGTACTGGACCTCAGTGTCTGGGCAGAACGATGCGGGTGGAGACGCTCCTTCAGGTATACTGGACCGAGGCCTTAGCTGGGAAATGCCAAGAGTGTCATTTCATATTTCAGTTGGGCACATTGAATGTTAAAATATGGGAGGAGGAGGGCACTTTTTGAAGTATTTATAGTGGTTACTTTTTGATGCCAAGCATAAAAATGTTGTCAGCACTGGACAGCAAGCCATTTTTTCAAGCAAATGGATGTCAGCCTTTGGCACACATAGCTCACATACGGCATTTAGAGTGCTCCATGGGGTGTTTATTATGGAATGAGTGCTTCTGGAGCATCCCCATGTCTCACAGCAATTCTTTGTGGCACTCCAAGTCAGAGACTGCTCTAAGGTGCCACGGTTAGTAACTTTGCAGGCTGCACATCCCTGTGACAATTCAGAAGACAGCATACATCTTTGTCCTCCCTCCTGCCTTTGCATTTTGGCAGGTGGGGGATCTTTGACATCTTAATCCCTCTCGTGGGATATACTATGCAGGAAAGATTCAAAGATGGGCCTGTAGTGTATTTAAAATATGTCCGTATTTGTGCTTGAAAGATATTAGTAAAGCAACCGCAGAGCACTTGAATGAAGGTGTTAACCTTGTAGCATCTTAAAGCGGAAAAAATATATATCACAGAGTCATCTTCATCGAGAGCCCTGCCAGAAAGTTGGCTTTGTAGCTGCTGAGCCTGCTCTCTCATTTATTTAAGTGACTATTAAAAGTTTTATGAGACTTCAGTGCGAACATAACCCAGAACTTTTCCTATCCCATGTATCATTCTTTCTTATCACTGCACAGGATCACCACTGGCTATTCAAGGATGAAACAAAATTATCTGTAACCCAGAGAGGGTCATGGTGGAAAGTCATTGCTGTCGTCATGGTGGCTGCCATTGGCACTGGTGCACCATGAGCTGAGCACAAGAATCCCATTTACACCTCATTTGCATGCAAGAACATTTTGCCTCTATGAACTCCCCCCCCCCCAAGTTCTCCTTCCCTACCTGCTTTCCCCCATCATAGCCCAAGCCAACCTAGAACAGAGCAGTCACTGGAAAAGTGTGATGTAGCACCATGTCGTGTCACACATTTGTCAACCACGTACATATTACAGATAAGGTAAAGGTAAAGGGACCCCTGGATGGTTAAGTCCAGTCAAAGGTGACTATCTCGCTTTCAGGCCGAGGAAGCCGGTGTTTCTCCACAGGCAGCTTTCCGGGTCATGTGGCCATCATGACTAAACAGCTTCTGGCGCAACAGAACACTGTGACAGAAACCAGAGTGCATGGAAATGCCGTTCAAAGGGACCCCTGACCATTAGGTCCAGTCGCAGATGACTCTGGGGTTGCAGCGCTCATCTCGCTTTACTGGCCGAGGGAGCCGGTGTACAGCTTCCAGGCCATGTGGCCAGCATGACTAAACTGCTTCTGGTGAAACCAGAGCAGCGCACAGAAATGCCGTTTACCTTCCCACCGGAGTGGTACTTGCACTTTGATGTGCTTTTGAACTGCTAGGTTGGCAGGAGCTGGGACGGAGCAATGAGAGCTCACCCCGCCACGGGGATTCGAACCGCCAACCTTCTGATCGGCAAGGCCAAGAGGCTCAGTGGTTTAGACCACAGCGCCACCCGCATCCCTACAGGTAGGATCGTTCCCCCCCCATAGCATATACAATTTGGACCTTATGAAAGCTGTGCCTTTGGGGTCGGGTGGCAGGTGGACTGTAAACATATTCCCTGGCTATTTCTTGTCGCAGGCATGCATTGCTCGTTCACATCCATTACTGCGGGTAACTAGCTAAGGATTGATTTATTTTTAGTTTGACAATGCACTCTTCTTTCCACAGACAGTGAGGTCATGTTCAGAAATGAGAAGATTTTCCTAAACACCATCAGCATCCATCTGCAAGTTGTTTGTTGCAAGGCGTGATGCTCAAAGGTTACACCATACTTTTGTGTTTACTTAATTGAGCAGCAACGTTCCTTTCTTTTTAGCTGCAGATCGGGTCCTTAAAATACCTTCGTGGCTATAAAAGCCGGCAGTATTATTTGTAACGCTTGCATCAAAATGGAGACATAAAGCCTCTTACGTGGGGATTTCCTAGTGCTTGATCCAGAAGATGCAGTTGGTGCAGACTGCTGCAGCACAATTGCCGACAGGAGTGAGGCCTTGTCAGTATATAAGACCCATGCTCAGAGATGCGCACTGCTTGCTCATTTGCTGCCAGGCCAAGTTCAAGGAGTTACTATTTGTATAGAAAATTCTTGGAACCAGTTGACCTATCATCTTGCCTTGCCCCACATGTGCCCACTGGACCGCTTCAGTCGGCAGAATTGGAACTGCCACAGATGCCACATAATACCCGTTTTCTGCATTTGTAAAAACTTGGTCATTTTGCGTGGCAGCGCCTACAACTTTGGAACTCCCTGCCAATGGAGATGAAGCAGGCGCCTTCCCTTTACTCTTTTCGGCACCTGCTAAAAACATTCCTGTTTAGACAAGCCTTCCCAGATGTTTAGAAAGTTGAGGTAATTTTTATCTTTATTACGTTTTAAAGTAGGGTTGTGAATTTTTCTTTATTTTACTGCATTATCAAAATGTAAACTGCTTTGAGGTATTTTACGGTCAAGCAGTTCGAAAGCACATCAACGTGCAAGTAGATAAATAGGTACCGCTCCGGCAGGAAGGTAAACGGCGTTTCCATGCACTGCTCTGGTTCACCAGAAGCAGCTTAGTCATGCTGGCCACATGACCCGGAAGCTGTACATCGGCTCCCTCGGCCAGGAAAGCGAGATGAGCGCCACAACCCCAGAGTTGTCCATGTCTGGACCTAATGGTCAGGGGTACCTTTACCTTTACCTAGTACAGTGGTGCCTCGCTTAACGAATGCCCTGCTTAATGAAATTTACGCTTAACGAAAGGATTTTTCGAGTGGAGGTTGCCTCGCTAGACGAATTCGTTTTTCGAAAAATTCATCTAGCGAATCTCGGTTTCCCATAGGAATGCATTGAAATTCAATTAATGCGTTCCTATGGGCAAAAAAAAAAAATTTAAAAAAAATTCAATGCATTCCTATGGGATTCGCTAGACGAATTTTTCGTTATAAGAAAAGACCCGTGGAACTAATTAAATTTGTCTAGCGAGGCACCACTGTATATGAATTTTATGAAATAAATAAAAGTTTAAACAAAATTATATTAAAAGAAATAGTATTACTTCCCACAGTGAGCTGTTCAGATCTATCAATCTGTTTAGAAAACAAAATTATGAACAGTGAGCGAGAGATTCCCCTCCCCCCACAAATACTGTAACTCAGTGAATGAAACTGACTGACGGTAGATTTAGCATGACATAACTATTTCCCAACACAATGCACACTTAGCTTAACTTATCAATTCACTATAAGACTATTTAATTTTATATTCATTTATAAAAGTTGTAGACTTCAGATGTGGTCCCAAAGTGGATTCCAACACAAAATGTGATTGATAGACTTCAGAAAAGGATCAGAGAATATCAGTTGGCTCTCAGCACAATCAACATTTAAGCAGAGAGGCTCAGAGATTGGGCAACCTTCACATTATGAGTCAATAACAATGGGCCAGTGTAGAAATTAGGCTGGTGGGAAAGAGGAGATACAACTTGCACCTTGCCCAACTTTTGAGGGAGGCAGTGGAAAATGGAACAGCTAGCTGAAAAATCCACTGCGAATCAACACCAGAGGTACAATCATTGTCAAACTCACGAATCAGGGCCGAGAGGGAACGGCAGGTGATCCTAAATCTGAACTTGGATGCTATGTTCTCTAGCTCGGGATCCCTGGGGTCAGTGGCTGGAGCTGAAGAATCAGGGAGCTAGAACCTGATGTGCAACAGGCAAAGGTTACTGGCCCGTTGACCAGGCAAGGGCAGAATGACAGGCCTGGTCAGCACAGAAGCTTCATGCTGCTGGCCAGTTGTCGAAGCCAGCATCACAGGTCCCTGTTCAAAAGAGATCTCCAAGTCCTGCACACACATGGTCCCAGATGCTCATTGGGCCAAGTTCCAGATACAGCCCATATACAGTGGTACCTCGACTTACGAATTTAATCCGTTCCGAATGCACATTCGTATGTAGAACATTTGTAAGCCGAATCGCAGTTTCTCATAGGAATGCATTGGAAACGGATTAATTCATTCCGGAACCTAGAAAAAAGCCCCAAAGCTGCGGAAAAAACGGCCGCAGTGTTCTCGCACCACGGAGCAGGGAGCGCAGCGGTGGCGAGGGCAATGATCCGGCAGGAGGCCGGCAGGGCAGTGAAGAGGGCCGGGTAAAAGGCTCCCTCGAAGAAGCAGGAAGCGTGATGGCGCGGCAGGCATGGCGGCGGTGGCCGAAAATCTCAGCGCTCCACTTTTTGCCTCCCTGCCACCGCACTTCCTGCTTCTTCGAGGGAGCCTTTCATCCGGCCCTCTTCACCACCGCTGCCCTGCCGGCCTCCTGCCGGATCATTGCCCTCACTGCTACTGCGCTCCCTGCTCCCTTCGGATGTCGAAAAAATTGATTAGCGCGTGGCCATTTTTTCCCTTCGTAAGTAGAATATTTCGTAAGTAGAGTCATTTGTAAGTCGAGGTACCACTGTAGTTTCTCGTTGAAGCCCAGGTGTCCCTAATATCAGGACACCCAGAGAAATGTTGTAAAGTAAACCATTTGCCTTGTGAATAAGGGCAGTTGCCAACCTCCGCTCTCCATCTACCCACCCACCTTTAAGATCCCTTCTTCTCCCTGGCCTTAAGGGGTGTGACAAGAAATGCAACAGCAGCACCACAACCTGGTGGGAGCTCCATGAAGAATTACATTGCAGCTCCAGGAATTAACTAGTTCTCAAACAGAGATCTGCAGAAGTAGGTTAAATTAGGTTTGGTAAACCTATACGCATTTTTTATTGGTCTGCAATGTTACAGTGATTAAGCAGTGCTGTCCATTGAGTCATTTGTGTATTCTGCACAATGTCCTTGTAATTGACAATGCTATTCCTGGCCACCCTAAGTTATGCACCTGCTCCTAAGAAACAGGGAAAGAAGATGCCATTGTTAATACACCAAAGACTACTTTATGCGAACTGGTAGTTAAATTGGGGAGTTCTTTGGCTGTATGTGGCTATGTCACAAGCTGAGAATCTGAGGAATTCAGAGAGGTTATTAAAATGCCTGAGCCTTGGATGCTGTGACGGGAAAGCTGGCTTTCTCACTAAATCCAGGAAATGGCAGGCAGTACTTCTCTCTCTCTCTCTCTCTCTCTCTCTCTCTCTCTCTCTCTCTCTCTCTCTCTCTCTCTCTCTCTCTCTCTCTCTCCCTTTTCTCAGATTATTCCTTATGGAATATTTGCAGTAGGTAGTTTCTTAAAACACTAGGCTGCAAGAACAGTGCCTTCTCAAATATGTCTCGTGCAGTTCTCTAAGAACTGAAATCTATTTCATTCTGGCTAAATTCCCCTTCAATTAAAATGCAAGTAGTTTCTTCTCTGCTTGGATCTGAAGGTCAAATGAAAACCACCAACAGCAGAGATGCCTTCTTCATATACTTGCAAGGTGGAGACTGCACCTTTTGTTGTGGTTGCACCAAGCTTTTAGGTAGTGGTTATTTTATGTGCAGCCTTGTGTGACTGAGTAACAGAAGAATATTATAAAGAGTGAGAGGGAAAAGAGCAATACTGTACAGGAGAACACCCTTCACTGTGTCCTTCTAGGCAGAAAGAGGGCAGACCTGTAGAGCAGTGGGAATTAACAGTAGACAAGAAAATCATGGCATATTCAAAATTTATATCCAAGATTTGTCTTGGAGACAGCCTCTTGTTTTAAAAAAAACTGAAAGTGATGTAAAGGACACTTAATTTCCTGTTGGAGATAGGCACTTTTTATTTACTGGCATCTCAGGCCAAATGGATTTTTGAAAAATCTCTTCCGCCGTAGGAGGAGGAGATGTTGTGGGCCCACGAGGCCTTCACGTGGGGGGGGAATGGTTGCCATTCCCCCCCCAGCCCATTGGTCAGCTCCCTGCCGCAGCGTGCCCTTGGCGCATCCAATTAGGAGGTTCCAAGGGGGCATGGCTCGCTGATTTAAGCGAGCGCGCGGCAGGGAATCGGCCTCATTGGATTATCTCTGAAAGGTACAGGTGGGGGGGAGGTTGCTGCCATCACCTCCCCCAAATGCGGAAGGGTACTCCCTTTAGGAGTCTGGGGGCGTGGCCACGTCCGAAGCCGTGGTAGGTGAGGGTCAGAGGGCACGCCCTCTAGTGGTGACCCCAGGATGAGCTCCTAGTTGATGTGCATCACAGGACTCATCCAACGGTGGTTAACCCTTCACAGACTGCCAGCAGAGTGGGCTGGAGTCGGATATAGTCGGTTAGATCCATTGCCTATGCCAATACCTCTCTACATCCGTAATCAATAAAGTTGTGGCCTTCTATGCCCATTAACCTTATGCAATGTGTCCTGTGTCTTTATTTCTCCTGGGGAGGCATCGGGGTATCGCCACACAACTGGAACATAAGAAGAGTCTTGCAAGATCATGACTCCCCTTAGTCAATCATCTTGTTTCTAACATTGACCAACTATACGCCTCTGAGAAGTCCATAAATAAAGCATGGACAACTGCCCTCCCTTAGGTATTCCAAGGTATGTTGCCTCTGAAGAGGAAGGGTTCGTTATATTTCCTGGCTCGCCCCCTCTAGAGCAAATGTGAGATGAGACTACAACCAGCCGTTTTGAACTTTCCGGGGCGAAAGCTCAACAACCATCTTCTAGCCTTATAAAGCAGAGCTTGGTGTCAAATCACACTACCAATGGCAATCACATGTATTTCCCACATAAGTCCGCAAAACTGAGCAAAGGGTTGGAGCAGCCTCTCTATGAGAAAAGGTTAAAACGTAAAGGGGATGGATATGCTAGAGTAGGGGTCAGCAAACGTTTTCAGCAGGGGACCGGTCCACTGTCCCTCAGCAGACCTTGTGGGGGGTCAGACTATATTTGAGGGGGGGAATTGGAGTGGCGGGGGCTGGCAGAGGGATGGTAAGTGGCACGTGAAAGGGCTCCGGAGAGGGGCTGCTTAAAATGGCAGCCACTCGAGCGCTGCTGCTGCTGCTGGCACCAACAAAGCCCAGCCCCCTTCCTCCTCTAGGCAGGGCGGGGACAAGCCAGGAGGAGGGAGGGAGGGAGGGAGGGAGGAGGAGGCGCCATGTAGGGAGGGAGGGAGGGAGGGAGGGAGGGAGAGAACACAGGTGCTGGTGATCCACACGGCGATTCCCGGACCGTCCGCGGGCCGGATCCAGAAGGCAATTGGGACTGATCCGGCCCATGGGCCTTAGTTTGTCGACCCATGTGCTAGAGACAGCAAATTATGAGTGAGACGGAAAGAGTGAACAGAAAGCATTCTCCCTTCCTCATAATACTAGGATTCAGAATAACCCAATGAAGTTGATTGGCAATAGGTGTAGGTCCCAATCAAGACTGGAGAGCCCATGATAGTTAACTCCATTGGAGCGGTGTGACAAATTGAAGCACTTTTGAAATGTTTATTTCTGTCCGGCTGGCAAAGAGTTAACCCACCTTTAGCCTGACTGACATAGAACTCTGATGGGGGCGGGACTGTGCCCGGTTTGAAAGGAGGGAGTGTCGGTTTGGTCAGTGAGGAGGGAGAGGGAGGAAGGTGTGGTGTGGTGTTATGAGGTGGCTTGTATAAAGACAGTTAAGAGGCTATGAAAACTTAAAGTTAAATGTTTGACTGAGTTTATTTTGTACAACTGGAACAAAGCTAATTAATAAATGACACGTTAAAGAATCACTTATGTTTTTAACACAATAAAACTTCATCTCTGTTTTTGCCAACAAGAGGTCCGTCTGTATTTTTCCAGCGAGGTACCAGGACTCACAGCCGTGGTGACTCAAGAGAGGGCAAAACTCACCTCAGGCAGGGAGGTAGTGGTTTGTGTCCTGTAGTTACACGGAGGAGGCTTAGAAGGGTAACCTGAGGTGCCAAGAAGTTGCCAGAGTGCATAGGGCAAACTTCTACAGTGGGGAAATCCAACTGAGGGAGACCCTTTACTGGAGGCAAGAGGTTATTCCTGGGGGACAGCCTAGAGTTTCTTAAGGTACCAGGCCACGCAAGCTGGAAGGCTCTCCTTACTAAGAAACTCATTAGTAAAAGGGGGTTTATTTTTGAGGCGGCAGGACCAGAGGGTGGGTGTTTTCCCCTCAGGATTCCTGTGTCGCAGTGATAGTAAGGCAGAGTGGGACACGGGTCGTCACAAGCGGGAAGGGTCAACTTGAGAAAACGGGAGCTCTCTCTGCCCCAGCAAAGAGAAAGCGTGGGAGAATCCAAATCTAGGTGTGGCTTACCAAACCTCCAATTGAATTTCAAAGAGCAGTTCTCACCACGGTTAATTGCATGTATTTAATTGTATTTAGTTTCGTCCTTAGTCATCTTTGTAAAGGCGTTACCACAGCCAGTGTAAACAACAAATCTACCCACAGCTATTAGTGAGGACGGTTTAATAATAGAAACAAAACAAAACCAGCCTCTGTGTCCAAAGTAGCATTTCTCTGAATATCAAAAGCTGGGAGGAAACCAGAAGGGAGGGCTACTTTCTGCACACCCTGCTTATGAACTTGTAGACATATTTGCATGGTTACTGTTGGGAGGTGGCAAAAACTAGTTATAAGCAGGGAGGACAACAGTCTGAATTAAAAGGTATACATTTCACACCTGTGTGTGTACTATATATGTGTTTGTGTTGTCTGTGCTGGTAGTCAAGGGGGGGGGATGACCAACCTGCCCTTCCGCACCCCATACCTGCCAAGTTTCTGTCAGAGAAATAAGGGACCGGGGCCAGAAATAGCAGAACGGAAGTAGCGCTGCCGCCATTTTGGAACTGGGCGGAGCATGCTCAGAAGTGACTTTTGATGCTGCTTTGCCCAGTTCCAAAATGGCCGCTGCACCAGAAGTCGCACTGCAGCCATTTTGGAACTGGGCAGAGCAGCATCAAAAGTCGCTTCTGAGCATGCTCCGCCCAGTTCCAAAATGGCCACTGCACGAGAATAAACCGGGGGAAAACAAAAAAATCCATTTTTTCATCTAGGAACAGCTGGAAAAACGAGGATTTCCCGGGGAAAACGGGAGACTTGGCAGCTATGCCGCACCCCCACCTCCAAGGTTTAAATATTGTGTTCAGAAATTTGAGGCAGCACAAAGACCGAGTTGGATTACTGAGGATTATATTTCTATAAGAAGCAGTGAAATCCTTACCGCAAAACTCTGGAGATCTCCAATCCACGCAGATCCTTTGCATCCTGCAGAGGTGTGCATAGGAAGATATGATCTCACATATTTCATCACCATAGCAGTTGTTTTCTTCACAAGCTGCATAGTACAAGTTTGGAGGAATGATCTGGTGGCATTCGTAAAATTGAGGGGACAGCAAAATGCTGCACTTTGTCGTGGCATGGCCAACGCATTGGCCAGCTCTGTTCACCTCACAGATCTCCCCTGGCCGCTTCACTGTCCACTCGTCAATGAAGAGGCTGCTGTCAGATGTAAAGGAGCCATTTCTTAACACCAAGTCATTGCCACTGTTTTGGTCACAGATCCCTACAGGAGAGGGACGGAAGAGAATTGTACAATATCTCAGCTTTAGAAGTCATTTATCTCCAACAGGGACCTGAGCTTAGAATATGCATAAACCCCATACTTGAAAATGTTTGCTAATCCTACCAAAACTATGTTAGGCCTATCTCAAAATTGCTACAGATGTTTCACCTGAAGAGGACCCTTCAAATTGGCTTCACATTTTGCTTCACCTAATGCTACACCCCTGCCACACACATTTTCTGTATTTCAGGTGAGCTGCAGACACAATTCTAATCAAAAGCTCCTAGAAGGTTTATGAGAAAGGCAAGAGTTGGTTTATGCCAGCTCCAATCAATGCACACCATAGCTGCCAAGTTTTCCCTTTTCTCACGAGGAAGCCTATTCAGCATAAGGGAATTTCCCTTAAAAAAAGGGATAAATTGGCAGCTATGATGCACACTGTTTCTAGAGAGGGCTCATCCAGACTTCCTTTTGTTGCTTCTAGGCAAAGGTCTGGGCTTTGAAGCTGCATGTCCGAGTGTTTTTTGTTCTGATGTTGTGTTGTGTTTGTATTATTTATTGTTGGCAGCTGCCCAGTGTGGCTGGGGCAACCCAGTCAGATGGGCGGTATATAAATAATCAATTGTTGTTGTTGTTTTGTCCCAGTGCTTCCCGTGGAAAAGCCCGTGTTGTGTCGATATGACCCACCATTTAAAACGCTAAAAACCCTTACCTAATAACTACCTGAAAACCACCCAAAGTGTAAATTTTCTAACATACCACAAAGGCCATGCGTTTCTGAAGCGAAGCTCTTTGGGCTAAGTTGTAAAGTAAATTCATTGTTGCTTGGAGTGAAGGAGAGGATGTGCCCCAGAGAAGAGAACCGGATCTCATGCATTATTGCCCCATAGATATTGACTTCAACATGACCATCAGCATAAGGAACATTCGTTGTTTTGCCATTCACAGCAACCTGTTTGAAAAAATTGAGGGTAATGTATACAATTAAGGTGAATGACTGACTCATTTGGGGGATATGAAAGGGCTACATTAGGTGGCCACCACATTTGGGATGGGGGCTATACATTCTACACTCCCCTGAGGTCTCAGCCAGTGCAGTCTTTAGCATATGCACCCCCGGGGTGCAAAGATCCGCCCAGCGCCCCCCAAATTTAGTTTAGACCCCAAATTAATTTTTATTATGCTTATGTCAGATACCAGGCTTATGCCTTATCTCTTGTTTACGAAAGAACGGAGGAAAAAGAAACAAACTTTTTTATTTGCTCATTTATATACAATACACTTATCCTTAAGTACACAACAACAACACACTTAAACTTCTAAGTATTGTTTAGGCACCTACTTAGGAGAAACATCAGTCGTGTCAAAGGTGCCGCTGACCCCGCTGCCGCGTAGCAGCTCAATACAATACGTAACACAATATTTTGATGTAAGAGTTAATTTTGCGCACACGGCGCCGTTGTGAATAACAAGCACCATTGTTGACTCTGACAAGCGCCACCGTTGTGAATGAAACAATAGGTATACATTTCAGTAATACCTAGGTATATCTGTATTTTGTTTTCCTAGCTTGATCAAAATTATTTATTATTTCATAACAGGTAGATAGTTAAGAGATTAGGCAGCTTCAGCGGCAGACGCCTGGCGCCCCCCAGAATTCAGCGCCTGGGTGCCCCACACACCTTGCACCCCCAGGTAAAGACGGCCCTGGTCTCAACCACTGAGAATCAAGACTGTTCTTGTAAGCATAGCCCAGTCCCAGGTTCTGTTTTGGGTGACACTGGAAAGAGATGGAACGTTGGGAACTGGTTTTTACATATACTATATATTTTGGAAAGTATATGTAAAAACTAGTTCTCAACATTCCATCTCTTTCCAGTGTCTGTCCATCCATCTCTTTGTTCTCCATAGGTTAGGCCAGCTCTTGAGAGATCACAGCTAAATTTGGCAAGGGAGTTCTAGAAGTGGGGGTAGCGGTGTTTGTTGGGACACTAGCTGCCATTTTGCATCAAGAGGGTTGACTGAAATGTCACTTTGGGTGACTTTGCCGGGTTTATTTGGCTCAGGTTCAGCTGCCTCTTGAGGTATTGTTTCGGCACAAAGCTTCCCAAGTAGAGGGCGGTGCTCTTCATCAAATGTTTGGAGACCAACTGCCATTTTATTTCAACATGGTGGAGATCTTCCAAGGTACGGTACCTTCTAGCCAGCTGCAAGACTCAAGGTTGTAGTCAACTAAAGTTTACTCAAAGTAGACCCAGTGACATTAAGGAATGTGACTAGGTCCATTAATTTCAATGGGTCTACCTTGAGTAAACCTTAGTTGAACACCATCCCCAGGCTTGTTTCTTCTCCACTGGCTATATCACAATTCTAAGCTGCTCATCTAGTCCTGTCAAGCGTTATTCCCACTACAATGGTTTACCGTCATGTTGCTGAAGAGCAGCACAGACAAGCCCTTGTATGTGATCCCCACGGCATTCATGCAATTGAATCTTGGGGTTGAACTGCAGGGCCTGTTGCGAAGAACGATGTCAATATCATGTTCTTTGTCTTCAAACAATGTGTAGGAACAATTGCCTGTCAGTTTGAAATCCAGTCCATCAAAGGTGACAATATGCCTCGTTGAGCTTCCCATGCACGTGCCTGTAAAGTGGCAGGAAAAAAACAAAAATGACCATCAGAGGACATGATCATTTTAAGTAAACCTTCTCTTTGTTGAAATAAATTAAAAAAAATAAAAGGTGCACCTTGGAGACCAACTAAGTATGTTCTGGCTACAGTCGTACCTTGTTTTTTCTGGAGCCCTGGCCGCTAGCTGAAAAGGATGGAGGGCAAAGCGCCGTGTCTGCGCATGTGCACAGAGCGGTTTGAGCTTCTGCGCGTGTGCGAGCAGCAAACCCGGAAGTAACCCGTTCTGGTACTTCTGGGTTTGCCACGGACATTCGCCAGAATGGACACTAGATGAGGCGGATGTTCACGGAAGTATTACTGTATAAGCTTTCGTGTGCATGCACACTTCTTCAGATACCCTACCTGAAGGTATCTGAAGAACTGTGCATGCACATGAAAGCTTTTACCCAGAACAAACTTAGTTGGTCTCTAAGGTGCTACTGGACTATTTCATTCATTCATTCATTCATTCATTCATTCATTCATTCATTCATTCATTCATTCATTCATTTAGGCTGTGTCAGACCTACACAGCTACCTACCTGAATCTTCTCTTGTTGACAGGCAAAGCAACAGGGGAAACTGAGCAGTTGGATTCTGGTGCCTTGCTCCCTATACCATTGTGCCAGTTCTCTACTGCGCTCTAGTCCCACAATTGCAGGTGGTAAGAGGAGCCAGCTGGCCATAGTTGAGAGAAATCTGCTGTCTGCAGCCTGGCTCCTGAGAGTGAGCAGCTTTCGAACTGCCAACTCACGCCTTCCTAGCGCCACTGTCAGCTTTCTTCCAGGCTACCTGCTTCCACACCTACCCTCTTCTTACAGACGTATAGAGTCTATTTTAACTAATCATTTGTAAAGATGTGTTGCTTCGCTCTATGCGTTAAGTTCAAGTAAGCTGAAACTCTCCTGCCTGTTACTTAAACTGCCCTCATTCGCTCTGTCAAGTACCAATCACACCTGAGGGAGGATGATAAGGCAGCAGAGCCAACTACTCACATGGACACACCCAACGACAGCCACATGTTTCCTCTACTTTAATAGCAGGGAGACTGTTGCGACATGTTGGTCTGGGCATCTTCTCACAATTAATTCCATGGCTCTCCAGAGCTGTGCGGCCACCCGGGAAGCATGTCACAGTGTGACATTGATCCAGCAATGTCCATTTGTCACCAGGCTGAGCAAAAACGACATACTGAAGTCAAAATAGGATTCTATGTTTAAATGATAACAATCAAAGAGCATTTCGTAAGTAGCCACCAGACTGATCTACAGTCTAAAACTAGACAAGTAAGATGATACTGTCCTCGGGCTGCTAAAATAGCCTTGGGCAATTAAATAAAAGAAAGGAACAGGTTTTGTGCGTGTGCAAAAATATTAACAATGTAGAGAAACACTTTGTTGGTGTTTTAAACTCCCACTGATTTCAACAGGGGAATTAAGCAGGTATATGAAGGTTATCAGATTTTTTTTCAATGAATCCAGGGACACTTTTCAACCTCCTACTAAATAGATGGAATTTGTCAAGGGACTGATTTGGAAATCTGGGGACTGTCCCTGGGAAACGGGGATGTCTGGTAACCTTAATGTATATATGTTTGATCCACTGAGATCATGGGACTTAATTGTCTTTAACTCTGCAAGAAAGACATGACAGAATGTAAAACAATCAATATGATGGAATACAGCGCTTGAGGAGAATGGTACTTGGTCCTATGCAAGGACTATTTTACGATGAGACTATGAGAGTTCATGCATAATCAGACAAAATCCCAAAGAGAAACATGCCAGTAAAGCATGTTTTCTCTTACTTCTTCCAACATGAAAACATCAGGAGTGAAACAGTAGACGGTCCCTTTTACCACACTGAAATATACTCGGAGTCGAGAGTGAATTTCATGCTCTTTATTCAGCTCATAGTCATCCAGGAGAAGAATGTCTCTTTTCCCAAAACCATCTGCTTATATACATTATTTACACAATGGGCCTTGCGTGATTGGCTACTTCAGGGCTACACCTGTGGGCCAATCAGGTTGTGGATTGACTTCTGCCTGCAGCCTGATTGGCTGCTCCTACTGGCCAATCAGGTTGCAGATTCACTTCTGCCAGCCGCCTGATTGGCTGCTCCTGCAGGCCAATCAGGTTGCGGATTCACTTCCACCTGGAGTTGGATTGGGTAGCTCCTGCGGACCAATCAGACTGCTGATTCTGAATCCTATTGTTCTAGGATTCAGCTCAGTACATAACACACACCTTGATTAAAATTTACTAGAAATATCAGGTAAGAAAGGGCCACATTAGGTGGCACCACGTTTGGGATGGGGCTATACAAGCTCCACTCCCCTGATGTTTTGCTTAATGTTGGCAGTACTGATATATTAGCCAATAATAAGCAGCTCTCATTCAACGGTTGAGCACCATCAACCTAAAAGGCATTTATTCCTCTGCACACCCAGTCCCATAAAACGGAGGCCATCTAGAGACGTTCTCCAAGACAAGTGGCTCTGCAGGCTGATTTGATCAGTTGGACACCCACATCATACCTGCCAAGTTGCTGTCAGAGAAATAAGGGACCGGGCGGGAAGTAGCAGACCGGAAGTAGCGCTGCCGCCATTTTGGAACTGGGTGGAGCATGCTCTGAAGTGACTTTTGATGCTGCTTTGCCCAGTTCCAAAATGGCCACCACGCCAGAAGT
Source organism: Zootoca vivipara (assembly GCF_963506605.1). Taxonomy (NCBI): domain Eukaryota; kingdom Metazoa; phylum Chordata; class Lepidosauria; order Squamata; family Lacertidae; genus Zootoca; species Zootoca vivipara. Next base: position 91,544,095 of record NC_083280.1, read on the forward strand.
CGCACTGCAGCCATTTTGGAACTGGGCAAAGCAGCATCAAAAGTCACTTCTGAGCATGCTCCGCCCAGTTCCAAAATGGCCGCCGCGCCAGAATAAACCAGGGAAAAACAAAAAAATCTGTTTTTTCAGCTAGGAACAGCTGGAAAAACTGGGATTTCCCGGGGAAAACGGGAGACTTGGCAGCTATGATCCACATAGTACCTTTAAGTTATGTAAATGTAAATATAATGTAAATGTAAATATATATACTGCATCTACTTACTGCCCTCACATTCCCATCCTCATCTATGCACTCTAAGACAGGCTCTGGAAGAGAAGCAATCATTACACATTTAGAATATCTCATTTATGCAGGGTGCTGAGGACTACTAAACCGGGGGTTCAAAAAATACAGGCTTCAGCATCACCCACGTGTCACAACATATGTTATTGTTGCTGTGGCATCTTGAGGAATCATCCTTCGTGGGTTTTAAGTTTCGCTCCTCATATTTTTATTATGTTCTCAATGTTGATATATCCACAAAATTCTATAAAAAGTATTGTAAAAAATAAAATAAAATACATGATTGCTTGAAGATGGCGGCCGCCGGCTGTGAAAAGGACTTTTGGATTTCTGGACTGACTTGGCAATATACCAGCGTGCGAAGAGTCAGTGCTAACTTACAGAAGGGAATCATAGGCATAAATTCACACAGAATCATACGCTGTTTGGTTAAACTTGCTTGCTGGAATAACTCAGTGACTTGAAAGAAGATAGAAGGATAATAATAGATTGTTGGATAAGATCTGGACTATATATTGAATAGAAATGCAGTGATTATAAGATGACTAGGCCTTCTGAGTCTGAAGCATGGGAAGTCAGATTAAATTTGTATAATTTGGCAGAAGATTTGGATTAATTGTTTAATTTATATTTGCATAATTTGCATAATTTGAAAATGGATTAGATATTTAAATTGCAAAATTTAATAAAAATGTTTATTAAAAAAAAAGATGCCCACAGACTAAGACAGAACAAGACCTAACTTGATCCTATACTGGACTTGGGACCTTTCTAACTTTCTCACTTTCTGACAAAATTTGTTTTAAGCTACAAAACAGATAAATCACCAGGGTGGGAGTGGGGGATGGTAGTTGGTAATGCATAGCTCAGGGGTCGGCAAGGTTTACTGGCCATGGGCCGGATCACTCCCACGAAAATCGTCCGTGGGCCGAACTGGCGCAGGCGCGATTTCCGGTATATGCGCGGGTGCAGACACAATTTCTGGCGCAGCTCGTCGAGTCCCCGCGCCGTGCTGCACCGGTTTAGCGCAGCGCGGGAGAGATTCACCAAGCAGGCAGCTCGGTTCGGGGGCAGCTTATGGGCTCTTAAAACGGTCTTCGTGGGCCACATCTGGCCCATGGGCTGCACGTTGCCGACCCCTGGTGTAGCTCATAGTCTTAATTTCTTCTTAACAAGTTTTGTTCTTCACCTCTCACTATATGATGAAGTGGCATACTTGAAGAACTTCTATAAGGTAGGATCCTCTAGGTTATGAAAAAAGAGCGGCAGTTTCTGAGAATAATGGAAGCAATTAAAGAAGCAAAGATTGCACCTTCGATATCTTGTTGTGATGATGTTGTTTTCTTTCCATTTGTTTTTCTGAAGCTCACCTGTGCAAAGTTTCCTGAAAAATGTACCACCCGATGCCAGCAGAGTTGGAAGGTCATCAAACTGTTGCAGCTCCATTATCCTGTCAGAGGCAGATGGCCCAGCTAACGTGCTCAGTTGTGCCTTCTCATACCTGCCTCCGACTCCAATGGGAAGCAGTGCTACCCCTACGGAAAAGTTTGGCATATTGAAATACACCCTCAGAAATTGGTGGACTCTGCTTCACTGGAAGTTCTTTAACTTATTCATTCATTCATTCATTCATTCATTCATTTATTATTCCCCACTCATCTGACTGGGTTGCCTCAGCCACTCTGAATGGCTTGCAATATATATAAACATATACAGTGGCACCTCACAAGACGAATGCCCTGCAAGACGAATTTTTCGCAAGACGAATGCATCTTGTGATCTGATGGTGACTCGCAAGACGAATTCATTTTGCGAAAAATTCATCTTGCGAATCGTGGTTTCCCATAGGAAGTCAATGAAATTTAATTAATGCGTTCCTATGGGCAAAAAAAGAATTTTCAATGCATTCCTATGGGAAACTGCGATTCGCAAGACGAATTTTCCGCAAAACGAATTGACTCGCGGAACGAATTAAATTCGTCTTGCAAGGCATCACTTTATAATGAAACATTAAACATTTAAAAACTTCCCTATACAGGGCAGCCTTCAAATGGCATGGGGTCAGATAAATCCTGTCCTCCATCATGGAGGGCATGTGTTTCGGTGAGATCACCATAAACTGCCTCCCTGTTGTTGGGCGGGACCATTTGGATAGCCACAACTCCCCATTGGTTGTCCGCTCGGTTGCTGGGGTAGAAATTTGGCCTGTTGGGTCATCTATTGGCTACTGAGGGGCTATTTCACCTGTTGCACATTTCTGGGAGCTTTCTCTTTCCTGCGACCTGCATCGGATCACCCGCCCTCCCACCCTATATGTAGGGCTATTCTTTGACCTTGCTGTGCCCGTCTAGGGGTCGTCTGTTTTGGAGCAGGGGCCCAGTAGGAATGTTGCCATCTGTGTCTATTGTGCCTTTATTTTGGGGGTCGTTTCGGGGGGTCTTCACACGCAACTCCATACCCTCCAACAATTCTCCAATGAAAATAAGTCGTCCTAAGGTAAAGCAAGAAACCGGGACAGCTTCTCTAAATGCGGGACTGTCCCTGCAAAATAGGGACACTTGGAGGGTCTGAACGTAAAACATCTGGAGAGAGCCAGTGAGGGGAAGGCTGGGCTTGGGAGTGAGACCAGTGTGCTCTGTGACATTGAGGGAGTGGGATTTACTTGCATGTGTTCATGGTGGCAAAGCCTCTGGTCTCAGAAAGGGGTACTTTGCAATAGAGACAATGTAGAGGAAAAATGAACTCTTAATCATTTTCCTGCCTCAACATACCCACAGATATATGGTTCCACTAACAACAACAATTCCCAGGGCTCATTTTAAAAATTGGAGCTACTTTCCACAGTACCCTCGTACTATAAAAATAAAAGGAGTGGCAGAATATTTACTATTGACTCTTGCAGAATATACAGCAGCCTCCACAGAATCTTCTGATGGGGAAGATACAATGATCACAGCTATTTTGGAAGCATTGGGCCTTCCCCCGTTGGCTTCCGAAACGGCATGCTGAACTGTGAAGTCAATCACTTCTCCTGAAAATGAAAAGAAAAAGTGGTCCATACACAGTAGACTATTTTTCAAGAGGGCTTAGTAAATGGGCCTTCACGTATTGTTGGGCTACAACCTTCATGTCCTGGCTCAAGGGCTGATGGGATTTGTAGTTCAATGCATCTGGAAGGTACCAGGTCAGTGAAGAATGATTTAGAGCAGGCATCCCCAAACTTCGGCCCTCCAGATGTTTTGGACTACAATTCCCATCTTCCCCGACCACTGGTCCTGCTAGCTAGGGATCAAGGGAGTTGTAGGCCAAAACATCTGGAGGGCCGCAGTTTGGGGATGCCTGATTTAGAGCATGGGTAGGCAAACTAAGACCCAGGGGCTGGATCCGGCCCAATCGCCTTCTCAATCCGACCCACAGATGGTCCGGGAATCAGCGTGTTTTTACATGAGTAGAATGTGTCCTTTTATTTAAAATGCATCTCTGGGTTATTAGTGGGACATGGGAATTCATTCATCCCCCCCCCTTGCTGGCACCGGGGGGGGGGCGGGGAGAGAAAACACAAACTTTGGTTCACACATATCACTAAGTCACATTGTGGCTCAGTTCTGGCTAGCACTCCAGAAGTGCGAAGCGGCCTTGATTTCCCTTCTGAGTATTCTTGCTATTATTATTTATTAAATTTGTATTTCACCCGTCATCTGAAGATGACAGGGCAGCTCACAACATAAAAATGGGAACCTCCGGACTTGCTCATTCTCATGCAAACCAGACCATACCTTGTTTCTATATTTACACTTGTTACTCTTTATGTTTTGTGCGCAATATTCCTATATCTATAGATCTGCAATGGTAGATTTATAGTACAATAGTAGATTTATTGTACAATAGTACAAATTCTAAGCATTTGTATGTAAACTGTGTAATAAAGTACTTAAACAATGTATATGCAAGTAGCTTGGCGCTTACATGAAAAACAAACCTGCAAGAGAACATTGTAGAGGATATACGAAAAAGGTTCTGGGGGAAAATATTTTTAATTCGGTATAAGGCCAGAACAATGGAACTTTGCAGTAAAAATAAATTACAGATGGCATTTATATACCCATTCAACTCTTTCTCATCACCTCCAGTCAATCTTCCAGTTGTTGGAAAGGATGTGGAAATAGAGGAATGTATTTTTATTTGTGGTGGGAGTGCCTTCTGGCATGGATGTTATGATCCAATATTTTTTTATTGAAATAAGGTATATTCTTAGATAGCCTGTTTAAGCTACACCTCAGCTGGTGCTATTATCAATATTTTATGGTAGAAATGGGATCACGAAGAGTCGGACACAACTAAACGACTAAACAACAGCAACAACAACATGGTAGAAATGAGGAAATTAAAAAACCCCTATTATTATGGAATATGTGAAAATGGTGCAGTTTTTTGTGTGGAATTCTATTGATATTTTTATGCTTCCCTTTCCTCTTTCCTCCCTTCTTTTTAGCTAATTTCTTATGTTTGTATTACTTCTGTGAAGTGCAAGACACACCAGTCATCTATATCAGTGGTTCTCAACCCCCAGGCCACGGACCGGTACCAGGCCGCCCAAGGAACATTAAATACAATTAACTTAAAATTATTAAATCAAAACAATTTAAATAAAATATAAACAATCAACGTCCCCCACTCAGCGGGCCGTGAAACAATCCACACACCCCACTCAGCGGGCCACAGTAAAATTATCAAGGTGTTCAAGATGGCGCTGGCTTGTGTCGGACTGTTGATGAAAGAAAGGCATTCCAGATCAAGAGAGATTTATGGGGAGGTTGGACTGGATAAAAAAACCCACACAGGAAAAATGGATATGTGTTAAATCTTGTTTGATGCCTATCTCAGAAGCTGCAACAAAAGACAAAGAGAGATGAAAACATCTAGAGGGACTGTTGGAAAAAATCGGGACTATTGTGGATTACAGCAAGATTTTGATATCAGGATTAGGATGGCAGTGCGAACAATTATCTAGAATCCCAGACATTGAAGCATGGGAAGCCTAAATTTTTTTTATGATTTGGCATAATATTTGGCTTAATTGATATGTATGTGTATAATTGGATATAATTGAAATAATTGAATTGTGTTTTAATTGGAAAATTTAATTAAAAGTATTTTTTAAAAAAATAATAATTATCAAACGCTGACTGGTCCGCGGCGATAAAAAGGTTGGGGAGCACTGATCTATATTATTTATGTCTGCTGTCCATCAAAATGTGTTTCACATTTATCACTTACTTTGTTTTATTGTTTTTAAACTAGGTGGAAAAATTAATGAAGATTATTTAAAATATTTTTTAAAAGATAAACTATATGACATTTTAAATAAAATTAAAAGTTCACAAAAGTACTAACTCATCAGGGCGATGATACAAAATTACCATTTTCAAAGCAATTTCGGAAATATTATTTTTCTAGTTAAGAAACTTCATTGAGTTATTTAGGCTAAAGGCTAGGAGAAATATTCAAACACAGCATATTTTAATGCCCTGTTTAAATATTTTTAATGGTGCTACAGCGACACCCAGTGGAAAGAAAAAAGCACAAACATACCCATTCACTCATTAATTAGGACAGCATGCTACAACCATCTCAAACTCTTAGTCACTCGAATGCCAAAAGATATATTTAACAAATTCCTGACATGGCCTAAGGAGTGTTTTCACTGCTACTAGGAAAACACCCACACAAGCAGCAGAACAGCAAATTACCTGAGTGGGCAATGATCTGCCAATCTGGGTGACTAATCTGCATGTTGCTGCTAGGAGTGGCAAAGGTTGAAATGTTTGTGGCATTAATGGATAGGAACAGGAGACTTGCGGACTTGGCTATGCTGTACTCATTGTGTTTCTTCTGAAGTGTTTACTTGGCCAAAACATTCTATAGCATATTAATCACCACTATCGGGAATTTATGTCCCACCCTCCAAAGATATCTTCTGATGCCTTACAGTAACAACAACTGTGTTGGAGATACTTTGCACGGTAAGGACTCTCTGGGCCCCAGATGGCAGGGGAACCCCGAGATGGACCTCTGATGAAGAACTTAATGTATGGACAGGAACATGCGGAGGCATGCAATGGTTCAGTTACATTTGCCCAAAGCCACATCGAAAACAGTAGCTGTACAGCAAAGTAGCATCAGCCGAGAATCTAAACTTGATTTGTGGCATGCTTGCCAAAACTTTGACCACCATATACTAGCCTTGCTTCTGAGCTGCCCTATGTACTCCAGATGACAAGTGGGGACATCATACGACTTAATTATTCCACATATATATATGTCTAGAGCAGGGGTCAGCAAACTTTTTCAGCAGGGGGCCGGTCCACTGTCCCTCAAACCTTTTTGGGGGGGGGGACTATATTTTGAAGGGGGGGATGAACAAATTCCTATGCCCCACAAATAACCCAGAGATGCATTTTAAATAAAAGGACACATTCTACTCATGTAAAAACACACTGATTCTCGGATCTTCTGCAGGCCGGATTTAGAAGGCGATTGTGCTGGATCTGGCCCCCGGGCCTTAGTTTGCCTACCCATGGTCTAGAGCAGGCATCCTCAAACTTCAGCCCTCCAGATGTTTTGGACTACAATTCCCATATTCCCCAACCACTGGTCCTCTTAGCTAGGGATCATGGGAGTTGTAGGCCAAAACATCTGGAGGGCCGCAGTTTGGGGATGCCTGGTCTAGAGGGAAGGGTTCAATGCTTGCCACCCTTCTTCCTAACGTGCTATTTCTCAATGTGTTGGTTTTTTTCACATGGGAGAGTATTCAAATACGTAATCTATCCACCTTCAAAGTGAAATGCCCTTTCCCATGTCCCTTGGGAGGCACAAACTGTGGCATGTTTCAAAGTGCCGTATAGAAAACTTTTGTTTATTTGGTCTTTCCACGATCGTTGAAATATTTTTTTCATATTACACTGCCCAGAGTTGTGATTATGTCTCTCTTAGATTTTTATGATTGATTTTACAATCGCACTATTCTTATAAACTACTTAGAGATGTTTATGTTAAATGATATATGAACTGCAAAAATAAATCAGTGCGTGGGTGGCAAAGTCCAGAAACAGTTTTGCCATGCCACTCACTGTGTAGGTTAGACTAGCAGACATTTGTACTAACCAATAATAATTTAAAATCCCCATGCCAGGGACATACAGTGGGAGAGAATTGCAACAGAAGTCTATGAGTTGCAGATTTCCCCGCTATGAGAGGGGATGAGAAGATTTACTTGTTTCAATTCCTTTATCATTTCTCTACTTGGGTCTGTGCGGTGTTGAATTCATGCTGAGTTCTGGTTTAACTAGACGAACTTCTAAAATTAATTCCAGAATTTGAGCATACAGTACATAGCTTGCAACAATTTTCAGTCCATTTCATCTTCCCCTTGACCTATGTTAATTACACTGGCATCTGCATACTGAAAACACTGCAAAACAATAAGTAGCTGATTTTGCAGTGAACACCTGGAGGTGTGTGTGTGTGTGTGTGTGTGTGTGTGTCAAAAATCTTATCATAAACTAGAAATCAAGGTAAAAATTGCCAAAATTGCTCCTTGCAAAAAAGGGGTGGGTGGGAGCAGGGCCATCTTAAGCCTATCCAGCACCCTGGTTCAGAGATCCGCCCGCCCGCCCCCTTTCCCAGCCAGAAAGCCAGAGCCACACGCTGCCACGCGCTTTGTTTGAGCAACTGCGCCTCACACACCTCCGAGGCACTGCTCACCCCCAACACCGCCACACCGTGCCTTCTGCTTCTCGCCCGGTGTGAGCAGGACCGGCAACGGCAGACTTGTGCTCTGCCGGGCAGTGCCAGGCACGGTGGGCCGCCAGAGGAGGCAACCTGAGGGGTGGGGACGCTGCCAGCTATGGTCCGCCTCCGCCTGCTCGACCAAAGCGGCTGCACGGCGCTGCTGTCCAGGGAGCCCTGGCTGCCGTGCCAATGGGAGGCTCGCGGACAGCTTCCCCACAACGGCGTCCTCAGCCCGAGAAGAGGCAGGCGAGGGCGGCACTGCCGGCAGGGCTTGAGGGCAGCTCCTCCAGCAGGGAGGAGGCTCCAGGCATGGGGCGGCATGGCGGAGGCGCCCTCCAAAGCGCCTTCCAGAACTTGGCGCTGTGGCGCCTTGCACCAGTAGCCTCTATGGCTAAGGCGCCCCTGGGTGGGAGGGAAGGGGAAAATACTGTACTCAACACTAATGCCTCATTACAAAGGGGCAATTTCTGCTTCAGACTGACAAGAGGAAGAATTTCTAAGATGGGTTGGGGTTGGCTAACAGGGGTCAGCAAACTTTTTCAGCAGGGGGCCGGTCCACTGTCCCTCAGACCTTGTGTGGGGCCAGACTATATTTGGGGGGGGGGTGAACGAATTCTTATACCCCACAAATAACCCAGAGATGCATTTTAAATAAAAGCACACATCCTACCTAGGTAAAAACACACTGATTCCTGCACCATCCACAGGCCGGATTTAAAAGGCGATTCGGCTGGATCCTGCCCCCGATCCCTACCCATGGCTTAACTGGAGTGGGTAACCTTTTTTTGCTTCCACAGGTCAGATCGACCTCATGGGGCAAAGATACAATCTGGGAATTTGGCGATTAGAAGTCTTGACTTCAAAGCAGGCAGCAAGGCACTGCTAAAGGAAGTCATTTCAGAAGCTGTTTCAATGCAAACTGCTTTAAACTTTCCTTTTTGCACCACATTGCCATTTTGGTCAAAGCTCAGGTGCGTGAGAGAATTCCCTGCAGTGAGCTCTCTTGCACACGCAGATCAAGCAGGATTGCAGGGTTTACCTCCCTGTCTGGCATTTATTTTTTGCAGTATGCCCCACTCTGCTCCTTTCAGCCTTCCAACTGGAGGCTGAAAGGGGGTACGTGAAGCTCCTTCAAAGAACAGCAGCTTCCATTTAATGGAAAGGAGAAATCAAGAGTGGAGGAAAAGATAATAAAAGCTAGGCATGTGCTTTATTCAGAAACAGAGCAAAGCACTGGCTCTTAAAGATGCAACAACTGAAGGAACACAGCAGAAAGGCGAGAGCCACTTCCCTTAGGTGTGAGCTGTTAGGGCTGTAGGTGGGCTTGACCACCAAAATCTCCTAGCTGTAGAAGACTTCAGACTTACTTTGCTCTGTGCAGGCATGGAACCCATATGTAGATTAGTTAAAGACCCACAAAGAAGAACTATTAAAATTATACAGGAGGTCTTTTGCACCTGCCACATCAATGAACTTTCCACAACAACAATAAACTTTACAGTTAGTCAAGCTAGAAGTTCTTAATGGGATGTTTTTAGGCATATGAGTATCTATTATTCAACAATTCCATTCATGATTTAGAGAATGGGAGGGGGCAGAACAAGAGACCAAACAATCCCTCGGGCATTATATTGGAGCGCAATGGGAATGCGAGAGAAACTGCGCAAAGCTAATGTTTTTTTTAAAAAAATGTACAGGAAATAAAAACATAATGATTGGAAAGAGGAATGCAATGTAGAGAAAAATCAAAATCTACTCAAATGGTAGAGAAGTAGAACCTGAAACATGATAGAATATCCATTAGTAGTTATTTTCTTCGTCCGTAACCCAAAAAAAGCCAAGGAATAAAATGTTAAATCATTTTAGGATGTTGTATGATTACAGGAGGCAGGGGAATTCAACAAAGCAGAAGTTCCTGCCTGGACCTCATGAATCACCATATTAAAAAGGTCTCCACGGTTCTAATAACACCTCCTCAATGGCTTTGACCACGGAAGCATGAATCCCCAAAGGCCTTTCTTCCCCCACACTTATGGAATGCTTCCTGGGGAAGAAGTCAAAAGAAGCAACTTACTATTACTTAAATATGACAAAAGCAGACACCTGACAGGAAGGCTAAGACCTGTGATATACGATACAACTGCACCGAACTAAAACGCTAACCTGTTGGACATGCCCAACATAGTAGGTTTTCTTTGGCAATCACTCATAGCTGAGTAAGATTGTGAACACAGTCTTAACAGTGAGTCTGTGACTGTGGAGGCCAATTCTGGATCCACATGTCCTTCCACAGTGGGGACAGAGGTTCCCAGGTGGTAGCTGATCACAGTGTGGCTTTGCTAAGCGTGCTTTCCTCTTAGCACTTTTCTCCTTTTTGTCCTGAGTTCGAGCACCTTCAAAGTTCATACCTTTGGTAAAGGCTGTTCTCCAGTTGGAGCACTTGCAGGCCAGTGTTTCCCAGTTGTCGGTGTTCTTATTACTTTTTTGAGATTTGCCTTGAGACAGTCTTTGAACCTCTTTTATTGACCACCAGCATTACACTTTCCATTTTTAGGTTCAGAATAGAATAGTTTCTTGGGCAGATGATAATAAGTCATCCACATGACATGACCAGTCCAACAAAGTTGATGTTCCGTGTTTCTCCGAAAATAAGACACCGTCTTATATTTATTTTTCCTCAAAAAAACACATTATGGCTTATTTTCAGGGGATGTCTTATTTTTTCCCCTCCTCCTGCCGCAGCCAGCATTGCTGCTGCGCCTATCACTCTGTCTTATTTTCGGGGTATGGCTTATATTCCTTGAATGCTTAAAAATCCTGCTATGGCTTATTTTATGACTACGTCTTAAAATAGGAGAAACAGGGTTGAAGAATTATCACTTCGACACTGGGGATCTTTGCTTCTTCCAGTACACTGGCATTAATTTGCCTGTCTTCCCAAGCGATATGTAAAAAATTTCGGAGACCCCGTTGATGGAATCTTTTGAGGAGTTGGAGATGGCGTTTATAAATGGTCCGTGTTTCACAAGCATACAGTAAGGTTGGTAGTACAATAGCTTTGCAAGCAAGTATTTTGGTTTCCCTGCGAATATCCTGGTCCTCAAACACTTTGTGCTTCAATCGGGAGAAAGCTGCACTCGCAGAGCTCAGGTGATGCTGAATTTCAGGTGATGCTGAATTTCGGCATCAATGTTGGCTCTTGTGGAAAGATTAACTGCCCAGCGGCAGTGGAGGAAGTGATCAACACTTTACTTTCCAATGTTACACTACTGAGTTGGATTTGTGGTGCTGCAGAGCGGTTGTTTTGTGCTTGTTGGTGCAGCACTTTGGTTTCTGGGGTGTTGAGTGACAGGTCAAGATTTTCATAAGCTTTTGTGAATATATTTAGGTTGGTTTGGAGGTCATCCTCCAAGTGTGCACACACTACACTGTCATCAGCATACTGAAGCTTTATGATGGAAGTTATGGTAACCTTACTCTTTGTTTTCAGTCTACTCAGATTAAAGAGCTTTCCATCTTTCAATACACAATTTCTACCCCGGTGGGGAGTTTCCCTTTGACAATGTGTAGGACAATGAAAATAGTAAATAGAGTTGGGGCGATAACGCAACCCTGTTTAACACCTGATCCCACTGTGAATGGCATCCTTTTTTAATTATATCATCCCTCCAAATAACAATTTTGATTTTTCTGCCTCAGGCGTCAAAATGATTTGAACCGTGTCCTGGAGAGAAGTTGGAAGTATGGATGCAGACTGAGGTCACATCCACACCATAGATCTAAAGCACATTGCTTCCCCCAAAGAATCCTAGGAACTGTAGCTTGTTAAGGGTGCTGGGAGGTGCAACGCTGTAAAGAGTAAGCTACAGTTTCCAAGATGCTTTGGGAGAAGCCATCCGCTTTAAATGTATGGTTGTAGATGTGACCAGAAGTGCCCTAAATGTGATTCATCATATTTAACGTAACTGTCACATTTTAACAAAATAATAATAATCTGACAATACAGCAAATTATATATATTGCAATGTCTAAATGAAGCTACCCTGCTGAGGATGGCGAAGTAACAAATAGGCTACCTTTATTGCTAGCAGAAAAGGCCATCTGAGAGTTTTCTTATTCATCAAATACAGGGATAATATTCTCCAAAATTGACTTCTAGGAGCCAGTTTCAGAGTGGCGCTGTAGAAGTATTAATTATTATTATAATATATGTATTTAGGCATCTTACAGGGGGAAAAATAGGGACCCAGGTGGCGCTGTGGGTTAAACCACAGAGCCTAGAACCTGCCGATCAGAAGGTTGGCAGTTCGAATCCCTGCAACGGGGTGAGCTCCCGTTAGAATCATAGAATCGTAGAGTTGGAAGAGACCACAAGGGCCATCCAGTCCAACCCCCTGCCGAGCAGGAAACACCATCAAAGCATTCTTGACATATGCCTGTCAAGCCTCTGCTTAAAGACCTCCAAAGAAGGAGACTCCACCGTTGCTCGGTCCCAGCTCCTGCCCACCTAGCAGTTCGAAAGCACATCAAAGTGCAAGTAGATAAATAGGGACCACTCCGGCGGGAAGGTAAACGGCGTTTCCGTGCGCTGCTCTGGTTCGCCAGAAGCAGCTTTGTCATGCTGGCCACATGGCCCGGAAGCTGTCTGCGGACAAACGCTGGCTCCCTCGGCCAATAACACGAGATGAGCGCTGCAACACCAGAGTCGGACACGACTGGACCTAATGGTCAGGGGCCCCTTTACCTTTTTACAGATAAAAATAAGGACCAAGCTTAATGCCAATCAGACATAATGCTGAAGGCGTAAAAAGGGATGGAGTCCACATGAAAGCAAGGGGCTGGGGGAATTCTGCATGTCATTTCCAGTCTCATAACCCTAGTTTTACATCTTTGCCAGCCCTTGGTGATTGCCAATTTGCATCTTCAGCCCCAAAGCCCAGGCAGCAACCTCAACCTAAAATTCTGCAAAATCACCACTAGCCAGAGCAGGCAGTGCCAGGCTAGACAGTCCCATTGACCCAGCCCTGCATAAGGCAACCTCACGTTGCAATCCAGCTGACCACCACAGACTGCTATGTGTGCATTTCTGCAACTTACCTAAATGAACGAAACCATTCCTCTCTTTCACACACACACAAAAAAACCCTGACAGAAAATTCTTGACCATCTGTTTGGTTTTTATTATTATTATTATTATTTCTCCAGGCTGAGAAAGCAATCATGGCCAATCCTCCAGCGAACTATGGAAGTCAGGTTTCATTTCTCACTTTTCGGCAGCAATAAACTCTACAGTACAAAGTAGGCCAAGGATCCTAAAATCTGGATACTCCCCTGCTCCTACGGGGCCCTGATGCTCGGCTGCTGCCAGACAGACTATATTTTCCAGTCCAAAAACATTATGGGTGGGATCCAAGGCCATCCATGGTGTTGCACACACGCACCAGGGCTTGACTGATCCCCCCCCTTTTGTAGCAAGTTCTCTCCACACACACACCCTGCTGCTTCTGAAGACTGTGGGATTCTCCAGAGTGGGAATAAATGTGGCACAAGGAGCTGCGGCCAGGAAGCCAAACCAACAAACTGCCACCACCACAAGCAGATGTGCACAGGAGTCTGTTTGGGTCTTGCACAATTCATTTTATGACCGTTTAAGGAAAGCCACAAAACGAGGCTTGACATTTTAAAGGCTTGCCTTGGGGCCTTCCGTTTACAACGGGCCAACCTCGTTACCTTACTGTTTTTCAAAGGTGATAAGGAATGATTTGGCTAAGACTGGGGGAAATGGAAGCTTGTGAATTTCATTATGGGTCCCCTTTCCACTCGCGATTCACTGTCGTTTGCCATGACAATAAATGTTGCTTGTGACACCTGTACACAGGTGACCTACAGGAGTATCCTTTCACCTGCTGAAACCCCATGTGACTTGGGCAGGAAGTCAGCTGACCTTAAGCATAGTCTCCAACTGTGCCAAGAATGCAAGGACCGTCACGAAAACCCTTAAACTGTCGCGCAGAATCCCAAATTCCCATCTTCGTGAAAGACACGCTAACTGGAAATGGCTTCCTGTTGGGGGAAGTGGGGCGAAGCGAGAGTTGGGGCTGAGGCTGAATGTCACTTTGCTGTCAAATGTGCAGATAAAAGTGTGTGTGTGAGAGAGAGAACTCAACTAAGCCATATTAATGCTACACCAGAGTTTAGATCCAGCCATTATAGCTGGGAACCAATACATTGACTTTGAAGTCCTACATTTTCTGACTGCCGACAGGTGATTTTTAGAATTGTTGTTGTTGTTTAAACCACGTTGTGAGCCACCTTGTGCTATAGGAGAGCAGGGGATGAAATGTTTTAAATTCAAAAAGCAAATGTAGGTGGGGTCAGCCCAATAAACCTTCACAGAATCGCCCTCTGTATAAAGTCCCTGCCCCCCTCACAAAAATCTGGCCCATCACTTACCTAGTTTGCTGGGACCTTGCTCTCTTTGGTGAATTGAACTCACCAGAGACAACAGGGTCGCTTTTTCTTGGGGTACGTTCCATGAAATTTCCAAAGTATTTGCTTTTCCATATTGAAGAACTGCCACCTGAGTTGTAGTTTCACCTGGGGGAGGGGGTGGGGACAACATAAAAAATTATTGAAGGAAAAGGCATCGAGAAATTAAAAGTGGTGGAACATATGCAGTCTGATTTTTAATGGTTTGCACCCAGAAGACATTTAAATAGTTCGGGTAGCTAGAAATGCAAGGACACTTGGATCTATGCTATATTCATTTATACTGTAATACTTGATATCTGCCACCTAGTTCCCAGATTAACTTAGATCTGCCATTCAGAAGAAAGTTCTTTTGGTAACCAGTTGGCTCTCTACAGCTTATATTGGCTGAAGTTGTCAATGCATCTATCCTGCCAGAAAAATAATTATGGTACCTGAGTGACAGGCCCAGTCTACACATGAAATGAGGCAGTACAGTTCTAAGGTGACAGAATGAATGCAAGGATGCAAGTGGGGAAGTTATTTTTGAATGTTCGCCTGCATGGAACGAACCAGCACAGGAGAGAACAGAGGGACCTATAAGCTTTGTCTTTGCCAAACTATTTTCATTTTCGCAGATGGTTTGTGCTTGTTTTTCTATGGGGGAGAACAAATGGCACTCCTGTCTTCAGCCTGCCGTGCTATAGACCACTCTCATGACGCTACATGTTGCAGCAGATTAAGCCCTGTTTGAGAATTTCCTAATTTACACTCCTCTGCTTTGAAGTCATTGTGTTCATTTTTACTAAAACATGTTAGTTTTCCCCATATGTCAGATATTGGTTTGCATTTTTTTATTATCAAAGCAGAATGGTTGTAGCTCATGCAAATAGACCAAATTCAAAGAACTGATGTTGAAAAATTCTATTTGCACAGATATTACACAGGCACGTTATTAAAACCTAAGTTGCCGATTAATTTATATTTCTGATATGTGTGGGATGTGTGGGATATTACATTTCTCTTTGCTTTAGAAGACCTTGGATTTTAAAAAAGCTCATGGTTTGAAAACAGCTCATGAATTCTAAGTCGCTTAGCGGGGAAGCAAGAACTTGTTGGTCTGCCACTAAGTGCCTGCTGTCCTCTTTAACAAGGTCAGAAAAAAATAGCAGAAAGCTGTATATTCTTTGTGCAAGAAGAGATGCTGTGTCTGGATTTGGGTGTCTGAGCTAGGCCAACATCTGCCTTGAGTCAATCTACCATTGCATGTGCCAGACAAACAGAAAATCTGGTGCAGCTTGCTGTGGTGATTGCCATAATCTGAGGCATTTATGCCAAGTCAAACTGTTCTGATTATTTATTTTACAAGGGTGGAATCCAACTGGTGCTTTTGCACTCATGGAATAACTTTTCATCCAGCTGAACTTTTCATCCCCCCCCCCTCTCATTGCACCCAGGCGCGGTGCTAGGGCTTTTTGCGCCCTAAGCAAAACACTTTCTGGCACCCCCTGGGCGCATGCATCATGATGCATGCACGCACGCACACCGCTGATGCCCCTGCATTCCCTCCATTGGCGGGAGGAGCGCGGGCCAAGGGGGGAGCTCAGCGCCCTCCCGCCTGTGGAGGGGACCCTTTGAGCTCCTCAGCAGCAGCGGCAGCAGCGCCCATAGCTGAAGGCTTCAGCTGCGGGCGCTGCCGCCGCTTGCTCACTGCAGCTGCTGGGGAGCTCACAGCGTCCCCTCCACAGGCGGGAGGGCGCTAAGCTCTCCTTTTGGCTCGCACTCCTCCCGCCTGTGGAGGGGACGCTGGGGGCTCCTTGGCGAGCGGGCAGGCGGCAGCAGCGCCCATAGCTGAAGGCTTCGGCTGCGGGCGCTTGCTGCCACTACCGCTGCTGCTTGCTCGCTGTGGCCGCTGCCGCTGGGGAGCTCTTGGCGTCCCCTCTATAGGCGGGAGGAGCGCGAGCGAGCGCCTTGGGAGGACGGCGGTGGCGCAGGGGGTTTTGCAGGGCAGGCTTGGCAGCGCCCCCTCCATTTTCGCGCTCTAGGCAATGGCCTAGTTTGCCTAAATGGACGCACCGGGCCTGATTGCACCTGTCCAAATGTCCCTGATACAATGAAACCTCGGTTGTCAAACGTAATCTGTTCTGGAAGACCGTTCGACTTCCAAAACATTCGACAACCAAGGCAAAATGGGAGGTCGGCAAAATCCATTGAAAAAAATGGAGAAACGTGCCTCGGAAGCCATTGGACTTCCGAGGCACATTCGGAAATGGAAGCATTCACTTCCGGGTTGTTGGCATTTGAAAGCATAAAACGTTCAAATTCCGAAGTGTTCGACAACTGAGGTTCCACTGTAATCGCCGTAAAAGGCCTGGGGAAACTTTTTGAGCAGTGTAGAAGATGGCACTGGGGTGGAGGTTGAAGGGGGAGAACTTTGTTAACAGGTAATCATTTGTAAGCTTCTTTACATAATATTTCATGCTTCAGCTAATATTATTTGAATTCCAATTAATATTAAATTACTTGCATGCTTGGTGTAAAAATAACCAAGAATATCACAGGAAGTTTAAATGTGTTCCTTTTTTTAAACTGTATTTTAACATTAGTGACCAACCTCAAGAATTCATCTGTGACTTCG